>NW_024356504.1:10612690-11072690 GCF_014805655.1 Passer montanus | reverse complement strand
ACAAACAAAAAACCCCTAAGAGCTAGATTTTAATGAAGAATTATTTATTTATCAACTTTTATTTTGGATTGGAAGAAAAGAAAAAATCTTCTATGTGTCAGTCTCAACAGCTTGAGGAGAGCAGTCAAGGTCAAATAAGTGGCCCTGCATGCACTGCATTAAAAAGATGCCCCTAGACCTATAGGTAGCAATTTCTTAATAATTATGACAAACCAAGGATAGTTAATCTTGGAACACAAAACATACAAGCCTCAAACTAAAGCCTACTCAAGTGAGCAAACTAAGCCCCTTCATTTGCTCAGCTTGTTGATAAGTCTTTGTGCTCCCCAGGGACACACAGCCATCCACCCAGTCTTTCTTCACCCAGGTTTTAATTAGAAGTGATACACATTCTGAAATAGTACTTATCTAGTTACTATTCTCAGCTATGAGCATCAATAATGGCATTTTTATATCCTTGAAAAAAAATGCTTTAAAAGAAGCAAGATTTAAGCTACAATAAGAGTGGGATATAATTATTGTTTAACACGAGGTAAGAGAATAGTTTTGTGTGTACTTAAAATAGTATATGCAATATATGCTCCCATACAATTTTTTTGTTTTGTTAAAAATTAGGTATCTTACATGCTGCACATAATTTAGATCTGATTAAAAAAATACAACAGCCAACCTGTTCTAATTCTATACAGGTCAATATGCAGGTCTGTCTCTGTGTATATAAACATATAAAGTAACATTTTGGAAACTAAAGTTACTCAGAAATAATTACATATTATGAAATCAGGTTTAATGTATAGATTCATATTTGATTTGTTCTCCCTTTGTACAATACTCCCATCAGAGCAACCTGGGAAGTGAGGAATCCAATAGCCATTTGAAATTTCTGAGACACTGTCTTGATTTTAAAATTAATTTTAAAAATTTATTACACTTTGTAATCTTTAACTTCCAATTTGACACTATTGGACTTAATAAGTAACTGAGTTTGTAGCAATTACCACATCTCTGTACAGGTGAGGTTGCTGCTCATAGCAGGAGCTGTTGGTTGAGGATGTGCAAGAGCCAGACTACCAAAGTACTCACTCAGAACTGCATTCAGGCACTTCAGCCTCCTGTGGCATAAAGAAATCTTCTGGGACTGAACCCCTTATCATGGCTCAAAATGAACCCACCTCAAGGCAGACACAATGCCTTCTTTTGTCCAAGAAAGTATCCTGAAATCAATCAAATCTGGTCTGATGGTAAGGTCAAACCCTACTTTTTGGCACATACATTAGCAGTATCACAATTCAGCATTACACACTGGCACAAAATATCATTACTACATTATCAAAAGATGCCAGCTTTTTGGAACTGAGTCAAACTACATCTTCTGCCCTCCAGACCTTTGGTACCCATCCCCAACCTTGGATGCCTTACCAGATATTTGAAGGGTTTTTTGGAGTTGGAATTTTGGTGCCTGCTCAAACTTGTCCCCTAAATGATCGTGTCCTGAAATTAAACAACTTACTCACACTGTTGTGATGCTTGACCCACCTCTCAGAACTCATGAATTATTTTTGAAACATGATTAGAAAACAAGGATCACAAGCTCAGTGACTTATATTTATAAAGCACTTAAAATAAAACAGATCACTGAAATAAAAATTGAGAACAAATTTCTGTTTAATTTCACCTTTTGTTTTCAACTGATCTTTCAGCCCTGTAGCTTTCTAGGTAAAAAGCCTGGTGTTCCTTACGATTTGAGACCAGTACAAAGCTGATACCTCACACTGTATTTTGACAGCTCTTAGTACTGACCTCTGAATGAAATGTCATATGCTGACTGACCCTGGTGCATAAACTACAGATTGGAGTTTATATGTAGTTACCCCAAAAATATGCAACATAAACTCATTATCTGACACAATTTAACAGTCTACTTCAGCAGGATCTCAGCTTCTCTCATTCTCAACATTCTCTTACCTTTGGAAGGCCAAATGCTACTGATGTGATGTTGTGGGCTTTTTTTTTATACTGCTTCTGAAGGTAGAATGCCACCCACTAAGATTGCCACCAACCAGCAATCTAGGCTATTCTTGACAAGGTCTCTTGAAAATAATGACCAAACCTAACCCAGCTTCTGCTGTGAGAAAATCATAACCTTGAGTTCAGTGTCTAATCCTGGGATGAAATGTCAGCATTCCCAAAAATATTGCAAAATTGTCATTACCTAAGGTAAATCTACTCAAAGAGCCATTGTCTATGGAGGAATTCAGAAGCTGAAGCTTTGTCACTTGCATGGTAAGGCTGTGACTGCTAAAAATGAACAGTTGCTAATTGATAGGGGCTTTAAAATGAAGGTATCTGGTATTTGAGACCCTGTTTTGATCTTTTTTACTTTCACACATGTGCCCTTCTGTATCCTGTGGATCTTCTATGTGGCTCGGTGGGTACATGCTCCACATGGTATTCTCTCTTTCTGATGTTAAAATACAGCACATAGGCTCTTACACATGGTGTAGGAACCTCTCTTTGATGGACATATAATCAAGCAGGAATTTGAAATATGTCCAAGACTTTGCTTTTATTTCTTGGCTATTGGACGTAAGTGTGAATTTAGCCTATAAAATCTATTCCTTTTTTACTATATTTGATAAATTGAAATAAATGGGAAAATCCTTTTTCTTAATTCCTTCTCCTGCAGTCAGTTCCACAAAGTGTGGTGTAACTGTCAGTACTCAAACATATATGATATAATACCATTGTCAATAACAGACATTATTAGGAACTATTTTATGCCATGAAAGAAAAGAAGTGTGTTTCTTTCCTTTCTCTTTTAGTCTTACAAATCAATGCCATTACACCCACTGTTTTTTTCCTATTTGAGCACACTTCATTAACTCCCATGTGTCACTCATTTCAGCCTGCACAATAAAATACCTGTCTACCAATAAAATTTCTCAAAAAGCCCTCTCTATCCAGGTTGTTTCCACTATTATTTGTTGTAGATATATTTGTGAGCAGGTCTTCTAAGCACCTATTTAAGCATTATGTTTATATACCATACATCAGATGTCAATATTTTATTTGCATACATGCTCACATAAAAGCATCTATATTGTATTTTAAAGTAGATAAAATATAATTTAATCAAGCATGTTTATTACAACTTTCCTCTTTTTTTACTGTTTTCTTCTAAATTGAAATAATTTTCTCTGCTTGGCATAGACTATGCTCCTCAACAACTAAAGCTTCATCACTGAGTGTAAACTGCAATACAGCATGTTACTGTAGCATTAGTGGAGCTTTTTTTATTGTGAATTCAGTTATTCTACTCAGTATTTTGCAAGTTACAAAAGCATATTGCCATCCTAGAAGAAAGTTGAAGCCCAAGGAATTTGTTTTTCTTATAAAATTCAGTGGAAAGATAAAATATATAGGCACGAGAAAGTTTAATTTTTTTGAAGTATTGAAATAGCATTCTACACGCATGAAATAGCAATCTGACAAAGAGTGAAACAAATGGACAATTCTGAACAAAAACTCTATTGAAATAAATTATTTCATTTAAATTTCTGGCACCACCACCCCCTTCCAGCCCTCATCAATAGTCAATTCACTTGTCCCAGATCTACATGAGGTCACTCGGATGGCCTTGGATTCTTTTGCAATTTCTTAGCACCCAAAAGAACGTAAGCAGAACTCGTGTTCTGGCTCTAAATGTACAAGGTCATAAGGTTCTTCTGAGGGAGAAATTTTACAGAGTCTCAGTAACACTGCAGTTCATCTTATGTTGCCAGTGATCACCAAACAAGTAATATATTAATTCATTTATCCAAAATCAAAATATTTTGTAAGCAGATCTACAAGAAACACAACAGAAAAAACCCCTACCAAACCACTAGGCCTCAAATATTTTGTGTAAAATATCACAGTGTCTGCTGCTCAAAAAGCAGACTGATTAAATATCAATACCTGCTTTGCAAGCGTTGTGAATTTCATATCACTATTGTCTCTGTAATGTGATCTTGCAGTGGTTGAGGGTATTGCAGAAAACAAACCACAGAACTGCAGTGTATCGGAGGCTCCCGCCACCACAGAGCAAGCCCAGCATCCAACCATTGTCCTTTTATTCTCCCGAACTGCTGGAGCTTTATGCCTGGTTTGGTTTTGATGGCCTTTGTCTAACTTACACTATGATCTACAGTCCTTGCTCTGTTTAACCCTTCTTTAAGCTGTGTAGACCATGCATTCAGGACCTGTGCCTAATACATTGACCGTGCTGGAATTATAGCCCATCCAGCATTATTTCCGAAACAGAGACCGGTTAATTTATCACTACTGGGAAGTCAGACTCCCTCTTACAAGTACCTATCAAGGACAATTCAGCAGCTACTATTTTCTTTGCCACATATATTAGTTTCCTAACTTAGAACAAAACAAAACCATTGAAAAATATATATTTTAAAATACAATAATATGTATTAATCTTTTTATTAATTAATGGAAAGAACAATGATTTTTTAATTAAAAAAGCTTAATATTATACTTTCAAAAATATTCTTGCTTTTTAAATTTTACTTACAAAGGAATATATTTTAATGTGAAAAGTTACTGATATCCAATCAAGCCTGATCTCCAGATAAATGAAACAAAGCAAGATAAAGTGAAAGTACTGAAGACAGATTAGGCAGTTTGCTGATCACTAAGATCAAAATCTATACAAAGTGTAAAACTTCAAGAGATAAATAGCGGTCTATTCTTGTTTACTAGAAGGCTAGCACAGAGTACCAACTAGAGACAATACCACATGCTTTTAACTTTCAATTCAAATGGAAAAGGTTTAGTCTTCAATCCCCATTTATATAAAGTGGAACATGACTGTAGAGAAAAAAAGGTGCAAATATTGAATAGAAATCATTATTTTTAAATACATAGAAGGGTATTAATATGCTCTGTTTTTCTTAGTTCTTTGGTTTATTTCTTTGTGAATAACTAGCTAAATTCATGAGCAGCACACGTGAGCTGCTAAGAAGTCATCAAACCTTTTATCGCTCCAAAAGAGGGCTTCAGAATAGACCTCCTTGTGAAAATGATGAAGCATCATTAATATAGCCAAAACTACAGTATTACCTGTAGAAGAACCCATACTTCACAATTCTTCCCATTCTTCTGCACTATTAGAATCTTTTCCTTAACCCACTCTTTATGCCACAAATGCATGTGACATTGAATAGTCTCTTGAAAGGATTCCTTCATTCAGTACAAAACCAAGCTAAAGAATATTAGGACATAAGAAACAGGAGAAAAAAGAAATTGGATATCTAATGAGTATTGGGAGTTTTTCCTCAGTCACCAAGCAAATAGGAGGTCCACACGAAGCCATTTGGGCATGTTGGTGAGGCAGGAAGACATCCCTTTAGCGCCAAACTGTTCCTACTGTTCATTCTTCAGGAGCAAGATTTTTTTCCCCTCCTTTTTTTGGAATTTCCTCTATTTTATTTTGGAGATCTGATGCCCTACAGCCTTCATATTCTTACTGAAAGAGCGTTCTTTAAAACAGTCCCAAGCAAATTCTCATGTAGTGAAATAGTTCTAGTTTCCCAGTTTATGAAAACATCCATAATATGTAATTCTATGTCTTTATGGACATACTAGTCCTAAGACACTGGAGGAATGGGAAGCATTCTAATTGTGAAAATCTCTATAGCCTCTTCCCTACAATAACATTCTTACTTTTTTTTGTATCTCGAGCAAAAGCCACTTTTGTGCTGGTGAATAAAGTCCATTACTGAAAACAATCACTTCAGAATCTTGTTTTTTATTTTACTAGGGCTAGGGCTACACCACAGAAGGAACTGTAAAATATTTCTTTACTGCTCGTTCGTTTTAGTGACATAGACACTTTAATCTATATCAAAGAAATTCCACATGAAAACTATTCATAGACAATGCTGGATATACAGGAAAATATGCATACATTTCTATTTTTTGAAAGAAACAATAGATCACCATGTAGTCATGTCTAGCAAATCCTTAGCCCAACATTCCATTTCTCTGAAGAAACATCTACCAGAAATATTTGCCAGGTCCTCCATATTTTGAATTCAAAAAGCATTCACAATAGTATGAAGGATTTTTGCAACTTTTTTAACTTACGAGTTAGTGGAAATCGTCCTTTTTACACGAAACATATAAACCTCTATAGGGTTTATAGAAACCCTATTAAAATATAAGAACAACAACAACAGCTTTTTTTATGTTATGCCCTATTCAGCTGATACTGTCCTTTTGGAAAGCCAATGACTTGTTAGTACCTCTAGCAGGAGTGTGAACAGATGCGTCCCTGACAGGCGATGGATGGTCAGGGTCCATCTGGCCAGTGCAGCTTGGACAGAAATGATGTATACAGCTTCATCAGCGAATGACTGTCATCAATCCTGTGCCATGGATAGCGTAAATGACAGCTACTCTGCAGCTGAGGCCCAGGTGTGAGAACCAAGAAGGGGCTGATTTAAGAATGCTGGGTAATCAGGAATGTATAGTCTCCAGGACTTTAATTTGTATCTTTAACCTCCTATAAATATCCCTGTATGCTGTAGGAGGCATGTGTTTTTAAAGAGTCCGATAGTGAAATTAGCTTCAGGATGACAGACATTCTTTGCTCTCCTGTAACTGCTGATTACCCCAGTTCCCAGTATACATTAACAAATGCATGCTGAGCTTTGGTCACTGTACTGTGGGCTCCACAATTTAATTATTACCTCATTGATTTTTCATGTATTTCAATTTTCTCTTCTTCTAGTCACAGTGACTGTCCTATTGGGGGCAATGTTTGTTTTTTCTTTCAAAGATTTCCTTGTGGAATTTATTTTAAATTCAAGGATTTGGTTTTTTTAAAGCATCAGGAACTCATATTTGTTTAGCCTGTCATTTTATAGACAGGGAGATGAACAAACCCTTAAAATGAAACTGAACTTTATGGTTAAAGCTAGATAAAAACAGAAAACAGCAATGTACTGACCACTGGCATTAAAGGTACCTCTGTTTTTTAAAATGTCCCCTTTTTAGCATGCATCAAAGAGCATGCATAATTTGCATTTATTAGCATTTTATTATTTCATAGCATCAGGGACAGAAAAATGGACACAATTATTGTATCCTCACAGGGTATTTCTCTATTTATAGCTATTTCACAATAAATTGCTTTTCTTTATCAGTGGATCATATGGATTAATGCATTGATTTAAAAGCCCAAGAAATTATTAATGTTTTATATAAGGACATGGATTGGTCCTTTCAGTACACAGAAATATGTTTGTAGTCATAAAAGGAAAACAGATATGTCTTAAAATTGGGGTGCTCTGGTCCAGCTCTTTTTCCATCCAAATAGAGTGCATGAATTAGACTTAGCTTGGAAAGAAATCCCATTTTTAAGTCTTAAATAAATAAATAAATGCTCGAAAATTTATTTGTGCAATGTGCAAATTTAAATGTGCAAATTTACATGTGAGAGTATTTGAGTAGGTGTTTCCCAATAGTCATTTTCTGAAAACAGTTTCATTCATATTCTGAAAACAGTCTTCTTCAAGCTCAACAAAAGTCAAAACCAAGAACCATTCTGAAGAATGAAATTGGAAAATTCCTTGAAAAAAATTCATCTGTGGGCAATATGGAACTTTTTGGCCCCCACATAGAAAATTTAATTGATTTAAAAAAAAAATCCAGTAAACATATTAAGACTTGTCATCTGGATTTTCCTGAAGAAAATCTATCCACTCCAACAGAAGGGAAAAAAATATAAACCCTCCCCCCCAGTTTTGTAGAAAGAAAAATTTTCATCAGAATGCTAATTCAACAAACCCCCGACAAGTCTACAAAAAGTCTGTAGTGCAGGTTTCTATGAAACACAGATGAGCTGTATATACGCAGACTTTTGGCTTTAAGTGGTTTAGAAAGACATTTTCAAAAAGCACATGTGGAGTTTAGTATTGGTGATCTCCAGAAAGTCTTTGCAATTTGTGCTATGAAATTCTTGCGCACTTGAAAAAATATCTCCTTTAATATTTTATAGCGCTGTGGTTTAACCTTTAGAATATGAATAGAGCCCCCATCTGTGTAGGCTTACTTGTTACCCAGTAGTGCAGGTCAGTACCATCAGATCAATACGACCTCAGGAGAAGACGGAAGTGGAAAAGGGCCATTGAGCAGGGAGCATTTACACCAATGAATCACAATTACAGGAACACCTGTGCTAACAAACTGTGTCCTGCTCCACTGGGAAAACCTGCTCAGTGCTCAGTAGCCCTCTGAATTCCTCATTTATTATCACTGGTGGGTTGGCCTGAAGTTGTATATTGTGTTAGAGTGTAAAATTCAGAAGGAGGCTGGTCAAGACCTCTTAGGATGACTAAGCTTTCACAGGGCTTTTTGCTGTGTCTCCTATACATGTCTTTTAGCATTATCTTCAAGGTACTGCTGGAAGCTTTCCATTCATACATCTTGGTTTTGAACAGCAAAGCACATGTTCAAGGAACACCTTTTCAAAAAAGTTACATCTAAAATCATGCTCACATTGAAAGTGATGCTTGTTAATGAACTGTTTATAAGTTGTGGCTACATATCATATTATATAGAAAAAGAGAAAACAGGAAAAATAACCATACAATACTTGAAAATTCCTCCCTTGCACACCGCTACAATATTATCTGTTATTATAGGTGTGGAACAGCTTTATTATTGCTGTGTCATTACAGTAAATTATCTACCTGAAGTGTAAGGAAAGGCAGCAGTATAATGAGGAACTGCCACTACATGAGCCCAAACACGTGAGTTTGGACTGGCAGGGAATAGAAGCATTACTGTCCTGTCTCTCTAAAGCAGCAATATAATAATACATCTCGAGTTTCTTCACTTCTGTGCTATCATAATACTGTACTACAGCTGTTTTGCTATATATGCCAGAAAATTAATAAATGTATCACTGAACAAGGGACCCTTAAAATCACATAGAAACCAGAAAGCTTCCAAAGATTTCCTGTGAAATTTAGCAGATAATATTGGTGGGATGCACCAGGCAGAGCCATGTCATTTGTATTTCACATGTATTTCACAGTGAGCATGCATCAGAGTATAAGACCATGCTACACAACTTGAGAGGAAAGCATCCACCCAGCAAGCCTCATTCTTCTGGCTTCGGAAGTCATGCTTTTAACATCATGCTGAGAAACAGCTAGTTGGAGATTGGGACAGATAAAGATCTGGATATGTTTTCTTTTTCTTTCTCAACATTTTGTCTAGGCAAAATCTAAGGCTTTGAACATATGTTCAGGATTTCTGTCTGGATGCCCTTCAGCCCTGGTAAAAGAACACAGCTGCTTTACCTCTGACTAGGTTTTGGCACATCAGAAACTCCCGTGTAGTAGGATTGCTGAAGAACATACCCAGTGAGCTGATACACTGAAGACACAACACTTAGATGACATGGAAAACTAAAATATCACACGTGCAAGGTTATCTGTGAAATATCATCATGCTAGGGGACATTGCACCACCCAGACACTATTTAGCACATTTGTGTATATTTGTTAGTGCAGGTGAGGAATACTGAATATCACGAAACTCCTACATCTTAAAGCCAGAAGAAAGATAAGAAGTGGGACTGAATATTATATGAAGGAAAAGAATGAAATATCTGGAGAAAATCTTCATTTTCTATAAAGAGTATACATGACAAAGTGCTTTAGGAGGATGAGAGTTAGCTACTCACTAAGCTATTTAATTTATCACTCTGCAGAGCAGAATGAAGATATCCATTCCCACTTGCCACACATGAGTACTTCTCAAGATTTGAATTCAGATTTGATCACAACTAGAAAACTATTCAGCTGAGTTAGCCTTTCACTCATTTCTCATAAAATGAGGAGGTATTTATTTTGGTTAAGAAAAACACCAAAAAATCACCAAATTTCCGTTTATTCCTGGACCTCTCTGCTCTCTGACTCCTCCTACAGCTCTTTTCCCAGTCTTTGGTTTTTCTCAGGGTCTTTCAGATACCCAATGCTATCACCCTCAAATCTCCCCAACCAGACCACATTTAACAAAATTCCTTCTTAAATCTCATCAGATTTTTCAAGGCGAAATACCACATAGTACCGAACAAACAAATTAAAAGGAGGGGAAGGCCCCAAATAGAATGTACATGTGTTATCATTGATACTGCCTTTGCAGTCATGGCTCTAGCCTGAGAACCAGCATAAAACAAAATCTGAAAGGACATACAAATCATATTCTTACTATGATCAATTTCCAGCTCCGTAGGAAAATTAAGGAGGGAATGCCTAATCTGATATATTAGTAATTGTTTAAATTAATTTTTCATTAGCAATACTTGCATTGTCAAGGTTTTATAAAGTCCAGTGTGCCTTAAAACTCCTTTGATGCACTTTTGCTATTCTGGTTTTGGGACCTGCTTGATTGGAAACCACTAAGCATGCTTAACTGTGCCACTTATTTTTCCCTCTGATTAAAATGCAGGCTGGCACAAGCAGAGACTGATGGCCTCTGAGTTTATAGATTGACCAGGGCACCTGCCGTGCAAGCATCTTTGTGCTGCCCCATCACTGAATTTCATTCTGACCTTGAAGCATCACACTTGATAAAGCTGAAAGTTAGTTTCTATTTCTATTTCCAGCCCCGTTTTTTAGTATCCCTTAACAGACTGTCAATTGTACTCTGACACAATGGTGCCTGCTTCCTCTAGGTTGTAGCTCTCAAGAGACAGTAAACTCAATGTTTTCAGCTAGAGAGTTTTGCAGCTTTTTCATATGATTATGGCTTAAAATATTTTTAAATGAATCATTGTAATAAGGCCAGGAAGACATTAACTGATGACAGCTTTAATCTCCAGCAATTTTACTGGATACCTGGTCATTTTGGTACCAGAGAAGTTTTTTGGTTAAAGGTCTGTTCAAGCTCATTCGTAAGCAATAGTCAGAAGTGAAGTTTCCTCAGGAAGCAAGAACACTATCTGAAATGTCTCTTGCAACACAACTGTAGATCACGTCACAATGAATGCAAGCCTTATTTAGTATAAATCTTCCAAACCCTGCTCCGATATAAGGAATATTAATACAAAAATCAGAAAAAAATAACATACTTGTGTTTGCAATATTTCAAATAATTGCCCTTTTCTGTCCAAAATAAAAAATCAAGTACTCCAGAAATTAATGTATAGGTAACTGTGCAAAAGATAATTACATTTTACAACAGTGGGGGTTGGGTAGAAGAGCATTGCTAAAGATTATGCTGATATAACATATAAAACTCTGAGAACAAAAACATGCACATAGAGCTCTGTCTCAGATGATAAAGACCCCACTTTCTGAATAACATATGAAAACCTTTCCAGCACACAAATATTATAAACTTAATGCAATTACTAGTAATACAGCCCTGAAAATGTTTTTTTTTGGCCTGTGAAATGTATGCAAAACCAACAAGTATTTCATTGTCCAATGACCATGATGTTGCATCAACTCAACAACAGCTTCCTAGAAGGGTTTATGCATAAAGCAGAGCAATAACTGCACTACAAAGCACACCAAACATCTGAAGACAAGCCATCAAAAGCAAGGAAATTCTGATTTCCAGTTGAGGCCTGTGACATTTACAGGCTATACAAGAATACATGGGATGTTATACAGCATTGCGCATCATTATTGTGGAAGTCATTGTTTCCCTCATTAGTGCTCTAGATCTGCACATTACTTTCATTCCAGGTCAACGACCTCCATGCTGACAGTCCATCCTTAACTCACCCTTTTGTGCCTAGGTATTGTAGCAAATTTGCTACAGTACGTGACATCTCACACTTGAATTTTCTGCAATATTTGAAGACACGTATCCCATTCAAATGCACTACTTATCAACTCGGATGTCTTCAGAAAACTATTAAGAAGATATGGGACACATATCTAAAGGAAAATTAGGTATAATTTCATTTGTAAGTGTTGTATTTTATTATAATATTTAAGCTGTAGTTCTCTGTAGAGCTTTTAATTTTATGTGATAGAATGATGTGCAAATCACGCAGCACAGTTACAGTATTCCCAAAATGTTATTAAAATTTAATAATGTTTTCCAAATGAATAAAGATATTTATTCTCTAGGAACATGCAAAACATTAAACATTTCCACACTCATTGTCCAGATTTCTTTAAGTGTTAATTAAAGGCATAACTTAATAGGCTGCAAACGTGTTAGCCTTTCATTTTTAATGCAATTGAAGATAAATGACTAAAATTTAGCAGTGATTCTGGACTCCTGAAAAACTGTGATTGACACAGTATCATCCTGTAATGAAGCAGTTAATATGCAGACATTGACATGGCAGAACCATTATGATAGATCATATCAATTCATAATTTGGCTTCATAAATATGTAGAATTATTGACACAATATCTTATAATGGCACATCCTTTTCTACAATGCTAATACACAGGACTGGCCTTTGCAGTGAGAACTTTAAAGTATAACCTGAGAGGATGTGACACGTGAATAGGAGATAACATTCATGTTGCACTAAGTCACTTTCTGTTTTAATATCAGAAAACCAGTGTTAAAACCAGGGAAAGGAATCAGTTGGAGCTTTCACACCTGAATGTCACTTCAGCACTTAGATAGGTTTGCTGTCCACATTCGTTGTTTTGTGGTTCAGGAAATTGCTCAAAATTTGTCAGACAGTGGGAAATTGTTTGATCAAACTAGAAGGAAAAAATGCAAACCCCATTTTGATTTTATGGTTACATAAAGAAAGAAGATAACTGACCAACTGCAGCATTTTCCTTTGTGTTTTTCAAAGAAATCTTATGTGGACTTGTTTTATGAAATTACATTTTGAGGTTTTGTTTGAACTGTGCAAACAAACTTTTATAATAACTTAATGGCATTGATGTTAGAGCCTAGGGAAACAAGGGCAAAGCAACAGAACCAGACAAATGCAGTTAGTAAAATAAGCTTTATCCCAGCTTAAACAGTACCCTTTCTCTAATACCACTGTGTAAACTAGCAAGAATTTTAATCAAAACATAGAATTCTGACAGATCCGGAATATGCAGATGGGTATACAAAGGATCTGTTTATTTGTCCCAGTATTCTTGGGTACTGTCATGATATTCATGCTGGGTGTCCAGCAACACTTCTAACATTTTAGTTCTGTGGCATAGCTTTGGATTGCACTCTTCCTGCTCTTGACTAATAATGAGAAGAGGATGCTTGGTGGATATAAATGAGTCTCTTGGCTGATCTCAAATCTCAAAAGACAGAAGACAGTCAGCTGATTCACCCCAGTTGAGGGTATGCATATTTAAATTTTACTTTCACAATTAGCTTCTGTTTAAAATGTGAACAAAAGTACTCTTTAAAGTAATCTAAACCACTGCTATGTATACAGGATAAACAGAGGCTGCAATGATATACATCCTTTAAAAAACCCTAAAACATATTGTGTGGGCTGAGTACTTTATATTGACTTCTGGTGCTAAGAGAATTTTATAATGAAATTATAAAGCCCTCAAAAAAGGGGGTTATAAAGGAAACTCTAATATACCTTTATCTGTCATGGCACGGCTGGGGGCTACTATAATAATCCTTTTGCTTTCATGTGGCCATCTGGAGGCCTATTAAAACTAGTATCTAAAACAGACTCCCAAGTGTGTTGAGTTTGCCAGTTCCCACTAAGTCACTAAAATCAGGGAGCTAGCCCTGCTATAGGGTGAACTGTCTGCTACAGAGAGAAGACAGCTTGAACTCTAACCTTCTACACTGTGAATATGTTGTGTACAGGCTGATTTTGATACATACACTTTAATTGTGAAAAACCCCTTGCCCTAGGACTTTTGTGCACCTCTGGGGTTGTACGACAAGATGGAAGAGAGTAGGCAAAGTGAGAATCAAAATAATGCAAATTTAATGAAGTATTTTGTTTCAGCTGAGAAATACTCTATTCTGACTTTTATGGAGAGCAACAATGAAACATTGAAAATTTTTTCATTAACCTACTTTCCTTGCTCAAATATAAACACAGAGATTATATATAATATTTGTTTAGTGCTGTGAGTTTTTACCCAAAGTGTAATGGAAATAAATATTTGAATATGCAAATTATTTTAAGTGTAATTTAGGCTCTCTTTGTTTTTTATTCAATTAAGATTAGGTTCATGTGAATTTACTTAGTGAAACATTTTACTTCAGTGGAAAATGGGTATCATTTGTCCAAAATAAAGCCCTTTCCATATACTCATTACTGATTTTATTCAGTAATGTTGTTGCAACCTATTATACCTGAAACATTATAAAAAAGAAAAAAAAGACAAAGAAATTAAGTTGCTGTCTAAAACCACACTAGAACTCAGATCCAGGACCAAATAAGATGCATTAATTGCTTTACTGCTTCACTGCAAAGCCACTCTTAAAACATAATTCCTTAATGAAGTCCGTTAATTTGTTCATGGCAGTACACAAGCTGTTCAAAATGACACAGAATTGCACTCTGTTTTCTAACCCCTGCAGTTTCTTCTGTTAGTCACTCTGCCTTGTGTTGTTATCCCATGGATAGTAATTATTTTATAGTGGCTGTAATTAGGAGAGAATTAGGCTTGGTAAACAAAACCTGCCTTCTCCTGTTAATAGCTAAGGATAATAAATTTGGCTCTGACATTCACTATATTTGGACAAGGCTTGGCCTTCTTCCAGTTTTCCCAATAAGAACTTTATTATATAATTATGCCTTGGAGGAGCTCATATTACAAGGTAATTTTTTTTTTTTTGTTAAGACACATATTGCATGGCTTCCAGCCAGTAAATGATATACTGTAATATATGCCTTCAATAAATGTTTTAAACAAAATCTCTCTAAGCAGTGTTGTGCTAGAGCTGCACATTGCAATTTGGATGCTATATTTACAGGAGTTTTTCATAATGCAAATTATTTTCTTTTGCTCCCAAGTCCAACATAAAAGTGTTTACAAAGAAGCCTAGGATTATTTTTATTAGCAAATGACATGGTTAGATCTTTAACTTATATCTCAGTAGCTTAAAAAAAAATCATACTTTTTATTCTGTGAGTAAAGTTATAGTTTTGTTGACATGCATAGAAGTGCAGCAAGTATCTTTTTTTCTATTTTCAGCTTGAATTAAAAAACAACCCTTTGTTCCATCTCTCAACCCACACATTAATGCATCATCTCCCACCCTTTCCTTTATTTATCGTTTACCTTTTATGTAAAATACAATTTAAGTCAACACACAATAGCACAAAATGCTTTTCAAAGGGAGTCAATCATAAGCTAAACAGAAAAGGAGGGGCTTAAGGGAAAATACATGAAGTAGTCAGTGGCTCAAAAGAGAGAAAGAAAGCATTTCAGTGACAAGGAGGAGCAGAGATAGGATCAAGGCTGGGAAAAGGGAGCAAGCAATTAAATTCTGAAAAAAATACAGTAATAAAAATCAAACAAGACAAGTGCACTAATTTAAAATATTTCTCCTGCTGCTATCACTTCTCAGAAGATATAGGTTAAAAATTTATCATAATTGCATTCACCATTTTGTGTAAAAACTGTGTAGGTAAGCACAAATGGATTTACATACTTAAACAAATAAACCAAGTCCAAATAGATTAAAAACTGGGTAAACAAAAGAAGAATCCAAAAGCCATGTTTCCAGGCTGTCTTTTCTGGTCACTAAATAGCATCCAGTACCTTTTCAGTTTATCTGTACACTATTTAATGCTACAGGTTAAAGAGTAGGAATTCTTCAACTACAAAACCATTGGGATTCAGACTAGATACTCTGATCATCAAATGGTTTTGGTGTAAAGATAACATATTTTGTATATTTTTACTTCACTCATTTGAAAGCTCAATCTATTTTCTAGTGACACAAATCAGATCAGTATTGATAACTTCAGTACACAATCCCCAAGGTAAGAGGAGTCAAAAAGATCAGGAGAAGGGAACTGGGATATGTGTCAAGATGATGCCAAACTTCTCTTGCATAAAATATGAATGATATATTAGCTTTAAAACCACTATGCTCACATAGACAGCAGAAAATAAGATTCATTGTGATGCAAAAAAAGTCAAATATTAATAAGAAATCACACTGCTTCAGACCTATGCTTCAAATTTAAAGCATAACTGTGGCACTAAAAAAAGTTTAAAATCTTGAGCAAAATTCACCTGCGCTAGCAGCACCCAGTGGATTAACTTGGCCCTTGGTAAGAAAGCTGAAATGCACATGGGCACGAACCAAGCACATCAACAGTCATTCCAAACAGAAAAAGATTATTAGATCAGCCAGGACAGTCTTATTCCCACTTGTTAATGTAATACTATCCAAGACAGTATTTTCTTCCATGTTCTCTCAAATATGTATTTTTAATTACTCAAGCTAAAGAACTAACACTCCTTTCCTTGGGAAACAATTGCCTAAGCATTCCATATGGTTTCAATCATGCCTTGGAGGATATACATTCTACATTCCTCCAGAAAATGTCCTCCAGAAAGTATTATTTTACTGTTGTCTGTTAACACTTCAAAACTTTTAAATTATCTTTGTTCTTTTCATCTGACTTCCTGGAACTCTCTTAGAAGGGGGTCCACAGAGTTGCCACAGCCCTTGAGACAACAGGGTTCAAAGAAGTACCTCTTCCATAGATTCACATGGAAATGTCAGGGAAGCAGGGTGAGACTACTTTTTTCATCAGGAGAGCACAGACCAGTAGTGGTTTTATAGTGTGAGTCTGTGTATAAAGGTGTTGTTGACAAAAAGGACCCATCTCAAGCTCTCTCCAAGGGTTGGATTCTGTAATTCTTTGAAGATCAAGTGGCAAAAGAAACTTCTATTGTTGCCTTTCCTTGCTCTATTTTCTCCTCTTCCTTTCCTCTTCCTTCCTTTCATAAAAGGATTGCAGAAGAAGGAAATGAAAATAAAGCTGAAAGAGCATGAATGATATTCAGGGTACATCTTTCCTGTTTCTGAGATGCAGAAGGAGAGGCAAGACCATGAGGAACTGGTTTATGTATAATGGCATTAAGAATTTCTTTTGCCATTGTACCTTAAGCTAACATGATCTCAGTGTCTGGAAGGTTTTATATGGCTCATAATTTTAAAATATTGCTTTAGAAGGAGGAGAAGGTGGGACACAGACATAATTCTCTCCTGTATTGAAAGCTCAGCTACCTGACAAACACTAAGAGCCCATAAATGTGCATGTTGCCCTATGATGCACAAGGTGACCAGATGCAATATTTGATAGATGACCGGTGGAAGCACATTCTAACATCAAAGAACCTCCTCTTGAAGTCTCTAGGATATGTCTTGATTACCCTCCAAAAGTTTTGTAAATTTGGTAACAGAGTAGCCAGTCTCTTCAGGAAAACAACACCATGTCTCAAGGAAAAAAAACAAATAAAAACCTCTATAAACACCAAGGGTAAAAATATAGTTTAGAAGCAATGTATATAGGCTATAAAGAAGTATAAAGACTTTTGTATTCTCCCTCCTTCCCATAAGGCTGTCTCCATACTTCTGTAGCTGTAGTAAAAGGCAGAATGCAGTTTAATTAATCATGCTGAAACTTCCTATACAGACAACTTACTGAAAGTATAAGTATCTTAGGATTCTTACTACTCTGGAAGAGAGCTGGGGGAGTTGGCCTGAACAGATACTCAAAAGCCTCCTTTCAGGACTCCACACTGTGTTTTACATTGAAGAGTTCTGAGTTTACTCTAAATCATGCACAGAGCCAAATTTTACCCTGGTCAGAGCCAGGATGTAAATGAAATATGGAAAATTTTGCAAACCTATTGTATCCTTAATTGAGAGCATTTCTGACAGAACCAAGGATTAAGCAAACCTTGTTTCAAACAGGGTTTTTGAGTTTACTTTTTTAAAGGCTGAGGAAAGCAAGCTTAGAGAAGGGCAGAGTGAGCAGCAGGGAACCAAAACTCCTTTTATCATTACTCTAAAATAAGATCAAGTGAAAGAATGGTCATGAAGAACATCAGACATTAAATAGCATCCCTATGTGCAAATCATAACTGTAAGCTCTGTTTTAGATAATGGCTTACAGAGGGAGATGGCTCTTTATAATGAAAAAACACTAAAAAAGGTGATAGAGAGACCTGATGGTATTCTTATGAGAAATATTAGGGAATAAAGATAAAACGTTTCATTTGAGAAGCATACTTATAATATGTGCCCTGGTTTTTTCTTCATTATTTGTAAGCCATACTCTGAACAGCAACACAATATGTGAAATCCATAGCATATAGTCAGCTTTGGGTATGTGAGCTTTCTAGAAATTGTGAAAGATCCACGCAGTGGTAAGGAAGGGTCTAAATAGTATTGGTTCTAATTCTTTGACTTGCCACAAAAGGCTTTTGGGCAACTAGCTTGGTAATACATCCTTAGCTGGACGTCTGATGAAGATGGTCATTTATAAATGTGCAAAATCTCTCCAGCTCTGCACTAGTCAGGTCACATTGGAAATAATTGCTTCTGCTCCTGACCCATCTGTCTGTAAACACATCAGACTGACAGCCTGCTTTACTTGCAGTGCCCAGTAGGAACAGGGACAGCACCATGCTCTAACAAAGGCCTAAGCCACTCGCTAGCTTTTGTCAAGTCTCTGTGACACCAAACAAGAGCATTGGTCTGGATGCTGATGATCCATAGCTTGTAGGTGTAAGAGATGTGAGGGAATGTGATTCTTCTCATACATGCTAAGATTAGTGTGTTAAAACTGCAAATGAAGTAAACAACTTCTGATTTGTTTAAGGCTAGTCAGTGTCTTTATCAATACCATCAACTGTGTGAATTACAACTACAGAGACTCTCCTTTAGATAAACAGTAAATGACTGTGGCTTGGGAAACAAAGGACAGAGAGAAGCTGAGCTGTCTATACAGTGTAACACTTAGACCAATATCTACACTTTGGTAAAATAGTGCCATCTGGGCCAGAGCAGAAACATTTGGGTTGCAGAAATAGCAATACTTTCATCCCTTTCACCTTGAAAAACATTTCTATGCATTTGAGTGCTGCAACATTCCACAGTTCCCTGGGAAAATAAATTATTTGGGGTAATACCAACTCTGGCAGAAGCATCAAAATGTCAGCACTTTATTTTCAAGCTTCCTCATGATGTCAATTCACACACCAAAATTATTTGCATTCAGATTTCATGACTATTTGGAAGAAATAACAAAAGTAACAGAAATGACTGCACAAAGAAAAAATTATGGTCCCCAAGGACAATTAAAGAAGAAAACTGGATTGTGTGAATGCCAGTTTCTGTCCACCTCCCAGTGAGGGGGAAGATTTTGCGTAGCCATTTCTATCCCTCTGCAAAGGTGAGCAAGGTGCTGTTAATAACTAAATCTTCCCTAAATCTAATTACAAGAAAACAAGAAACAACAAGAAAGGAGTTAAAAACAAACCAATAGAAGAATATGGGAGAATGAAATAAGTGTTGGGTTTTTTTCCCCTGGATGTCAGTTTATTACCAGACTGATAGTGTAACTTCAAGGGTCATTTCTCTGCAGTCACTAAAATACCAAAAGAGGAAAAGCTGCATGTAAGTAAAAGAAAAACCAAAAGCCCTAGACAATTATACTCTCAAAAGAATTTTTACATTAAAGAGGCCTTGTAAAAGAGAGTCCCCCTAACTCATACACTGTTAACTGCATTCTCCTGCTAATGAAAGAGAGGATGCATTAAATGGAGGAAGGACTCACTGGAAAGATGCTGGAAAACAAGATTAGGTAAAATATTTGATTTTTAAAACTTTAAGTACTTTTTAGAGGGGAAGAACAGACAGTGGTAGAAAACTCTTCCTATGCTATTTCAACATATGCAAGTATAGCTTGAATATGAATTTGCCTCACTAGAGTTGACTGCCTACATATTTTCAACAACATTGTACACATGGTTCAAGGCTATTTGTAGGACTGAAACATGGAAATTCTTCTTCATATTTCTGCAAGGATTAACAGATGAGATTCTCCTCTGGTAGCTGTGCAACTCATCAGAAAAATTCAAATTATGTACAGATTTTGCTACTCTCACATCAAGATAGTAGTTACACAGCTTGTGTACAATATGCTCACAAATATCAGATAAGCAATTGACTTTTTAAAATAGCCATATTCAAAGTCCAACCACTGCTATCCAAATGTTTCAGAGATAACACAAATTCAGACCAATAAATGAATTCTCAGACAAGTTAAATTTCATAAGCAGTTATTTGCCTAAAAACAGTTCACAAAATAGAAATTGCCAGGTAGTTTTAGTGGTAGCAGAAAGCACTGTGATTATCTAGGGATAAAGTTGTTTCACATTCTTTCCAAATAAGAGGTGAAATTATAAAAGTAGTTTGAAAAACACATCCGTGAACTAGCATGTCAGTGCATCTCCTCATAACATGACTTTGATGTGAAGTTTATCTGATCATATTCACTCCTTCATGAATGCCCATTTAAAAATGAGGTAAAGCTAATCTTTTGTAAACAGATCCCTTAAATTCAGAGTGAAAGTAAACATCCCCTAGACATAAATACATGACTAGTGAATTCCATAAGGCCATATGTATCAAACTGTTTCATTTCACAACCCAGGTGAGGCTGTGCTCCAAACCAGGGACCTGCCTAGACCCTTTTCTCCTGACCTTGAGCAGCAGCTCTTATGGAAAAATCTGTTTAAACAGTTAAAGACTATTTCATTTTATATTTTGGGAAGACATAGTCAGATACAAAACTTCCTGGTTACTTTAATCCTTGTCAGAGAACAAAGAGCAAGATAAAATGGAACTTAGGGCTTGAGCCAAAATCCTTTGAAATCAATTAGATTCTTTTCATTGATTTCAATGAGTTGTGGATCAGACCACCTCTTCCTCAAGGCAGCAATAAGACACTTCCTAGAGAAGGCAGGGGTCCTCAGTTTCACCATTCATTCATTTTGATCTTTCACTGTTTAATGAATCTCTTCATCCTGCTCTTATTCTCAGCTCTCAGCCAGGCAGGCATTAGCAGTGCATTCACTAGGCAGTAGATGATCACCAGTATCCATCTTTCAAAGGAGACGTACAACTGCGGCCACTCAGGGCCATTAAAGATCCCATGGTATTTTTGCAAGAGCAGAAATAACAATGCCAGCGTCTTGGCCAAATTCCAGCCTCTTTAATTACATTCTGTCCATCTATATTCCCTCCTTAGTTTCAGCTGGAAAAATTAGCCACCATTTTCTACTATCTTATTAATCTTTTAATGTAGAATTAATTATAACAGAAAGACTATGAGTGTAAAATATTGGCACTTACAACTATAATGAGAAAATCATTGCTGTCCATAAAAACCAGAAAATGCAACTCTCTTTTCACAGAAAAAGTGTACATCATTAGCACAATAAAAGTAATCATATAACTGTTTTCTCTTTTAAAAAGAGAATAGCCAAAATATGCCTAAGTGGGAAAAAAAAACCAAAAACAAAAATAACCCAAACAGCCTAAACCAAAACTGAAAAAAAGAAAAAGGAGAAAAGAAAAAAACACTTAGCCCAATGACAAGCTCTACATTACTATTTAACATCAGGAACCACTCAGAATTCTTGACCAGCAGGATCATTTATGTGCCTTTTGGAGTTGAAAACAATGTCATAAGATAGCCAGCTGTCTTGAGCTCTAGACTAGAAAAACATGCAGTTATTATTCAGCATCCCTACTTAAAAACAAACAAAAAACCAAACAAACAAAATTTAATTCAGGTAAATTGATAATGTGTAAAATAGCTCATCATTCGGCTCCTTGAGGACACTGAAAATCAAGACATCTTCACATTTTTGTTTTAAGGAAAAAAAGAGACCTTAAATGCTTTTCTTTTCACAGTATGGATGTAATGTATCATAGAGAAGACAGTGGCCCAAAAGATCTCAGGGGGTACAAAATTTTAAATTACAATTTAGGATAAAGATGCAGCATAACTACATCTCTGTGGAATACAGTGAAAGAGGGTTCAACCATGAAAGCTTACAACTCACTCACTCTCTCTTCTAGCAGATGAGGTTGTGATTAAAAGGTTGTTGTTGGCAACAAGTAAAATGAAGAGCACTCTAGGGGGCCCAGAGAGCTTGTCCATTAACTTCATCAGCCCTGGATTTAGTTCCCATATCAGTAGTCTTAGGAATCAGTCAAATTGCATTTACCCATCCTAATTATGGGATTCACTGAAAATGTAGGGCAATAGGTAGAGAATTCATACCTAGAAATAAGGTCATGTGGGTATCTTTCTGTAGAAATAATTTGGTCATTTGCAGATCATATTAGGTCAAGTCACTTGTGGTACTGCAATCAAAGCTACAGACTGGAGAGCTTCAGAGTGATGATAAATGACAGGAGAATTTTTCAAGAGTCAAAAAATCTGAAAGGGGAGAGAAAAACTAAGGGGAATCTTGCAATAAGTTCAACTGACCAAATAGCTGCTGTTGTGTAGTTGAACTCAGGGCAATCTTCATGTTTTCAGGGCTCTGTTTTGCCTCTTCAGCAGAATTGGCAGTCTCTCATTTGCTAAGACATCTAACAGTGAAAAGCTGATATGTGGGAATTCCCAGGAAGAAACAATTCATTTGTGACAGGAAATAGCCTAGATAACTTCAGAAACTTTTCCCTTCAGTCTTCATGATATTCTGTGAGGAAAAGCACTTTAAAAACTAAGATATTGTTATATATTATTGGTATTATTTTCTGTCCAAGACAGCAGTACTGCTTTGATAGCAAAGTTCTGCTGTTCAAATCACCTGCAATGTTCAACCATCCTGGATTTCATCCTGTCTCTAGTGGTTTTTACCTGGCATTGAGAGCAAGACTGAGCAATCGAACCTCTGTCTTATTTCTGTCATCTTCCTGGTGGTTACTGCTATATGAGCTGTACTTATTACACATCACATATATGATGTTTCTCAATGAGCCAACTCTAGCACAGACATGCACATTTCTCTTGAATTCCTGCCATACATGACTATATTTGTTAAGACTTAATGCTCAAATTATAGCTGTTTGTAGCTAGTTTCACTAGCTACAGAAAATATCAGAATATTATCTTTACTCCTGAGATTTTGCAAAGAAGACTGCAACTTCCACACAGATTTGCAAGAGCAATTGGAAGCCTAATATGTTCAATTCAGAACTTTTTCCAGTAAGAGGTAACTTTCCTCAGACAGCCCCAAATGCTGTTCACAGAGCATGCAGAAAATAATTTTTAAAAATACAGGGAGAAATTATCTGCACTGATATAATAAAGACTTCTGAAACATCCAGAAAATATTTCAAATTTTTTTTGTGATAAATTTTTCAGACATGACACCTGCCCAAGCTCTCAGGGTTTGCAAACATAGCTAACTCTGTCAACACTCATGTGAGGAGAATATTTTTTTAAGTGCTCATTCTCTCCCTCAGCCCATTTAAATGCTTTTACTTTCTGTTTGTGAAAGATGGGCAGACAAGAAAAGTTGAAAGTGTGTTCAGACTCCAGTAAAACTTTTTAATACACAAGTTACTGTTAAATGTATGATTTTAAAAAACAGATAAATACATGGTTACTCAAATCTTTTACAGATATCTCAATCTTGTAATAGGGAAAGACCAAATAATTTTCAGGCAAGTGTGTGCCCTTTCTCTACAGGTATCACTGGGAAACACCTGGTCCCCTCTTGCTCACTGATACTGGTTTTTTTCAGTAACTAATTATCCTTGATAATTTGCATTGGGCATGAAGAACTATTTCTGAATAGTTCTTTGAATAATTTGAACATATTAAAAAAGTGTTCTCTGCAACAGACATCTCCAAATGCAGCATGTCCTGTCCTACAGATTTAAATTAAAGACCTTACAGCAGCTACCCACCCACTGCTTACCCAAACAAGAGATCGCTACCTATCAAATCTAGCTAGTAAGTTATAGGCAGAGAAAATAAATCTAGCAGCCTAATCTAATTTATGAATGTACATAATTATGAATAATTGAATGAAGCTAAAAGAAGAAAACTGCAAGTGAATGACGGAGTGCAGATCAATTCCCAAGTAAAGCAGTGCACACCCAATGGTTTACCACAAATTAAATCTGACTGAAAAAAAACCTAGAAAAAATTACTCTTCTGGCAAGAAATAGAAGTGATGATCTAGCACATCCTATAAGCCCATGATTAATTGCCAAAAAGCCCTTTACATATTAATAACTTTCTTTTTTTTTATTCTCTTGAAATGTGCTTTGCTTTTGAAAACATAGCTGCTTTCAATGCTGTAATAAAAATAATAATATTTAAAAAGCTGTCCTCACCAAGAAAAGTATATTTCATAATTAAAAAGCTAGATGTATCCTCATTTCTAGTTTGGGGGTCAGCCTGGATGACACAATGGCCATTTCTGGCTGGACTATCTACAAATACGTAATTGGAGTGTAAATTATTTTCACTATATAAATAGCTCTTGATGATATCACAAATTGTAAATAGCGCAGTTTGTTTTCCCAGAAGCAGCTTTGTGCCAGCTGACAGCTCTGAAAAGTTTCTGCACTTGATTACGCCTTTTTCCTCTTTATAGTTCAATAGGAAACCAGATGTTACGTGCCCAGTATGAACTGGGTCTGCTTTTCCAAATGTTTTCTTACATCCATGACACATAAGCACCTTTAACATCCTTGGGTGGGAAAGCAAGCTGCTTGCACATGGACATATTATTTTTAAGTCTTTATTTTTATGTAGCTGCAACAGTGTATTTCACAGCTGGCTGATGAAACACACTAGAATGATTTGGAATTCCTCAGTGCTCCTTAACAGGCAATTAAACTGAAAATAGAAATGACCGTATGTGGTCAGGTGCATTTCTTCTACTGTATTACTCACAGTATTGCCAGCAGAATATTTAAAGCATACATTGGTGCAGCTGTGCTAAGGTCTTTCCAAACTTCACTACTCAAATTTGCCCTAGAGAAGCCTTAAAAATTCATCTGTTTAGTAAAATTTTTCCATTAACCTTTCCAATATCATGGCATCTTTTTAACTTTCTTAGTGATTATAACAGTATGCTGTATAGTTTATATCTGAAGACTTTTAAACCCACTGAGAAAGTATTCGAGAAACCTTCTATCCTTCTCAAACAGTAAATAGTATTAAGAAATGGCTTTGAAAGAGAATATCCTCCTTTTCTTCCTACAGAAGTTGAAGTTAAATGCATCACAGAATAGGCTAGAAAATCCTGTGCTGAGATATTCCAGAAGCTGGCACAACATATGGCAAGATGAAATGGGATGAGTCTCTGGGGTAATGTGGTCAGAGAGAAATCCTCTTCTGTTACCTTGTAAAAAATTGCCTTTTCTTGAAAGACTAGAGATTGTTGTATTCACCTCCCTTCATCCTCAAGAAGAGACAAAAGTGTTACTACTTCCCTGTCTATTCCTTAGGCAGGATTGCACAAGAACAAGAGCTTACCAAGCCAAAGAGAAGAGAAGGCTTTTTACCAAAAGATGTGTAAGATAACACACATCCATCCACAGTACTATTTTCAATATAAACATTTTCTGCCTTGTGTCCATAGAGAAAGCAAGGGGGAAGGCAAAAAGTCACATACCTTTTATCTACTAATGAAAAATTTTTTTAAGTGAAGCTCAGTTATATAATAGTCTTATAGTCTTTATAAATACTTTCTATTGTGTGTAGCAGTTTTTGGAGAAACATCTGTAGAGCCCTGATAAGTTAAATCTTACCAGGTTCTGTAAGAATTGCCATAGGAAAGAAATGGAAGCATGCAAGCTGACATAACCACGAAAACAAGAGGGGCCATCTCTACGAAAGAGAGAGTGATGGCCACCAAAATCTGCAGCATCCAGAGGAGAAGCAACCAGCCCAGGTGGAGGGACAAAGCACCAGTCTGAGATTCAAACTCTCGATCAGGAAGCCCAAGGAGCTCCTCCCTCCACCCACACATGGCAGGGGTGGCAGGGCTGCCAATGGAAGAGAGGAAACTATCCCAGCTCTCAGTTAGAGCCATGAGAAGTGTGGCTTAGCAAAGTAAAACACAGCTGAAGTGAGGATGCAGACAGCTATGCTCTATCAGTTTGAAGTTTTGTTTCTAAGTTTCTGCACTGGAACTGCCATTGTTGAAAAGTTGTATTAGATTTACTTATCTACACATGAAAGTCTTGTTAAGGTTAATGAGAATTTCTGTTAGATAGGTGATAACAGACTTTTTCATTATTATTACAACATCAAAATGTTTTCCCATGTTTCAGGATTAGAAAGCAGTGGGTGTCTTGAATTCTAGGTCTCTGAAAAGCTCCATGAGAAGTTCATCTATTTAGATCAGCAGCAATGTGGAAGCTGTCAGCTAATCATATTTTGATCCTCACTGCAACACATTAATTGGAAATAAAATAAAAGTAGCCTGTTTGAGGAGAGGGTGAGGCATTAAGCTGATAGACAGTCTTTTTTTCACTCACACGTCACATGTTCCTTATTATTTACATCCAGATTCTTTCTAGATTTTCTTTTAAGCTGCAATATCAAATAGCATTTATCTAGGCATTTTAAAATCATGACAAGATAAAAGCCAATCTTTTTGTAATCAGTATGCAGAGAAGAAGAGAAGCAGTAGTAAAGCAGTTGATGCATGTTTGCTGACAAAATATTTAATCCAAACATTTAATTTCAATCTGCCACTGTTCTCAGTTGGTATAATTACTTTAAGCAAATATCATGTAGAAAGGAACAAAAAATAGTCTCAGCTACTGAAATGTAAATAATAAAATATAATCATAATCAAATGTTTAAAGTGATATCATTCCATTCTAGGTTCATTTTGTGTGGACTATTTTAAATGTTTAAGTGATTTTAAATTATTTCTGACATAATGGCCTATGATGCTGCCTATACTGGCAAGCAGTGGAAAAGATTCAATTCTCTCTCATGTTCATACACACCATTCTTCAAAGGTAATATAGGGAAATCCCACTGCAGTCAATGGAAAATTGTAGACTTTTGTTTTTCATGTCATTGAGCATTAATATCAACACAAACTTTGGGGAGTGATCATAACAAATTTTGTGGGATTTAACCAAATTAATATGAACACTGTATGTTACTCTTTTAAGCTTACTTAAAACCTAATTAGCTCAGCACCCAGTAACAGAGTCTCCAATTTTTAAGACAAAATTTTTGAGCAAATTTTCTATTTTCTGGAAAATTGTGGGTGTAAAATACCACACCACTCAAAAGCCACTTTGATTTTCCACAATAAGTAAATCAATCCATCACAAATCTTGTGGCTCTACAAAGGGCTAAGAGTGTGATTAAGGTGGATTTCATTGATGACTAATTCCTTTCTTGTGGTTTTCCACATTCTTGATTCTATTGCAATGCTTTTCTACAGCACTGATGAGATTTTGGACCCTGTTCTAGAAGTTATATGGGCTTGTAATACTTAAATACAACTGCAAGCCAAGTGTGCATTATTCAAAACAAACAAATCAACAAAAACCAAAAACAAACAAAAAAAGAATGCTCATTAGTGCTATTCTCTAGTGAGTAAAATTTACTTTTGTGCAGAGGATCATTATAAAGGAAGGGCAGAAATCAAGTCTTTTTTAAACACTGACTTGCAGATTAATTGGGAAAATTGCAATTACAGTAACTACAAAGTTTATAGATAGTTTTACATTTTGGAAAAAAAATCCATTTAATCACACGTTTCCCAGTCATATGAAGAAAATTATTACAAGGTTGAGAATGGGCCAGGATAAAGAATAGAAGCAGCTTTGTTTGCTAATTGAGTGCAGCATTTTTTTAGCAAAATTCTGTACTATTATGAAGTTTGATCCCCAAAGTAACTTGCCTTCACCTTTTCCTCTTCAAAGACTTCCTCTAGAACAGAAAGAGGTAACAGTGTTAATGTGAAGAATTAGTGACCACTGAATATCAGTCCTCTCCTTCAGCCCTCCGCAGCACTTGCATGTCCTTGCAGACTGGGAACAGGGAGCCAAGCTCAAAGCCTGCACTGCCAGCTCCCAGCCACGCTCATCTCTCAGTTCACCTAGACACCTAGCACCGTTTGCATGTACAGGAGGTGAGAGAGAAAATATTTCTACTTGTGATGGTGGGAGGGAGGCTTTTTTGTTTGTTTCTGTATATAGCAAAAGCACAAGTTCATTCCAAAGCAAAATGATGGATGTCCTTAATTTGTTGCTTATGAAGTGCATGAGCAGATGAGATAATGCAAACCAGAGAGGTTATCCATATCCAGACTAACGAGATATAACAAGGAAATCAGAAACAATCCAGGGGAAAAAAAGGGAACGGTTTTAAAGTGAACTAAGCAGGATCCAAAGACACTCCGAGTCATGTAATCTCTAACATAATTACACCAATATTTCTCTGAAGTGAAGTTACAATTTTGTTTACTTCTCAGGCAGACTCGCCTGTATTACAGGTCAAGCATGCGTGTCAAAACTGGCCGGCTTTTCAGCAGTGATTGCTGTTACTTATCGGGTTTGTTTCCATGGCTAAACAGGCGGCGCTCCCCTCTCCTCCCCAGCCCGGTTCCAAAGCGGAGCGGGGCGGGCGGGGAAGGCGCAGCTGACAATGGCAGCAGAGGCTTTATTTATTGCTCCCAGCGGGGGTGCGAAGCCGCAGCTTCTTTACAATCATCAACACCCTGGGGCTTTTTAGTTCCACATATAAGACAAGGAAGATGGGGGATGACAACTAACCTCAAGGGATTAGGTACCTGAATCCTATCCCAACTACTAGCAGACTCCAACTGTGTTTAAATGTTTTTTGAAGAATTTCTGATGTTCAGCAGTTGCTGATTACTTCCAGATTTTAGTTCTACACCAGTGGAGCTCTGCTACAAAGAGTTTAGCAGTTGTTGGTAAAAATCGCGATTGCACCAAAGAAATGTCTTCTTTAAAACCAGTTTCAAAAATATTACAACACTGTTCAAAAAACCAACCAACTAATCGACCAACCAACCAAAAAAACCCAAACCAAAACCAAACATAGAGGCTCTTCACAGTAACAGAAGAATGCAGACAAGTAGGGGGAAGGAAGGGGAGAGGGTGGAGAAGATGACAGGCATAATTTTTGCTTTAAGGCCTTCTCAAATTTTCCTTAAAATATTATAATGCTATTTTAATCTTCAGGAGGATAAAACTTACATAAATGATCTATAGACAAACATTGCCTTTCCGTTGAGTTTACACGATTTAAGCTTCAACCTGGGGCATGTCTGGGCCTTTCCTCCATTATTAAATGCCAATATAAGAGAATGTGTAGACTTAAATACGTCTTTTATTTTAGTAAGTTAGATATAATTAGATAGTAAGATACAATTTCATTATTATAAAATGAGATAGTGAGGGTTTTCTAACACACACAAAAAATCCCACATATTCTGTTTTCAGTTGCATACATCTTTCTAGTAAATCAGAGGCCATTCAGTGAGTAGCCTCAAGGTCAGTGTGGTGAATTTGAGCTACTGAGTCTAGAAAACTACCAGGAAGGTGTTCCTTGAGTTTTCTTCAGCTTCCCAGAGAATTAAAGCCATAATCCCCGTATTTATATCTAAATACTTTACTGTTTTGTCAACAAAGAAAGCATGCTAAGAGGAAAACATTAAAAGAAATAATATCATTTATATAACTATCTTTTGTATATTGTTACACTGAATTTAAAACAAGTTTTGAACACAACTCAGTAGAAGACAGACCTCCTTTGTAACGTTGGTTTGTCTGTTTGTTTCCAGGTATGTTCATAGTTTTAAATGGCAATCAAGGCTAAAGCAGGCATTTTAATAGTAGAAGAATTTAGATGAACCATTATTTCCATTAACTTTTTTCAATGCAAGTGTAATTTTTTTAATTCACCAAAGCTCCTTCCTGCAAAAGAAAAGGGGGAAAAAAAGAGCATAAGAAAAAGAAAAGAGTAAAGAGAGAGACTAATAGAAGATTTTCCAGTACTCTTGAGCAACTGTAAAAGTCCCTAAAATCTTGGTAGACAAAAGCATGTAAACAGAAGCAAAAGCATGGAAGACAAAAGCATGTAAACTAAAATTCACTTAATCTTCAGAAATGCTCACCATGTTTAGATAGACACTGTTGATGTAGCCGAGTTCAATTCTGAGATGAACTTTTTAGTTTTGCAATGCAATACTGGAGCTTATATCTTTCTAGCAAGCTCCAGTACACTATAAAACTAATTTTTTTGGGGGCAGGCTGTAGCCCAAGTAGCAAAAGGCAGATACTACTGCATATTCACATGGTGCAGACTAGACAACATGTCTGTTTCATGGCACTGAGATTTTTGGGAGTACAAATTCAACATTGGAATAGATTTCAAATCTTTTCAGATCCAGAATGGATCTGAAGCTGGATAATACAGACTGCTGATGCATCAACGGCACTATTATCTTATTACAGCATGTGCATTCATTAGAGAGGAGTTTTCCTGATTTTGTGTGGAATAATTCTCTGATGGCAAGCTGTATTTGCAGCGCTGGCTCTTGGCAGCACACAATATACCACAGCCAGCATTGTCCAAGAAGGGATTATTTCATTCCACTACATCATATCACAACTGACTGTACCTCATAGTACAAATGCAACCTTGTCATTGCAATTTGTCACACTTTTTTGTGTGCATTATAGCTCACAGAAGTCTCATCTCCTGTGCTGAATAGCCCACTGCCATATAACAGATGACGCTATAAATGAAAAAGGTGAGATCTCAACAAGGGAGATATTGGTCATCGCATCCGTTACAGAGCTGGCTGTCTCCCGGATCACACACACTCTGGAACTGCATCCAAAGCTCAACCAGTTTTGCTGCCACCATCATGTGTCTGCTGGCCTCTTAGCAGACATGGTTTGCTTTACATAATCATTGGACAACTTAGGATCAGTTGCACGTAAAACATTTGTTTTTCCTGTTCCTGTTTGTTCCTTAGTTATCCAAGAAGCCAATGTACAACTGAAAACCATCTCCATTCTCACATTGTCATAGTTTTTTTTTTCCATTTAAAATCACCTCTGCAGTATCAAGAGAAGTAAAGGTAGAAATGAGAAGGCAGGAAGAGTTAGTCCTAGTCAGATGGGAACTGGTGAGAAGAGGGCACTCAACTGTGTGAGGTGCCCACTTCTTCTCTGGGTCTGCATTCAAGCCCTGCCCTGCAGCCAGGGTGAAAACCCAGTCTCCTTTGGGCATTGGGTCAAATTATAACTGTGCTGGGGGATGGCTGCTTCACTGGGACTCCACACCTACGTCTCAATCTTGATGTGTACTAAAACAGTGTCAAACAACCTACACCAAGAAAAATGCTGGAAGTGGGGTGGATTCTTTGGGATTTTCCAAAAGCATTATGTCCCCCACCAATTTCCCATCCTAACATTCTCTCATGCCATAATGCCTGATGCTAGGCAGCTGCATTGCCTTGACCACTGTTTTTCATGAAGAAGAGTTCTGTGTCATTCTTCCCTTATGTTATCCTTATTTCATCCATCCTTTGTGTACAACTGTAAAAGGTTTTCCTGTGCACTCATTGTCTTTGTTATACATTTGTAAAGTGCTTAACTCAGAGAATCCATGGCCTATATATGCTACTGTTACAGAATGATAATAATAGGAAGCAGTTTACTTAGAAGGAAGTGCATGAATTTTTTAAACAGGTATGTGCAAATCAGGAAAAAACCCTCAGCAGTGAAAAATTTGTGATAGCAGACTGAGTGAAATACATGAGTGGGCAATTGCCTATTGTATGGGTTTATATCATTGTGAGAAATCTTTTAACAAGTTTCCCCTCTCAAGAATTATTTCCATCTAGTTAACATGGAACCAATATCTCCAAAGTTTCAATTTTGTGTAGGATATAAAACAATTCAGGCAGCACAGAAAAACAGTGCACAGCAGGAAAACATTTTAGATAAAACTGAAGTGTAATTTCTGCTATTCTTACATACCTAATGAATACACTTTAATACAGCAGTACAATAGAGGCTGAGAATCACAGACACATGGAAAATGTTTGTGTATAAATAGTTTTGTTCATATCCTACCACCTCTGATTTTCTAGCAAAACAAAAACCTTATAATACATTTAGGACTACATAGTAAAATATTATCTTTCTCAATATTAAGGGATTTCTGTTGCTCTTAACAAGTGCAAGAGGTGCTTTTTATTGCTTAGAAATGTCTTTTGAATTCTCAAAACAAATACAGGTTATTTTAGGTTCAGATCTACCTACTTGGCACATTTCACAACACCTTACCTGTACAGCATGCTTACCAAAAGCCAAATTTCAGTTCATTATCAAAGGATGAATGTGGTACAATAGCTCAGAAAAGAATGTCATAAATGCTCTGAATGATACAGTTAATTTTAGCCCACTAAAGTTTTGCACTACACATCCCATGCCCGCCCTGCATAGTGTTCCCCAGTCCTTGGCAAATTTAGAGTCTTGAGCTAATCACTTTACAGTTATCTCTGAATCCATCACACAGTCAGGCTACAAATGGCTTGTCAGGGCACTGTTTCCTTCTTCATTCTGCTTCCTTTAAAGTTAGTAGCACCACTTTACAACAGAAGAACATCAATTAATAGTAAATTACAGCAGGATTCATGTGCGATCATATATTACAACCTCCTTGATGCCAAAACCTTTCACAATGATGAATACCAATACAGTGAATACCAAACACAACTTATAATGGTTTTGCCATTTCCTGAAAAGTGTTGCCAATCTACCTTTGATTTCAAAGAAGTAGCACATCTTTATCCGTCTGAAAATGCGAACTTTTGCTCATGTGATCTACACAAAGGCTCTTTTATGTAGGTCAAAGGATGCTTCCCCTATGCCCATTTAATATGTTTTCTGTGAAGTTCTGTGTGCTGCCCTTAGGGCCATGCACATGCTGTCTGTACGCATGCAAGTTGCACAGCAAGTTTTTCCCCCTGCCCCATCACAATATCTACAGTTCCATCTGCCCTGTAATGAAATTGTGTGCCTCCATCTATTTTTCAAGCATTCTTAAGTGTCACACATACAGTAAATCACTGCTTTATGAATAGGCCTCTAAGACAAGGACACAGTTTACAAGAAACTTAGCATTTAAGCTATTTTCATCTTGACAATGACTGACATATCTCTCAGAGAATATTATATATTTAGAGTACTTTGAAGGCACTGTACTTAAGAAACATGTCTCATCAATTGGATGAACTACTGAACTAAGTCTTAAATGTTTAAAGAAGGGTCAAAAAGACACCCTGCTACAAAAGCATGCAACCTACACCTCACTAATATCAGAGCAGAAATCCACTCAATGAATATTTTTTGCAAGTTTTCTTTCTAAAAAAAAATCTTATGCTTTATTTCTGAATATTTATCAGACATGAAACAGATACTTTAAGAAGTAGAAGTTAAGCTCTAAATCAAAAGAAAAAAACAAAAAACAAACCACATCCCATTCTTCATAAACTTCACGAGAATTTCCTCAATATAAGTCTCCATTTATACAACCCATCAAGGAATGCTAGAATCCAATTTCAAATCAAATAACCTCCATATCGATGTGTGGTGTAGTTCACAATGCACTCTTATCAAGTCGTGCTTTCTGGTGGGTAATGCACCCAATATAACTTAGAGCAGCCTTTTGGCAGAACACTGCTGTAGTCAAATTGAAATAGCCTTTAGTACCTTGGTTAAAATGGACAGCCATAAGGAATGCCTGTCATCTGGTGAAAAACTGTCTTTAAATTATGAGCAAAATTTCCCTTGGAAACACGACACAGGACAACAACACAGATGTTAAGATCTTATTTAAAACTCTAAAGGCACAGTGCAGCATAGAGATATGATTTGTTAGGAAACAAAAGATTGTGTGCCAGGGACCAAAGATTTGCTGAAATGTATAAATACTTTAAAAAGTGTGTATGTTAGATATATATGCTTTCCACTTTGCTAGTAATGCTGGGTATCAGAACATATGAAATTTGAAAATCTGTGTTAATTCAGTGCAAATCTTTGTCAATTCAATGCCATATGGCTATAGGCATTCATCCAAGAAACTGGCATCTCAACAAATTATTAGAAGAGCTTTCCAGATTTGGAGTTCAGTGGAGAATCCAGTTGACTGGCTGCTTGAAGTACATGAACCTCTTGCCAGGCCTGCCTGCCTTTCTTTTGGGAAAGGCAGTCTCTCACTTGCAATAGCAACAGCAACTCCAGAAGGCTTTGCAGGGGTTTTTACACCACTGTTTCCCTTTCTCTGAGAGAAAGGATCATGTTCTGTCTTCCACCCCAACCAAAACAATGACAGGAAGAAACATAATAAAGCACAATAACATATTGGAAAGAGCTAAACGATTTTCTGAAATTTGCACCACCCAGCATACCAGAATGTAGGAGCTGAACAACTCTACCCAACACTACTGTGAGAAACCACTAGCTGTCAGGAACAATTATAAGAAGAATTTGAAGAAATAATTAGTATTCCACAGTGTAAAATAGCATTTTAAGTAATCTGAATGTTAGGCAAAATTTAGTTAATTATTAATATCAACCAAAAAAAAAAAAAAAGGCTACCAATACCATATTGCAACCAGTCAAGAATTTTAAGGAAGACTAATGACACTATGAAATTACCTAAGCTTGATCAGGGAAAAGTAAAAAGAAGCTGCTTAAAATCATGCTAGCTAAAGTATGTTAGTGTGCACATATACACTAGAAAGATAAAGATATGGCAAATCAACAAAACTTGTGGGTTTTTCTTCAGATCAATAATTCTGTTATGGCATGGTGAATCTGACTAGAAAGTCTAAATGGAAGGGAAAAAATAGATATCAATTATATCAGAACTGTACAAGTACTATTTTTGATCATGTATCAGAGTAACTAGAAAATCTACAAACTTCCAGATTCAGACTTCACAAACAGCAAATGAGCTGTCAGACTGGATGCAATGGGATTAATCACTATGTGAAAAATCTCCTTTTTGTGCATCTGAAGAATTAGAACCCTCATTTAAGCCATTTCACAAGAAAACAATTCCCTCTGCATAAGTAGTTTTGGCAATGATATGGTATTACTTTGTTTCAATTATTGTATTTTAGAATTTTTATTCTTGACTCCCTGCTGGAGATGTATGAACATTTTAAAAACTTGTCAGACTTTTCAAAATTCATGTTCTTGTTTAAGTGTCTGTAAGTATTACTGATGGAGACTTTTATCTGAATCAGTTTGTTCATTACTAAGTGCTAAGAAACATTAGAGACAAAGTATGTCTGTGATCTTAGATAAAAGTATTCTGTTCCGTTCACAGTTGACTCAATGAAAGAATTGCATCAGACCAAATTAATATATGATAGAAAATCTCAAAAGAAAGGCCTCTGTGAAAAGTCATGTTGGTAAAAAAATACAAAACACTTTTGTCGTTGGAAAAGTAGTGAATCACTATCCAGCAGAACAGGATGCTTAAATACACAGTCACAACCTAAAATTAAGGTTGTGACCTTTTATTAAATTGAAATATCCTGTAGATAATTTCTTAATGATAGGAGGTTATGCATGGTCCAGATTAGAGACATAGAACATTTCACTCAATTAAATATAAACTTAAATATAAATATACCCCAAATACATAGATTTTATACATGGGCCAAATTCTTGTTATTTAACTACATCTGATTTTCATTGAAAAAAAAGCTAAATTCTTCTTACTGATTTCAGTGATAGTGTATCCTGTTTGTCTGAAAAATGTAGTATATATATCAGAGCCCCTAGACTTCCACTTTACCAGAAGAGTATAAATGACAAGAGCAAAATAGATAAGGATATTACATCATTATTTCAGCTATTATTAGAATTAAATAAAATATGATTTTATCTATTCCTTGTTTTCTGGAATCCCTTTTTGTAGGCAAGATTTTTAAATTTCCTTTAATTGTCTTATCATGACTTGCAAGTTGAATTCAAACAGGAGAAAAAAAGCATACTTGTGTGGTCTTATACTTGATAGTGGGCAAAGCTTAGGGGAGGATGCAGCACTGGATTTGAAGCAATCACATATTATCTAGAGGATTCTCGTCTTTCAGGCTGTGTGAGGTACATGGGAAATTCCATTACAGAGTTTGCATCTCCATCATTTATTATCTACAGTGACAGACTGGCATTTCTTGCAGTTGGGGAGAAAAATACTTTGTGGATAACAACTCAATTATGTCTTAAGTTTGAGAGAAAAGTTTGTGCTCTGTATAGCTCATGCAAGTGTTTTCTCAGAGGCTGTCAGCTCTGAGAAAGCAAATTGTGAAAGGATATTTTGAAGCAAATTATAAATAAAAATTAGAACTACTAATTATGCTGAAAGATACATAATATATTTTAAAGTATGTAACTTATTAAATGTCTTCCTTAGTAGAGAAACATCTTAATTTATGAGATTTCACTAAGACATTGTGAAAACAAGGACCTGAGGGAGGGAGTTTCAGAGGAAAGCCTCTTGTGCATCTGAGTCACACTTTTCAAGCAGCACCTGTTCCTTTCTTTATCACTTGTTCCAGAAGAACAATCGCAGAAATTTTATAATATTATTAGAGAAAAAATAATGTTGTCTCACTAACTGTAGCTGCACAAAAATTTTAATTTGGTACTTTATTCTTTTGATATTTAAAGGGATAATGTTAGATATAATTTTTTTAAAAAATATATATTATTTTCTGCTGTAAAAAAGGACCTAAACAGTAGCTAGTGGTCTTTCTGAAAACACTTGTCATCTTATGTAGGAAAGACAAAACATGCAGCTTCTAGGTAATTTAGAAATTCTGCTGCATCATCCAAATGTGGTGAAAAAAACCCCAAATTTCTAAGAATTTAGCATTCTGCACAACTACTGCCAGCAGGGCCAGATTTGAGTGAAGATTGTACCTGTTCTGATGCCACTGCAAACATCATGGGTAAAGGCTAGACCAGCTGACTCACAGAAACTGTTGAAGTGTCACAAAACTGGTTTGTATCATGACACACACTAGAGCAGACACAGCAACAGTATTTTGCTGCTACAAAGTTGCATTTTGGCTGTGTGTTACTTTCATTCATCATAGAGGCGTGAATAAGTGATGCATGAAAATGCTCTTTGTAATACAGGACAAAATTGGGACCACACATCTCTTTCGTGGCATTGAACAGGGAGGTCTGTCAGTGACAATTTACCTTCAAGAGTAAAAGTTTTTTGCACTGCTTCCTTTCTCCTAATATTTGTGAATTGGCAGGCAGAAAACATCACTCCTCAAAAACAGCAGCTTCAAGTTCTGGTTGATCATTGGGCCAAGACTGGCTACTGGCTACCAACAGCAAACCTTCACTGATCTCCTCTGGTGCCTGTGTACAGGGAAGAGAAGAGTAGGACTGTACTGGGGTAAAAAAAAAAAAGAGCAGCCAGCCTTGCTTCCATTTCCTACTGAATACTGTCATAGAAATAAGCCAATTTGAGCTCAAAATCTCCAAACTTCTAAGCACGCCAGGAAAAACTATTTTTAGCAAACAGAAGAGTAAAGCATTTTAGATGCTGTGTTATACTTTTAATTCTTGGCTAATGTGTAGCCAAAACTTGTTTATTAACATTCCAGTTACTTATCATTAGTAAGAGGATAACTAAGATTAAAGACTACGGATTTCAGCAGCTGTGGTTTGCTTTTGTAGTTTTTCGTAGTGAGGTTTTTTGGCTTGGTTTTGTTTTGTTTTTGAGGGGGGAAGGGCAGGTGTTTGTTTTTAGCTGTGGAAAGGTTTGAAAAGCTAAATGAAATGTGACATGCTTTCCAGAGCAACTTTGATTTAGCCAGCAAGGAAGCATGGAGAGGACTGCATCTCCTATATCATTGTGTGCTTTCTGTTTGGCTTTGGCAATAAGCAAGCCAAAAAGATAAAATGTATTTGCAGTAACTGAAAGGAAAACTATGAATAGAGGAATTACCATACCAGTGGAAATGATCTGCTCTCACATTGTGAGACCAGCTGTTCTAGCCTTCATCATTTGTACGTTTGCGGTATGAAGGGTGAATATACCCCATTATTGGAGCTGTGCACAACCTAGCCTGACCTAAATGCCAAGAAATAAGCAAGTGAGAGTGAAGCATCAGTGGCAAATTGGAATCTAAGGCCTTTTGTGCTTGTTAAATGGTGGAATGATTATAATTGGAAAAAGTGATGTGCATTAGTTCTGAGTGAATGTACAAGAAATGACAAGCGTGTAACTTAATGATTACTTCACAACACCCAGGACTGCCTTCTAGTCTTGCACTGAGAGGCTGAGCCCTACAGCAGAGAAAACTGCATGTCTTCTCCTGCTATTCATGGGCATCCTCCACAGGTCACATGGAAATAACCCTGAAGTGATAAGTCTCGGTTTAGGAAGTCTGCTGCTTAAGCTTATATAAGTCATTCTGACAGAGCATTTTTTTTCTCTCTCCACAAGCCTTTGTCTGTATTAGTAGCAACTGGGCAGAGTCCAGCTTTAAATGAAAACATACACTCACTGTTTATTCTCACAGGTAGAAAGCATATTGGCAATCAACATCTTGACTTGCTTGACTACACATCATTTAGGCTTTATTATTTTTAATGTTTTCATTCTGCAGATCACCATGATAGTAGCAAAAAAAAGCCAAAAAACTCCCAGTAAAACATTAGTCCAAACACACTAATGAATAATTTCAAGTGAATAAGAAAATTAATAACTGCAGATTAATTAAACTTCTTTTTACAGTTGGCAGAAACTATTTCCCAGGATATTAGAAATTCAGTACAATTAATTTTTCTTCATGTTAAAATAATTTCTGTCTAGGAAAAGCATTGCCAAGCATTTCCTGGATGATAGGCATGTGCTTTATGGTAGGCTCGTATAAAGATTCAGGGTTAAATGCTCAATGAAAATGTATAGTACATAAATCTACACACACAAGTGGCAGGCAGAGTGTCAAGAAGCAATCATCTCCAAAGTCAGTTTACCCTCACAACAGGGGCCTTGTCATGGTCAGAGTTAAACAGGCTCTGGATAGAACTGAATTTCTGGCTGCACAAAGAGTCAGAACCGGGGAGTTTACCAGAACATTGGAACTTCACACTTAAGCAATGTAATTAAACAAACCAATCCTAGTTACTTTTCACAAGGAAGATCTTGAAGCTCTTTAAAAGCAGTTCACCAAAAATAATTTCACAGATTCTTTTGCTGATGGTCATTTATATGTTACTTTCAATACGCTGTCTTTTAAACAGGAAGAATTCTCATATTCTCAAAATAATTAATACCCTTTTTTTCATAAATGAAAAGTTGCAACCCCCTTCTATATCTCTAGGTGAGTCCTTTGGAAACTGCTGAAGTAACTTAGCTGAAGAAGTATTTTTTTTGACATATTATGATGATAGAGATCTCAATATTAAACAAAAATATATAAAAGGTGATCTTAAAAAAATTAAATTACTAATGTAAATTCCTTACTCTTGTTTAAGACATATTGAAGCTCTCATAAGTCAAGAGGTAACCCTATGTAGACAAGCCAGAAACAGAATGACTGCTATAAGTGACACATGCAACACAAGTCCCTAATCTTCAGGTCCCAAACAGGGACTTATAACCCTTAATGTTTTGACAACTCTCACAACAGAAGAAAATGCAGTCCTGTTTCTATGTAAGAACCTTCCTTGTTTCTATGAAGGGATGTCTAAGGAACCTGTAAAAACTCCAAAGTAAAGAGTAGCTACTTCCTCTTATTCCAGATACATCAACCTTACAAAATAGCCTGGAGGTTCCCAGTCTTGCCCCACATTTTCCCATGCAATGTTTGGAAAGACGGAACATCAGGGAAAGAGCTGTTCTCCCTTGTCCTCTTTCATTAGTAATGTTCATTTGAATATGATTTACTATGGAAAAGGATGTTAATAAGAAATGCTTTTTTACATTTATTAGTGGAAAGACAGCCTGACAGTTGGGAAGGAGAATGTATTATAAAGACGATAGTGCAGGTAATATCCTGTATATTGAGTCTAATCACCCATTTAAAGTTAAAACAGGAGTTGTTAAGAATGTAGTGAATCACACTCTAATGATTAGTGATGAGAATCACCTAGATAATGAAATTGGTATTGAGAAACAGATTTTTCGGCAGGATGATTATCCTGCAAGATTGATTAAAAGGATAATTGTAGAACAATGTAACCTTTTCCATAATTATAGCACTGAACTTGTTTAAAGCCATTTGTCATAACAGTGTGGCTCTGCCATATCACAGAGAGACTGACCACTGATTAACATGGTATTTTATTACCTTCCAGGAAAGTGAGGTATTGCCACACCTGTACATGGTAGTTTTAATTTCTCTGCATCAAAAGTTAAGAATATTGTAAAATCACTTGAAGCAGTCAGAACTCTACAATTCCACGTGGTTGCACATTTCTAATTGCTGAATCTCAAGGATGAGGTTTCCATCCCTTTTACTGTGAGGTCCCATGAGACTAACACTATAGCACTTTCTCACTGGTACTGGCATGTTTACGAGATGAGATTGTTTTTCAACATTTGGCACAGGAAAAGAAAATATTAGAAAGCCTAAAAAGAAGTACTCAAAGAAGTTCTAAAAGTTCTGCAGCTGGAAATGCTAAAAGTTCCAGTATTTGAGGTATGATAAAGCAGGGCAAAGAAATTTTGTTTTGTGTTTTTGTTGGTTTTTTCCTTTAATATTCTAATGAGTAGTTTTAAGTAGCTTCAGTGAGAAATTTCTGAAGATTTTTAAAAACATCCCAGCATTCTTTACAATACAATTAAATCTTTCAATATTTTAGCCACACATTCAAGTAGTAAAGTTTTAACATGGGGAATCTTTTCAACCTTTAAGAATGATGAAATTGGGCAGCACGCTTATAAAAAGAAACAAACAAGTATGATGATGCTGACATGAGTATAGGCTACAGCATTAGGGGGGAAGAAGTAAAATGTCTAGTATCCACAAGTAAACTTTTTAATGCTTTCTCCACAGACTAGATTTTCTCAGACGATTCTGTCAGCTTACAGATAAGTTTCTCCCTTAGCTTTGTTATGACAGAAGTGCTTAGTTTTGCTAGTTCATGTGAGGCCTTTTAAATTAACAAAGCAGAACCCACAGCTTCACAGAAGACAACACTCATGGGATGTGTATGAGAAACACTCTCAGACATTAAATAGCTGTGAGTTAAAATGAAGCCACAGAGGCCCAGGGAAGAGCCTTCACTTAAACATTTTTCTCAAGCAGACACACCACCAACACCAGAACTAGTCAAGTTTTTAAAACCCACGAATGAAAGTTCCTCAGCCTCCCTGCATAACCAGCACCAGGATACCCTCCTAGTGAAAACATTTCAAGCAAGTTTTCATTCAAGACATCCCCTACCTGTCAGTGTCCTTCCACAGCAAATTTGCTGAATTTTACATCATCATCCAGCTTGCTAATGAAAACATTGAACTCTATCAGCCCCAGCATCAATGCTCAAGATCATAAAGAGGTTTCATCCTAAAGGTTCATATGTTGTTAGGGTTTCTTAAATTTGCAATTTGAGATAAGATGAACACTCTGTGGTATCATACATCACATTTTAACATTAAAAAATGTGCCACTAATTTATGGGTTGATCAGATGTGGAGGGGTAGAGAAAGGCAGAAATATCTTGATAACTATATTTTGGTCAACCCTACCAGAGATGCAGTGGTTTTCATTTAAGAATGATGCTCTATCCTTCAAGAAGCTCTGACAGAGTAAATGCAATGCTTGGTAGTAACACATTATTATTACTGTTGGCCTACTATATTTCAAATGTTTAGGCACCATTTTGTGATAATATATATCAATTAATATGTGAGTAGATGTAATGGAGAAGAGTGTATATGGGCGAAGTTCTTCATTCTCCTCATGTTTTTCTAGCTTGCAAAATAATAATTATGGGAATCCACCATCTGGTGAACATATGTAAGGTTTGACTCAGCCCAGGGAGAGGACAATAAGTGGCCTACTTCAGGTGAGTAACTGTAGGGCCTCTAATCTGTCCAAGGTAATGACGGATTCCTCCCCTCCTCCTGGAGCAGGCAATAGTACATTAGGGGGCCAGCAAGAGACTTTATTTGTTTTAACTCACCTAGGGCTCTTGCATTCATTTGCGGAAGCCAGCGGCAGCAATTCCAGACGCTAATGAGTAATGACACGGCAGGAGGAAATATGTGGCACACAGTCAGAGTGTGGCTACGCACCATTTGACATGTGCTGGGCTGAGATGCGGGAGCAGCCTGACGGCGGCAGCTCCGGCAAGGCCTCCCGCTACAGCCATCTAATGGATGCTGCTGGAGCGGGAGCAGCCCCTGCCACTGCGTAAAGCTACCAAACACTCTCGTGGCACACAAGAGTAAAAGATGGTATAGGCCAGCAAGAAATCAAAAGAATTACAAAAAAGGCACATTGGCTCATGCCTATGGCCAAACCACATTGTTAACAGTCTAAACAAAGTCCATTACTTTCCTCTCTCACATTTGGCATTTGGACACAGAACAAAAGTTAATTAAAAAGTAAAAAAAAAATAAAAAAAAATTCCAAACAGTTTTTTCAATGCAATCCATTCCAGGCATGTGCCTTTGCTGACTTTACATTGGAAGTGTCTGGCATCACATGGTAGAAGACAAAGGCACAAGCTATTCCACCATTCACAATGAGAAGGATTTCTTGAAGGGCTGGTTGCTGAAAGAGAGGACTCTGAAACTAGGTAGTGGAGACTGAATTAAAAGCCAGGACAAGGTAGCCTTTTTCCTTATATTGCTTTGTGTGATTCATACTTATAATGATTCCCTCCTGCTGAAAAGTCATGGCTGCCTGGTGGTTTTCCTCACTCATCGCCATCAGTTTTACATATGGATTTTACTGGAATGAGAGAATTAGAGCCAGAATATGATTGTTTTTATTTCACAGGTGATGAAGAACAACAGTAGAAAAGTAGTTATGAAATCTTATTTTGTTGTCATCTCTGCTGTGTGAAATTTTACACACCTACCTCAGACAATGGGCAAATTTTTGCCTTAAGATTTTTCATTATGTTTCTCAAGGGATGGGTGAAATTACTTGGTTTTTTCCCCTCATTCAGGGTATCTGCTTCAAAGGTTAAAATACAATGGAGCTTCCTAGAATTTCCTCTGTGTAGACACAGATAGTTCTGCAAAAACTACAGTACAAAGATAGAGATTCATAAAGCTGACATTTCTTTTTTTAAATGTGCATGTGGTGATGGAGGTTCATTTCTCCTGAAGCAGATGTGTGAAAAATATTGCAAGACTTTTGTAGAACAAAAGTGGGAATTAATTTCAGAGCTCTGACAGATCTAAAAGCTCCGAATTTTATAATTTGTTAGGGAAAATAATCCAATGGCAGATTCAGACAATGTGAAAAAATATACAACACATATTTGGGCTGAAGATCTTATACTGCTTTACAACTTTGGTTCTATTGTCACTTAGAATAAAATCAGGGGGAAAGACCTTGAGAGATAAGCTGCTTATTTATTTGTTCCTGAAGCTTTGATAGCATGTAGGTTGCTGTGTGATCTTTATAAACTCAGAGGTGCTAAGCACAGCTTGTTTTTGAAAGTCAATGCCAGCAAGACACAGACTTTTCGCAATAACACCCGGTGAGCTGTGGCACTCTTATACACTTCTGTGTGCCAAATCCTTACCTAGCCTATATTAACAGAGTTCTTTTGACTTCATGCTGGGGATTTGGCCCATTATCCATTTCTTGAATATGTATATCCAACTAGGACAGACATACTCAAGAAGATATTTCTCATTTTCACACTCACCAAAATCCCAACACCTTTAAACTAGAAATAAATTCAGTAATCCCTTCCTTTTCCTTAAACTTACAGAATAGAGGCTGAACAGATGATAAAATCCTTTTTTCTTTTGTTTCTCTTTTTTTAAGGGTCTAATAAAACAGGTAGATAGTTTCAAAAGATAAAGGATGACTTTTTCAATTGCTCTAATTCAACATGCAAACTGCCCTCAGATTATCTGCACTCTCAAAAAGGATACACTACTTTAAAATAAATCATGCAATAATCCTCATCAGCAACATGCACAAAATCAGGTAGAGGGCATATTGAAGAGGCTTCTTGGGTAAACTTCTACTTGTATTATCCTACATCATTACAGATTTGTAGTGTGTGCTTGTAAGTGATTCAGATGCAGAAGTATGAAAGGAATCCAACACCTGTGTTCATTTTCCCTATCCCAACATGGGACCCAGGACTCAGCAAGGGAAGTCTCCCTTGATCCATGGCTTTGCCCTGCTAGAAGGTTATGGCATGATTTAGAAGAATTTAAGAATTTCACTCTCATAGAAAGCAGTTATCCTACATGAAGAGATGATTCCAAAATGCTGCAGGTATTGCCGAGAAATAGAAACACCAGCATAAGGTGCTCATGTATGTGCATGTGACTTGGATGATTCACTGGTATGATAAAATGTGATGACTGGGAAGGTTGGGAATACCACAGCCTAACATATGGCTTTTCCTTTTAATTTTTAATTGACCCTTTTTCTCACATTTCTGCTAAATTTGTCCATTCTTCCAGTCTATGCCTCGCATTGCATTCCAGAAACATGATATTCATGCTTGAAACCCCAGCCAAGCAATGGATAAACTAGAGGGTAACACATTGTTTCTGTACCAAAAGCAGGTTAACATGCTGCACCATGCAGGCTGTTAATCTTTGATTTTCTGTCTTATGAACAAAACAGTGATATAGTTGTATTACGGAGATGCAGTTACCCAGAAGGAAAGCACTTACACTAATGACATCAAACACTGGCATAAACACACAACAGCCAGTGTTTCTGCTTTAAAAATATTATTTTACTTCAGAAGGGTAATATTGTCTCATTTTTCTCTTTTTTTACAATTCAGTGATAGATTTCACTAAAACAAAGCAACTCTGTAAGAACTTTTATAGCCAATGAATTGAGGAAAATGGGAGGTCCTGTCCATTCATTCACTTTAGGCCCAGAGTGATGGCAGAATAGCAAGTAAAGGAAAAGATATCAAAAAACCCACAGTCCATAAGGCAGAACACTTTCTGTAACACTCCATAATAAAGAAATCTAGCTGTCCACACAGATGTACAAGAATTTCCTACTGAAGAACAGCCATAGTATGTGTCCATCCACTCTGCTGCCTCCCATATATGCTGATGGAGAGATTAAATACACAAATCTTGCTTCTAGGAGAGTTGCTCTGAAAACCAAGTTGTAAATTCTAGATTTTAAGTCCTGAAGTTTTTACTTCCACTGTCGCCTATTATAAACTTGAGCTGTCTGTTGTACATGTACACCAACATACCCTTGTTAGCACTGGCAATGAGTTTCACAGCTCTATAAAATTTCATTTATTTTTTAAACTAGCATTTTCCCCTATTTTAAATTTCCCACTGATTATTTTAATTGAACATTCCATTCTTATTAAGACAGAAGATGTCCTTAAAAAGGTATGCAACACAAAGCATGATCTAAAAGTGACATGTAATTTTAATAAGTAGCTGTATTGTACATACCTTCTTTCATGTCTTTTCTAGTGTTTTTTTTTCTATTTGCAGTTCACAACAAATGTTTTTCCCTTTCTCTACACAAGCATGTTACAACTAAACTTTGTGTAGCTCTATAGACCCACTATTCTTTTCAGTGTTGACACCAGACCCAAACTTCCAGATCTGAGCATTGTAAGACAAACACTTACAGAGAGCTGATTTTTAGCAAGGATTTCTAACCTCTTTGGTGCACATCATATTCTATTCCACCAGTTCCCCAACAAGATGGAGGGGACTGACCAGTCCCCTCCAATCTTATCCTGTATTCTCCACTGATTAACTAGTGTGCATGCTTTAGAGAGGGTATTGGTTTGTGAGCAATATTCCATCTGGTACATCAATATCTGTTTTGATATTTTTTTATTTCTCCAATGGAATTCTCTGCAACAAAGTTTCTGGAAATAACTGAACAACAGAATTCTATATCATGCAACAAAATTTGACTTTAACAATTACTGCTTGCGTCTTTCTTTTACTCACCGTATCTTCCTATTTTTCCAACTTGTAAAAAAATATTAAATTTTATAGAAAAACTTGAGGCATCCCTTGCACATTTTCTTAGCATGAAAATCTTCTAGTTAATCACTGGTTCATAACAATACTTTGTCTTTCTGCACAAATATTAGTTTCTTCTTTAACAAGCTAACTTTGATCCACAACTCCTGAGAGTTCACTTTAGCATTTCTGTAGGGGCAAATTTCATGTCCTTGGAATGCCCTAGCTTGAGATTTGAATTTTCAAATGCTGGATAATTGAACAGCACAGTCTATAGGCTTACATTTCTTCTAGGCCTACGCCAGCACCTGGCAGTGTCTTGTAGAAAGGAGCCTGAAGATTTCCTGTCAAAATATCACTATTTGCCTCAATGTGCTGGGAGTGCTCAGCAGTGGCTATTCCCTCAGAACAAACTGTCACACAATTAAAAGAAAATGTGAAAATCACAGAAAAGAAAAATGTTAATATTTCCAAATCTAATGTCAAAGAAAGTATGGTAAGCCAGCCTGTACATGTTTTTTGCAAACTGTTATTTGGAAATAATTATCAAAAGAGATTGTTTGAGTCTTTTCTTTTAGCCTTAAACTCAGCATGACCATGTGTGAAATGATCCATCAGATTTCATCAAAGTTAAGAATCCCATATGGCTAGTATTGCCACAGTTTAAAACTTCCCATGATTCAAAATATGTCTACACTGTTCATAAAGAAATGCTTCAGTTAGATAACAACTTGGTTGTTCAGTATAAATAGCACCAGTCCTACCTGAGATGCTGGATGAAAGTTTAGGCTTTGTGAAATGCTCTGTGTTGCCAGGCCCAGCAGGTCCTGAGCTTATTCCTTTGAAACTGAGCCCAGGCAGGGTCAATATATCTGAGCTACTTATTTGATGGAAAGATCAGACTAACTGTTTTGGGCTCTAAATGTAAATACCAGTTAATTTGTTGGAATAGCCCATAAATTTGAATTATTGACTGTGTACTTATATATATACACACTTGACAAACAAGCATTTTTAAATATTTGCCATGCTTCTTTTTTTGTGTCCAAATGGGGTGTGAGGTTTGGATTTGTGTTATTTTCAGTGTAATGACTATTGTTTTCAAAGGTAACCGGCTCTTTAAAAGCTCGAATGACTTCCAGTGTTTTCAGTTTAATATCTAGATTTTTAAGCCTCCTTATCCGAAGACCCTCAGATGAAGTGCACTGGAAACCTAATTTTGAGAGGTTTTCTTTTCACTTATCTTCCATGCTATAATTTCCAGAACTGTGGAAAAGAATGAGAAAAGACACTCCTGAATACGTTTTACTCTAACCTAGTTTGGTCAAAAAGAGCAAAATTCTACAATATACTACAAGAACATGCATATTGTACAAGACAGTGTGCAGACCAGCCACTTGAGACCCAAGTCTTCCAAAGGTGTTGAAGATACAGAATAAAGGACATAAGAAACACCAGTAAATAATTCAGGCATTACAGCTCAATATGTTACAAAAGTTTCATTTATCTAGAGAGGAAAACTTTCACCTAGACTCAATTTCTACACCTCTCCTTCAAGACTTAATGATATTTTCCAACAACACAAAATCAATACTGCCATTTCTTAAACATATTACTTGCATTATGTAAGTAACTCAGACTCAAATGAGTAGTAACTGAAATTACTAAATATTTCATCCACTAAAATGGCTGTCCTTAATACTGCTTATATCAGACTGACAATGCATATTTGTTGCCTTGTACTTTCTCAGGAACATTTAGGACCATTTTTGAAGTTTATGGAATAGTATCCCTTTTGTTTCAATAAATTTCAAGTACAATTATCATGGGAAGTTGGAAAAGAACATGTGAAAGATGCTGACATAAATGTTCTACTCTGAATTGTGCATTTCTTTAGGAAATGTAGGTGAAATGTGATATGGACAAGGTACTTTAAGATGAAAAGCTCTTGAAATAAACAATATACGTAAATTCCATTTTTGCAGTAGTGGATAATGCAAAAACATTCGCTTTTTAAAAATACAAAACAGGACTATTAAAAGCATTTTGATTCTGTACATAAAATTAATATATGTTATTTCCCCTTCTTTTCTACGAATGGTATTTATTTCTTCATCGAAATTTAGAGTAATAAGGTCGGATATTAAATGGCTATTCTTCAGACAGAACAGTGAATATGACACAATTAATTAATCATTAGAATATGATATAATTAATGATGAACTAGAACAGCAACAATCCTTAAGATTGCCTGCGTAAATCCACTGTTTTCCAGGAGATTAAAAAAAAATCAACAATAATTACAAGAAGCGTGTTTAAATCTCTGTAAATAAGTAAACCAGAATGCCAAAGAAAACACAAATATAAAATGACAAGATTACCATTAACTTCAGATTATGTGGTATTTAAATACTTTCCAAATGTAATTTATTTACCGTAATCTCTCTTATGCTATTACACTGAGTTAGGAGACCAAGCCCTATTTTCCAGTCTCACTTCTCTTGTGCCTCAATTTCTGGTTTCTTATCTGAAAATGAAGACGATACGCAAGTGCTACCTTTGCAAAGATGTTATGAGGGTTAGATAAGTACCATCTATAAAGCCCTTTGAGATCCTTAGATGAAAAGCTCTGTAAGACACAAGAAAAGCTCTCTGTAAGTGCAATATTTTTACTGTAGTTCTTACTATATTTATTTGTTTACTCTCCTCTAGAGAACATAATTCTGAAGAGATTTACATTTGAACTTTGAAAGAATTCTGTTATCTGTCTTTCGAATTGCTCTTAAGGGCTCTGTAGAGGGAAGGCAAATGCTCACAAAAGCACACTCAAATCTTTCCAAAGATCCCATTCTGCAAGATATTCAGTGTTTCTTGAGCAGCACAGAGCACTCTCAGCTCACTGCACTCATCACAATTGCAAAATTGGGCCTTGGATTTCAGGTGCCAGCCTTCATACGAACAAGAATCCCAGCAGAAAAAGAAATGTAACTCTACAATTCCTTCTCAGTTCCTTGTTAGCTGCTCACAGATCAGGTGGGCAGAAAGAGTTATTGAGTCCACTGCCTCAGTGCTCATCAGAACACTGATGTACTCCACAAAGTACAGAGAGCAGGTCTTTTTACTGTCATTGATGCTGCAATCAAAACAGAGAGTGCCCATGGTCACTGCAGGTATTTTTATTGCATTGCCGAACATTGTGGACAGATGGAACATCCAACTGCCTTATCATAAGGTCGTTTCTCCCTTTGATTTCTGAGAAAAATAAACTTAAGGCCACTCAAACAGTTGTATATGGAATTTTAATGCTATTCCTGTCCTGAAGAATGAGAGCATGGAAAGTGGCACATGGGTGAGAAGGAAGGATGGATAAGTAGCAAAGGAAACTGGCAACAACTTAAAAATGAGATTAAAAGACTCAAAACTTCCCTAAAGTGATATTCTATTCTAGAACCCAGTCTGGTAGCCTTTGACAGATATTTTCTGAGATGGAAATGGAAGACAAAGGGCTTCCAAAAAAATCTCAAAAATAATACCAAAATCCCTGTAATAACTGCATCAGTTATGGAGAAAGAAGCAAAATGTTGGTTTTGGTCTTCTGATGGTATCTTAAAATACTGCACATGCTATGAAAATCATTGCTTCAAGTTTTTCTTGAAGACAAAATTGCTCATTCCTGAGGTTCAGTACACCAGCATAACTAAGAGGCATTATTTTCTCCTTCCTTCAATTCACAATGAAACTCTATTGCAAAAAATAATACTTTAATAGGCTTCCAATTTTACAGAAAAAAGTGTAGATAATATTCTGAGTTTTCTCTGCAACACTGTCTTACAGAAGAATGCTGCATAGCTTGGAAATATAGTTGCATCAGAAGATATAATTCATGCTAGAGCAGAGTCACAGGACACAGTGAATATCCATGGGACACAGTGAATGTCCATGGCCTCAAGTATCAGGGAAGATGAACAGCATATGCAGTGGCTTTTTGGAGTGTTTAGGGAAAGTGTTTGGAGAGCTGAGGGGTTTTTTTGGCTTTCTCTCCATTATCCAAATTAGCAAGAGCATTTCTGTGTCTTAGGGCAGCACAAAAAATGGGGAAAAGTTTCTTCCCACACATTGAGTTTTAAGTGATTTTTTTCACCAATACAGAAAATTTTTTCTAGATCAACCTGGTTCAACCATGCTCTTATTTCAGCTCTGTATATTATTATGCTTTCTTTAAGGCCTGATGGATCAAAGATGTGTGAGAAAGTGGAGTAAATTAAGCTTGCAATGCAGGCAGTAAAATTTTAAATTATCATAAATTAAGATTATTACTACTAGAAAAGTGTTTAAAAGTTGGATTTTAAAAAAAAACCCTTGTAAATTAATTATATTTAATATTTGCTTCAAGTTCACCAACTTGCATCCTTAGATTCTTGCAGACTTATCTGAAAATCCACTACTTTGATGCAAGTTACTTCTTCTATATGTCTCCGATGGTCATTTTCCCCACATATAATCTCATTTCACTGTGAGAAAGGACAAGAGAATGTGAAAGGAAACAAACTAAAACAAGGGGGAAAAAAAGAAACCTTATGTTGGCTTTGTTTATTTCTTTGGGATATAGGTGCTAGTGAATAAGAAATGTGGAATGTAAATCATTCCAGTCAAAAACTATTCACTCAGCAAATCAGGAAGACACCTTTGTATGTCATGATTACAAAAATGAAACTTTAGCAGGGAAAATTGAAAATATTATTAATTAGGTCCTGAAAATTAGAAACATCCATACTTATGGAGTTTATAAGTGATTAAAATCTCTGATTTCAGAAAAATATATAGCTGACAATAACAGAGTAATTACAGTCACTGCTTCAATATTGCTGCATAAATCATCATGGTTCAACCTACAGTAGTAATAAAAATAAATTATATTGGGTTTGGTTCATTACTGCTGATCTAATAAAATAGAATGAATTTTAAAAAATCTTGAATGTAATAGTTTCATAAAAATAACAATTTATGAAAAATTTCTTAAATTATGTGAATACAATACATAAGAATTCTTGATAGAAAATAACCTTATGATGAGAAATTATTTTCATTTTATTCTATTCCTCATAGTATTTTTGCCCAACATGTGTTTTCCTCAGTGAGTGCCTCTTCATAATTCAGAATTCCTTGATTTAGTAAATGAGACAGGAAGAGGAGTTTATTAACATAAATATTAAATTAATTAGATTCATTCTGAAAAAAGTTCTATGATCATGTGCAATATTACTTCTCAGAGCAGAAAATAGAGAAAACTGTACCATAAAATATCCCAAAGCAAATTTCATTCTCTACCTATTCCTTTACAAGACAAGTCAATTTCCCCACCAAACCCGCATGGTAACTGCAAGAAATCAATGTATGGCTCTGTTGAACAAGTCTCCCTCATTAACTAGGCCTATCTGCTGTGATAGAAAACGTGAAGATACCTTCGTGTTCTATAATACCAGCTTTAGGTGAAATTACTCATTTAAATGTTTTCTTTAAATCCTGCATCAGATCAAGCTGCCCGAATACACCTGTTTGATCAGTAACACAGTGGACACATCAGCCTACAAAGCGTAAGACTTGTGCTCAGATACAGCCAGCTGGAGCTTTGCACCAGCTTCAGCATATGATGTTTCACTGAGGCTGAAGCCCTCCACATCTGTTGCTGGCACAAATAGGTCAGACTATAAATCCATTAAAAAAAAAGTTGACGTTAAACCCTAAAGGTTTTCCCACTGGACATAATCTCAGGAACTGGTAACAAAGTGCTCAGATGTCTCACGCGTGTTGGAAAATGTTATGCAAACTGCCTTTCTGATGTTCCTTCATAAATAACATCACTGTCACAAGAAACATCTTTTGCTTTATCTCAAGTATTCCAGAAGAACATAATTGAGCTTTACATGCAGCTGGAAGTTTGGTACAGTAAACAGTGTAGAAATGCCTCCAAAATATACATGTTAATTCCAAAAATTCAGATGAAAACAAGAAATCACAGATGATAATTCAAGCCCTCAGTGGAGAGGATATAATTAATTGCTTTGACACTAAGTAATCATTGCTAACTATGAATGCAGTTTCCATAAGCATTGCCAGCATTATTAATGGTAATTCAATTATAATTGAATTTTTTTTAAAATTCAAGTTAGTTGACAAATTTTTGGTTAAAGCTAAAAAAAAATCTCATGAAATAATGTTATGGAGAGATGCCAAAAATCTGCATTGGTCTGCAGGGGACAAAACCACCAAAGCATTTAGAATTAGTTGGAGAGTACATTTTTAGAGGAAATTAATATCTTTTTTTTCCTGCAAGAAAAGATTTAGAGAACCTTTGGATTAAGTTAAAGCAGAGGATCAGCCTGAGTTCTGTTACCATGGATTTCTGCATGTCTGGAACAGGTTATTTCCCAGTCCCTCACTGACACCTAGTCTATGATGAGGGAAAGATCAACAAACAAAAGAAAGGGGAACAAAATCAAGTGTTTAGAACACCAGTGAGAAATCCAAGTCAATGTAACAGGCCTCTGCTGTGCAGAGCTCACCAAAATCTGTCTCCCTGCCAGCAGATGGGCAGCAAATTCCTGATATCCACTAGTAAAAGAAGCAGTTTCATTCTAACTGCCATGGTAAACGGGATCCTATTATGATTTCTGAAAGGACAGACAAGGCATGAAAACTCTCCAAATGTTCCATATGAGAAGGATACAACCATTCCATCCTTTCTGGAATATTCAAAGTTAAAATGACACATATCACATTCAAATGGCCATTGCCATAAATGTTGTATGTCACATATACCATGTAAGTAAAACATTTGAATTGCAGCAGCAAGGAACAGAAGAAAAAAGGCAAAAAAAATCCTGAATATAAGATTTTTGGACTAATAGTAGAGTAGTTACTCTCTGCAAATTCTAAATACCTCAATAGTGTTTGGTAAGGTTTTTAGAAGGAAGAAAAGGATGTTTGAGGAGTAACTGTCCCTAATTAGCATGTGTCTCATTTACACTTTTTCCTGAGGTAAAGATTATTAATACATCAAAATTTATCAGTGGAGTGCACCATTAAGTTGTGAAGGTTCATTCTCTCAAACACTGCTCTTAATGCAAACATGGACTGGTCATATACTGTAAAAAATATTTTTCTATTTAAGGATATGAGTTTGTACATATTCAGAAATATTCATGTATCTTTGCTGTAAACTACAGAAACCTTTCAAAGCCACAGCATAATCTGGGTATATGAACACCTACTTTGCTGTTTAACAGACATAATAGAAGAGTTGGAAGCAACAGGATCAAGGGAATTAGAGGAAATGCTCATTAAAACAAATTTAAAAGGTCTAATGATTAAAATATTGATTAATTAGCCAAACATTGATTAACAGTCACACTTTATCAACTACAAAGGTTCTAATTACTGCACCATTATTCCATAGATTGACCTGCTCTCTCTTGTCACTTACGATGAAGAACAATTTTTATTAAGTGGGTTTTGGATTTTTGACCTGTAAAATTTTAATAGGGAGTGCAAAGAGGGTGTCGTGTGTGGTTTGGCATTTTAGTCACTGAGGGACTCATAGTTACTGTCTCTACTTAACCAAAGGCACAGAAGTGCAAGAGGGATGTGAATACTCAGGGATTAAAGCCCTCCCACAACTTCCCAATCATAAGAGAGAGAGATGCATTCAAAACTGCTCTAAGACTTCAGTGAAAGGAGAAACTCTATGATCCTAAACTCTATTGATGAATAACAACAAAGTGTTCTTATTAACCAGACAAATTCTGTTTGTAAAGATACGAAAAAATTTAATGGCAACATATAAAATTAAAATCTCTTCTAATTTCTGCACCTACTCCAAAGCAACCTAGCTTAGCCTGGACAGTTAACAATTTCACTAATCACAGAAAAACAAAATAAAAAGACCACCTCTCCCTCCCCCCAGCAAAAAAAAGAAGAAAAACCCATGCCTTCCCCCCCAAAAAACTCCAACACCAATAAATCAAAGAGTAGCTCTATAAGTTCACCTACCAAAATACATCCTGCTATAGCAATCTAGATCTCAGAAACTGCCTCACACTTTAAAAATATTTCCCAGAAAATTTATGGATGTCTTACATGAGACTATCTTGCTGATTTCAATAACTGTCCATTTAAATCTGTTGATGTAGCGTTTAAACCTTGCTTCACAAAAGAGAGAGGCTAATACACACATGGGGTTACACTCTCAATATAACTGTCTGAAAGTGATGGTCTGGATTTACTCCTGATGAGATCAGCTCTAAGGCCAGAAAGCAGATTTATAGTATGAACATAAATGAGCATGGAGGAGGGAGACCTTTTTGATCATACATATGCTTGTCAGGCAAAAAGTGCTTAAGATCTCATTGCCAAATAAGCAAAAGCAAGTCTTGTACAGCCAGTGGAAAATGGCATGAGGAGGACAAGTCCAAACAGACACAGCAAGCTGACAGTTTTAATAGCCAAACCCTGGTAAAAGACCAGGAAAAAAAAATGGCATCCAGGTGTTAATAGAGTTTGATTTCCTTCAGACTAAACTTACTGGTTCTCAGAAGGCCAACGTGCCTGTATCATTCTTCAGCAGCTTCAAGGAAAAAGAGGAACTACTGCCACACCAAGGTCTGAAACTACCTCAGCTTCTGCATATTGAGGAAATAAGTGCTTCACCCAGATAGTGGTACTCAAGAGCAAGTGAAGGAATTAAGGCTGTAGTAAACAGGTAGATGTCCTTGGCCTTTCCATTCCATCCTCCTGTTATATTATCTATTTTAACCAAAACAATTTCTTTACTTCTACCCTCCACATCAGCAAAATAAAAACTATTTCATTTCCATTATATACCATATGGTCTCTTGATCTGCCTTCTTGATTTTTTACACCAGAAAAGCTGTTATATTTGTAATACAATTATAACTTAAATCCACATGACAGTTTACAGCATAATCAAACAGGTCTGCCTGAGTGTTATTTTGCTGTGCCAAGGTTTATGGATTTTCTCAGGTTATTCAATGAGATGGGAGAAAAAAAAAGGATTCTCAAGATTCTCCCCAGGGGGAGGGGGGGAGACTTTCTTGAGAATCCTTCTCCCTTCCTACGCTCATACACACTCAAAATCATTACAGTAAGAAACTCCATGATAGGCCACCTAAAGGGTATTTTAGACTAAAAGTCAGGAAAGTATCTCTCTTCTTCTACTGCTCTTTAGTCCTTCCAGAGCAATAGGAAGAGGCACAGTTTAATGACTACCACAGTACAAGTCAAATCCTGGACTTGCTTTCAATCTGGCACATGCAGACCAGGCCGAGACAATGACACCAGAGAGGAGAATGGTCCCAACGTGCCATAGAAAGTTCACCTCAGCAAGACCTGGCTTGCTGCTGCTGGTCCACACAAGTCTTCTCAATTCTTTTAACACCATGCTTGGGATTGTGACACCCTCAGAGGAAAACCAGCATCTTTGCGAGATTCATGGCACTACACAACCACTCCTGACTTGTCTTTTTCCCTTCAGGATACAACTTCCCCAAGATTACTTGTAAGGAACAGCTGGTGTGTATGTTTTTGCTTTTGTACTTTGAGAAGGTACTATTTGCCCTGCCCGCAATCCAGTTCTTTGCACAAAGAATGCAAGAATATGATCCTTACTGGAAAGAAACACAATAAAACAAGGGTTTAACAAACTGTCCCTTTGCCATTACGATGGGATTTGCAGTCCATAAAGTTGATTTTGCTGTAACAAAAAAGTGCAACTATTGCTTCAGTGCCATAGTGAAACTCCAGAGTCAAGTGTGTTCAAGATTAAAAACTTAAATCCCACGTTTAATGAACTACAACCCACTACGTACAGGTAGTTCAGATATACAAGCCTGTACAGAGCTTTTGCAAGATGTAATAGTGTACTGAATGCATACCAAATTTAAGATAATGCTAAGGCACCAGCAAAACACAGAAAAACATGTGAGCAATCAGCAAGACAACCTATCTGCCCAACAGTGCTTTTGAAGAAATATTAGTTCTTGTTTGAGGGTAGAAAAGAGAGTTGTGAAAAAGTTGCCTTAAAAAGAAGGAACCTTTTGATCATCACTGATAGGGGAAAAAAACCTGTAAGATTTTAATATATTTGCTTCATTTAAAGATTCCTTCCTGACTGCTCATTGCTAATATTTTACTTTCTCCAATATCCCCTTTCTCCAACAAAAGATTTCTTCACTCTTCACCTCATGATTTTGTGAGATCATTTTGTCTCCTGCTCTTCTATTTAGCAAGTGCCTTCCTAATTAAATAAGCTGTCTCCCCCACCACCCCAAAAGCATACTAACAATGAAATGCCAATGAGTAATGTGCACAGTAAGTATTTAGGCAGAATCTTTTTCATGTTTGAGCATTTAGTCTAAAAACGTCTCATTCTTGTGTGATCCTTGGGTACTATTCTAACAGTGATGTCTTGACTGTAGTGATGTTTCTACAAATGTATTAATTTTCTATATTTAGATGTAACCCTATCCAATACCATTCAACTGTATCTGATTATGAACACTTGTCAGTGCTATTTAAAAAAAAAAGGTGCAGGCAATACTGATTTACGTAATCTAAAAAGTAACAAAAATCCTGCAAATATGCATTTCTGGCCATGTTTCACAGGATACCAGAGCGATTTCAAAAAAATTGTGTTTAAAAACTTAAATTGAGGTAGCCGTACTGGTTTGATTTGGAGCAATTATTTTACAGACAAATAACAGAATCAGTGAATTGTTCAGCACTATTAGAAACTGTCTTTTAAATTCCAGTTTGCATTTCAGTCAGTGTTGTTTCCATCTCCTTTACAAAAGGGTTGCTAGAAAAAGCCCTATAGACAGAGGCAATGTAAGTGCATACTGTATACCACATAACCGTACAGGGTCCAGGACTTGCCCTTCAATCCAACAGCTGTGGAAGGCAATGTAAGTGCATACTGTATACCACATAACTGGTAGAGGGTCCAGGACTTGCCCTTCAATCCAATAGCTGTGGCTACAGGCTCTTTTCCCACCTCCCAAAAATTGCTGCTTGGCCTGATAAACAACCAGTATATAGTTGAAAGCAAAATATCTCCAGTTCCCTTTCATTTATTCTTTATCCAGCTTCATTTCTTCTACTAACAGACATGGAAAACTTCATCTGGGGACCTTTAAGGCTACTGTAATACAAAAATGGCAATTATCCTTCCTGCACACAGATGCACTATTTTAAATCAAAGGTACTAACTTAGCAAAGTAAGCTTCTGTTTCATATTCTAACTATTTAAATACATACAGTTGTGTTTCTCTTAAATTTGGTTCAAGCATGCTATGCTATTCTTAATATCAATTTTCTTACTATTGTAGTCACTTTCAGGTTCAGCAAATGTTTGTATCTCAGGCACAATTAGGTAGATTTCATTGTTGGAAGGAAATAGTTCAATCCCTTCTTTTGAAAAATAAACACATGCATGCAAAAGCAGCATTTACACACATCTCTTCAAATAGACCCTGGTCAAACAGAGAATTAAGTTGATCCTTGTGTGTAGTGAGAACATAAAGCTTTATGTACCACTTAAGTCTTTAAAACAGTGTTTAAGTAGGAGTTGAGCATAATTTTTTTTTCAGGCACTCTTCATGGGGTAAAATTTACTAACAGAAGGCTTGAATAACTTGAGCAGAGGGCAGTAGGGGCTACACAAAAGGAAGGAGTAGGGAATCATGCCTCAACATGGTAACTGTTGGTAAAGGTCAGCTTCCTACTGACAATAAAGTGCAGTCACTGTATTTATCTGGCAGATCCCTGTGACAATGGCTGGTAATCTACAGATAGCTTTTTAGAAAGGTTTGAGCAGTGGCCTTCACTCAGCGCAACTATTATTCTCTAAAAAGTTTCTGTGTTCAGTTCTCATGTGCCCCAAACAATACAATGCAGAAGGAACATTAGGAGCCCATAAAATGATATGCAGTAAAAATATAAGCTCCAAACTAAGTTTTTAAGAAAATACCCATTTTAATTTTCAAGTTCTGTGGCTGGTAATGTCTAAAATCATATTTTCTACATTGTCAGTGGGGAACTTTCCCTGGAGGCAGTATTGTATAATCACTCAGAAGAGACACTGCACTCATCTGCCCAAAAATATATGCAAGAACTGACAAAAAACAAACAACAAGAGGGGCAAAGAAAACACAGACTGATCAAACCATACTCTGGTGTAGACAAAAATTGGCAATAGTAAGGCTATTTACCACTGTAAGCTAAATGTCATCCATCCTTTGACTTATGCCATGAGTCTTTTTTGCTCACAGCTGACTTAAGACATTTTTAACTCTGAACCCTCCAGCTTTTATCTGTTTGCTTTATAATCTAAGTGTTATCCAGACTTATTTTTTAGCACGTACATCCACCCACCCAACCAGACACACACATGGACAGGGAAAAATAAGGAATTTTTTATCCTTATAGTATTTTGGCAGCATAATGGGAATAGACAGCAACTACTTTGTGTTACAAATTTGAATGTGAAAATTCAGAAAACCTCCTTGTATTAAAAATGAATTAACTGTGTGATTATTAATTGTGCATATTCCAATCCCTTTGTGCTGTACTGCATGTTTCTTGAATCTCATTTGAATCCTTTGGCTAAGTAATGTGTCAAGGGGGGTAACTAGCCTGAATGCCTGGGTTATTTAAAAAGCAGGACAGCACTTCCAGATTAGAATACCAATGAGTGGGGTTAAAAAGGCTCTACTGTAGTTGGAGGGCAGCTCTCAGTCTGAGTAGTACCTGAAAAGGACCTCTATGGACTAATTTTCAGAATCACATTGTAATGTGGGCTCATGTCAATCATCAGAACAGACAGCTTCATCCCATGATATAAACTAGTTATACATTCAAGAGCTGCCAGAGGATCTTCATTAAAAAGGGACTTAGCATTAAAAGAAGGTTGTTTTATTATAATACTTCAAACACAGTTTTTTGTTTTATATGTTCTCAGAAATATTTTTTGTTCTTTACAATATCAAAAAAGTGCCTCAGAAGCAGCAAAAAACATTAAATATTCCAATTTTTAATGGGAATCAAGGTAGCTTTCTGGTTTAAGGCATTAAAATCATATACATTTTTCTAAATATATTCATGTATTTGAATAACAAAAAGAAGTCTCTAGATGTAATAGGAGGATGTTTTTAATCTTTTGTGAGAAGGGATTTGCAGAGCTGACTACTCAAGGTACAATATCTACTGGCAAAGTATATCAGTGAGAGCTTTATACATATAAATTTGTATAAAAGCTTTGGGCTATCCACGAGCTTCCAGATACCAGTTAGATATTACAATCCATGTCATTAAAATTTAATATGATTGTGTTAAGAAGAAAACATTAATAATATCCATGTAAGTAAATCATTGACACAGTAATCTAGTATTTCAAGAAACCTTAACAGGGGTTTATCAAAAAATAAATAGATAAATGTATCTATTTACCTCTACACATATCATTTCAAAGAACCTGATTTAAATATAATTTTACAAATCATGCAGCTTCTTCAAAGTAGCAGGGAGTATCTTGATCTAAAATTGCTGTTGCTTACCTGCCTCATACCAGGATAAATAGTTTATAGGAATCTAACTGAAATGAGGTGTTCCTTTTGGAGCAGAATATAGTGTCCAGTCTAATATATTTTCTGCTGTGCTTTTAAGCTATAGTACTCATACTCTGCATTATTTCCTGTCCCAAAAAGTAATCTCCATTTGCAGCCTTTTTCCTTTTTTTGAAATCAGCTCAAAAGTCTTCAAAAATAGGACACATTCTTAGTAATAGTAATTCTGAGCTTTTCATTGCACAGCTCTTTCAATTTTCTATTACCTTCACAATTATTAGCTAATTAATTATTAACAAGTTAATGAGTTTTTCTATTGCCCTCATTACCATACTATCTAATACCTCTCAAAAATTTCAAAATTCAACTTCCAAACTGCCTGTGAAGCAGGAAATATTGTGTGCCCCCCCCATTTTAGAGATGAGAGATGGAGGCACAAAGGATTTAATTTCTGTATGCACATTTTGTAATGATGATAACATTAAAAGCTAATAGGAATGCTTTTAAAACAGAGTTATTTCAGTCATCGTTGGCAAGAAGATTAAGAAACTTGGCACAAAGAGACTTAGGTAAATTTAACAAGGTTACAGGGGAATCAAACTATTAATTAAAACTGAGATGTTCTTGTCTCCTATTTCTCTGGACAGGCCACTAGACTTTCCATATTTATTTTTCACGTAAATCAGCTATGATGGGTTACAACAGTAACAGTACACGATATGATAATACAATATATATTGCATTTTTCAGTGATCCGCTTCAGATATTTCTCTGGAAGCAGTATCATTAAAAATGAGTTTCAAGAGCTCAGAAAACCCTCCCGGTGAGTGAGCTCTAGCAAACTCACATGAACCCAGGGATATCTTAATTAAAGTCTTTCTGATGCTTGAAGATAAAACAGACATAACAATTCTTGCTCTTTTGGGTTCTTAAAAGAACTCTTTTGAGGCCACCTTCTCTCTCTCTGCCATGCTGAAGCCTTGAATTACACATAAACACGCACAAAATATCCACCTCAAAAAAATCTCTACAGAATGAGAGCATGACAATTACTTTGAAGTGCTAGCACCTTTGCTAGCCCCTGTCCTTGGAGCAGTTAGCGGTTCAATCTTTGATTTGGCCTTTATCACTGCCTAACAGGTAAATGGCATACCAATCTTAAGCCCAAAATACACACATTTGGAGGACTTGTACAGCATAGTTCAAATCACTGGCACAGGGCTCTTTACAGCACTATAGAACCACGAAATTGAAGGAACAATGAAAGCCTGCATTGCTGCAGCAAATTATATATATAAAGAATACATGGTGGCAATGGACAGGATCATAAAGGACTTGCATACAAAAAATACTCAGTGGGACTGCAGCTGCTGCCAACCATCTGTTGGGCATCCATACCTCTTACTAAACTTACTAAACTTCCTTTTGTGGAATGTCCAAACACCTGTACCTCCCAAAATCAAGACTTAGATTAACATTATCCTGTATTCAGCATGTTTTCAAACTGGTACAATACCTGAAAATATAACTGTTGTTTACATTATTTGGCTCTACAGAGGGTATTGCAAGATGCTTCATGTCTCAGAGCATGAACAATTATTTTTTTAAAAAAGTCTCCTGCAGGGCTAGTCCAACTTTCTATCTTTGGTTTGTTTTTTTTTTTAGAAACAAACTACTATGCATTGCAATTTTATATCACTTGCAGGAATCTGCAGAGCTTATTCTGGAAGATGATGCCTATTTACTACAAATTGAATTTTTATTTTTAGTAAACCATGCAGATGTGTGACAGATTCCCATCAAATTATACATCTGATTACCCTCGACACCTCATTTGAGGTGCAATATATTCTGTGCATTGTCTTCCTTTAAGCCCGTGCTCACCTTGTCCATCTCTTTGCCATTTTCAATATGCTGATTACACCAACTCAGAGGCTTCAGCACTATTAAACTATAGAAATCCCTTTGCATGTGATTTCCAAAGAGGCAGCAATACTAGTAAACTCAAGATTAAACACTATTCTTTTTAATTTATATTTTGTTTACATTTATATTGTAATATATTTATCCTGAAGGTAAAACTTCCAATGCCATTCACCTGTCATCGACAAACCATGTACTGCATTCTCTCTACTTATGGAAAGAGATGAGGTGCAGGTATACAAGGTAACTATTTTGGACCTGGTGAACCATTCTGGAGACAAAGGAATCAGTATCTTTTATACCACCAGATTATATGATATTATCTTCTAATTTTACCTGTCTGTGTTTTAATATTTTCAGGGTAATATTTAGCAGTTGTCGTTGAATCTTGCAGTCAAAAATGTGTAAAAATATATTATTCAAAAAAAACCCCTATGCAATCCATCAAGTCTCAGAATGCAAGCAGACAGAGCACTTAGAGAGACTTGAATGAAAGGAGGTTATCAGAATTCTTTGGAAGGGATTTATTGACGCCATTCAGAGTGCAACACTGGAAAAGGCCTACATGTTAATAAAAAAGAAAAATCCTCAGCTGCTTCTCTTTGCCACACTAATTTACCTAAGGTTTGACTAAGCTGATGGGTTTCACAGACAGACACGACACCTAGAAAACACAGGTTCCTTGGAGTCCATCAATGCCTCATAAGAAGTGCTTTGCTACAGAGAAAAAAAACTTATTTTACCCATTCATGAAATGAGAGTTCTAGTTCTCAGGTAGCTAAAAATTCTTAACACCCTTCAACAGCATCTAGAAAAATATATATAATATTATATGACTACTACTTAGCCAGCATTTTGTATCGTAGACTGTAGACTGATCCTTGATTCCTATATGAGATCAAGAGATTGCTGTTAGAATTATCTTCATACATCATGAAATTAGCAGGAAAAATATTACTAAACTAGTACTATCTACTTATGCAAAAGTTCATTTTTTTATTTTATGTAGAATTGGTTTTAAAATGTTATGCCTGTTTCATTAAGAAAACAAAACCTCAAATCATACATCTCCAAAAACCCACTGAAGCCTCCAAAGTCATGTACTTTCTAAAGAGTGATAGACACTTCAGTGGCTGCAAATATCGTTGAGTAAGGAGCCCATTTTTTCTACAAATGGCTTAAAGGGTTTTTGAGAAACATTAGAAAATTAATCATCTGAATGAAGCTGTTTTAAGAAAAGAAAAAAAGGAGGGGGAATGTTGTCCATATTTTTACATTGTTATTCCACTTCACAATATGTAGGTAGTATTGAGTTTCTGCCATAATTCCTCATTTATTTGAATTTAATAAGTTTTAGTGTTCATGATATTATGCTTTACTACTCTGTGCCTATTGATGCATTTTCACCAAATCCTTTTCTGTGTCCTCTTTTGGAAAAATCCTTAGAAAAGCTGCAACAGCAAATGGGGGTGGGGGNAAATGGGGGGGGGTGGGGGGGAATGGGGGGATGGGTGTGGGAGCAGGGAGAAGGAGAGAAGAGAGGGAAAAAAAAAAAGAAAGAAAAAAAAGACACACCAGTCTTGCAGATCTTAGACTATTTTTTTCAAAGGCCTGTAGCCATCACCACACCAGAGAACCTCACAAAGATTTTTATTTTTTTTTTTCAGAAAATGTTTTAACACCAGGATTTGATGTCTAGTCTCTGCTTCACAGGCATATCTCTTTAAAGGAGACTTTTCTCTCTATCATTAATGTGTAAGTCAGTCAGTCAGACCTTTTTAATAAGCAGTTGAAGAGCCACTGTCTTTAGCACATGAAACCAACAAAAGCCTCATTAGTCAAATGAACAAAGAATAGTTTGAATATCAATGTATTATTTTAGAGGAAAGCCTCCAAGAGAATCTCAATGCAATTTTTTTTACTGGAGATTCTCCTGTCCAAATTTTAATGTTCTGGACCCTACCTATGAAAAATTGATGAGCAAAGAAAGCTGTTAAAAGACGACATCCATCGCATGTCATTTTTGCAATGTGCCACTGCATTTGACAATACAAGAAGCAGATAACAGGTCTTTTAGAAAAAAAACTAACTTGTTCAACACAACGGGTTTTTTTGTTGTGCCAATGATCTGTTGCATAAGTAACCTTGCATCAATTAACAAGGTTATTTAAGTGACCTCTTAGCAGAATAACAGGGAATCAAACCTATAGAAAATTTGATGATAACTTCCTGTTCGTGGCACAAGCAAAAATAATATCTCTACTGGGAATGCCTATAAGCATCTTGGACATAAACTCACAAATGTTCCATATAAAGATTTCATGAAAGTAATTTTGGAGACAACAGCAAGTCAGATTCTTAATTATTTATTAAAACAATGGACAAAAATCTGAGCAATTATGGATGCAAAAACACGATGTGTTTTGCTATACACTAGAAGGTATTATTCATCCACTTTTGTCGAGAAATGCTCAAAAAACACACTGGCATAAACATACAGGAAGTTTCTACAGAAACAAACAATCTTGGTACTATAAGTTTTCCTTTCACACCTAGGCTTACCATGCAAATACAGATAACTCAATGATAAAACATTCTTTTTTTATTGGAGTGGCATAATTAAAAAAGCCAGATGGATCTATCCTTTTTCCAGACAGAGGTGGTACAATAATTGGTTCTTACCAGTCTTGTAGTAAATCACAGACAATGTGGTGCCTGGTATACCTGTCTATTAAAATGTTGCAAAATGTAATCAGCATGTTTTTCTCAAAATGCAGTACTATACTCCCAACATTATTATGTCTTAAAACAGTGTTGTGAATAACTTCATCCAGAAAGTGAGGAGAAAAAGCTGCAAATGGACATTTTAACATCAGATAATAATTATAGCTAAATATTTAAAACACTTGGGAAAATGAATGCATAATAATTATTCATCCTGATATGTTGTTAGGCACTAAAATTAAAAGTGCTTTCAGCCTCCAAATTGTGCCTTTAAGGCATATTAGTGTAGGTTGAAGGGGGTTGTCCTCATGCTATGACATGAAGCAGCACAGATTACTACCAAATCTTGCAGGTACAGGCTGAAAGTAAATGAAATCTGTTGCCATATCTCACTGTTACAGCAATTCCATACAGAGACAAGAGCAAGTGGGAAAAAAATTCTAAAGTGATTCTAGAAAAAGCTAGTAAGAATGGGAAATTACAGAGTTCTTTCTCAAAGTAACAAAAGTGTTGACTAGAGAACTTTCAGACAAAACACATTGGAATTAAGGAATACTTCTTATACAGAATTGCAGAAAATCCTGCCCTATAAAGGTCAAGAAAATATAGCACTAGAGGTGGTTAGAGAACTAGCTTGGATATCTGACACAAAGGTTATTTGTGGGGATGTAGGGAGTTGATAAGGGGGATGCTGTGAGCATTAGAATTTACGCTGTTGGGTTTGTTTGGGGCTTTTTTCTTCTCTTTCTGTATTTATGACCTGGCAAAAGAAATGTGAAGAAAGGTGAGACAGTTTTTGCTGACACAAAAACGGGCTGGGGGAGTGAGTCAATACAAAAGTGAAAAGCAATATAGGTCAGAAAGTCTTAGGACAAGCTAGGAGTTTGAATGGATAAAAGTGAGTTCTAAAAGTCATTCTAGAAATCATAAAATAATGAAGGAAGAGTAGAGAAACAGGGGATCAAAATTAATTTTCTTTTCACAGAACTGAATAGGGATATGACAAAATACAAAGTACCAGCTTCTATAGCATTATATGCATTATTGGTCATGTTGTTGTGACACAGTTAACAAGGCAAAACAAATTCTGAAACAGTTAAGCAGCAGAGGTGAGTCAAGGAAAGCATTCCATAACAAGCAAGCACTTCAGCCGCTGGGACAACACCAGTAAGTCATCATGTCAGAAAAGAAAGAATAGTTTAGTTGCTGAGTATACAACAAAGAAGAGCAACTTTACATGGTAAGACTGGGATGTGGAAAGCTTGATTATTTATAAAGCTAAGGGAAATTTTGTGACTTTTTTCAAAAGTGAAGGCGATTATGAAGAAACACTATTAAGGTACACACAATCCTGAAGGGAACAGAAAGGAGAGATGCTGCAGGCTATCTGAGCTTGTGTTAAATAGAAGTACAAGGGGTTATGAACTTAAGCTGGGGGGGAATTGGACACTAAAAGAATTAAGGTACAGTTTTCTTGCACTGCTGTCCTTAGTGAAATAACCTACCAAGGCCAGTCATGGTAATAAGAGGTACACAAAAAGAAATATTGGACAACTATATTGTGGTGTGACTGTCCATTTAAAGCAGTATGGCAGCTCCATGAGGTTTTTTTGCCCTCAATTTTCAGAAACTCTCCCAAGTTTGCAAAAGTTTTAAGGCACTTAGTACCTTTTGGGATAAAATGCTTGAATTCTGAGTATGCAATTCAAAAGTATGAGCACACAATATGAACATTTCCGTGCACCATGTAATACAAACCGTAGAATAAATTGCATTTCATATTAACTTAATTGCTGATGGTAGGTATCCAGATGAAAAGTACTAGGGGAACTGAGAACTCCTCATTCTTAGAAGGGGAACAATTTAGGGACTGACAGGTTAAAAAAATTTAAATTCTTTTACCTTCATGTTCCTTAGGAAAAACAATTTTGAGGTTAGGAATACAACCCTCATTTTCTTTATGTAAATTTCCCCAGGTATCCCATAACTACCAGGATTAAGACTAGCAGAATCTATTCACAAAGTGCTATAAAAACAGCACCTTTTGATTACTAAAAACACGTAATTACCTTAAACCTAAGAGGGAATGCTAGCTGTTCTAAAACTAAATATTAGATCTGTCTCTAAGATTCCTCCATCACAAAGATGAGTTTTTTTAACATCTCAGTTTTATCCAAAGATCTGTAGACCCATACATTCATTCAGGTTGTAAAAGACTTCTACGGTCATCAAGCCCAACCACTAAGCTAAAGCACTGACAGGTCCACCAGACCCAGGTCAAACTATGTTCCCAGGTGCCACAACTACAATGCCTTTTAAATATCTCCCAGGACAGTACAAAACACTGTTCTGAACAGTCTGTTCCAGTGCTTGACAAACATTTCCACAAAGAGATTTTTCCTAACATCCAATTAAACCTCCCTTGGCACAACTCTGAGTCCATTACTCTTGTCCTATTTCTTCTTATTTGGGAAAAGAGAACAACCCCTGCCTGGCTACACTCTCCTTACAGGTGGCTGTAGAGAGCAGTAGGGCCCCTCCAAGCCTTCTTTTCTCCAGACTAAACAACCCCAGCTCCCTCATTCCCTCCTCATAGATTTTGTCCCCCAAACTCTTCCCCAGTTCCATTGCCCTTCTCTGGAAACGCTCCAGCACCTGAAAGTCTTTCTTGCAGTGAGGTGCTCAGAATCAGACACAGCACTGAAGCTGTGGCCTCGCCAGGGAAGCAACTATGCCCCTGGTCCTGCTGGCCAGGATTGCTGATCAGGCCAGGATGCCATTGGCCCTCTTGGCCACCTGGGCACAGCTGGCTCATGTCCAGCCACTGTCAACCAGCAGCTCCAGGTTCTTTTCCACAAGGCCATAGCCAGCTCTGGAGACTGATAAAAGATACTGAGGTACATAGATCTTCAGGGCTAACACAATACAGCTGCTCTCACATATGCCAGGGAATTTATTTTGTTTTACCATAGAACTAAGAAATCAAATGCATTTTTAGCATTGCACTTCATGAACTTTTGACAGTATTATCCAGGGATTTAATATAATGTTGGTGCATTTTAAAATCAGAGAACTTTATCTGTTCAAGAGAATGTTTTCAAACAGGATTAACAATTCAGAAATGCCATTTTAAATCGAAAGCCAGGGTAACAAGAAAGCACCTGCACTTTATGGCCTTTATTTAAAATAGATCTATGTAATCCCAAAACATCACTGCATGAAACACATCTCCAGTAGAAACTTTTCATAATCATTTTAAAAGGAAAATGACCATAAATTACCTTTGTGCCCATATGAAGCAACATAGGCATTCAAACTGTTACTGACTTCAGTGAAACTATTGTTTGTTACAGGTGAAATCATCTGCTGTGAAATACCACGTTTCAGGGCCACCCACAAAATTGTGTGTTTAGAGAATATTAAGCCTGAGATTTACAATTCATACGCTCCAATTTAACATCAAAAGTTTAAGTTCTTACAATTGAACACCCTTTGTTATCATTGCAGTAATTAATTACTTGCTCCTAAAAAATGACAAACTGGCAGGTTTGATACAATGCAAAGCTGAAGAGAAGTGACTAAGTTTTTCTCAACCACCAACTACAAAACAAACCTCTCCAAGTTTTGAAATGGAAAATGCACTTGCTAAACATTCAAAGCACTGAAAAATTGTCTTTGTCTATCATCTCATTGATTTTTCTGAATGGCAAAGCTGTCAGGAGACCACTGAAGAGACTTCTTGAATCTTCCAGCAGTTTACCCCCTTAATCGCAAAATACTCTCATTTCCTAAGTCAATTTGGTTAGAAACTCAGCTTGCTAACAAGTCATTTGAAGAGAAGTCTTGTTTGGAAAGGGCTTAAAAATACACTATGTGAATATATGCTGCCTAACAAGTAATAAAACACATGCCACACATAGTTTAACACATACATTTCTGTTTTGTTGTCTAATAAAAAAATGTAAATGCTTGGACCAGTTTTAAGGGATCTTTTACAAAGTTATTCAATTGTAAGTGTAATTAACAAAATTAACTAGTCTTTCTATAACTTTGAGCCTTTAAGTCCCTTCCCTTGATATGCGTCACCACACTGACGATTCTTTGCATATTCCATTTCATATTATCAAGAAGAAATTGCTTAAGTAAGGTCTTAAAAAAACCCCAACCGCCCCCCCAAAAAACATTCACAGAACCTGGACTAATCTCAAACTCATTTCATACAGGCCACATCATAGATTTACTTAATGGCTACTTTAGTTCTCTATAGAAAGATTCAAACCTGTTCAAAAGGGGTTCATACCTCATTATCATTTATCTAAGCACTCCTTTACCATCAAATTTACTTCTGCCATATCAAGTAGAGTTCAGAATTAAGAAGGCTCAGTAACAAAAACGCTAAGAGCAGAAAGCTGACACATGCTATGTATATTGTAATGAATGACCTACTTTAAAACATACCTATATGTTAATTCCTACACCATTTTACTCGTTATTCTCTACAGAAATTTGAGACCTTAACTTATCAAGGAGGAAACTAAAAGGCATGTGTTCATTTTCAAGGAAGTTGTAGAGAGATGGCTGGTGCATATTTTTTGTACAACAGAAATAACAAAGAGCTGAATCAAATGGAAGAAGACTTCTTCTTAAAAAAAGGTCCATATTGCTGACTTACAACACCACAATTCTCCAACACTTGAACATGCATAGGTGAAAGTTGTAGGGTTATTTTTTTTCCTGTGAGGGGAAAAAAACACCAACCAAACCCAACCAAAACAACAAAAAAAAAAGGCAAAAAAACCCCCCAAGCAAAACAAACAAAATACAACAAACCAGATCAACCACCCAATAAACCACCAAAAGTACTTTTATTCCAGATATCAAAAACTACTTATTTTCACAGTTCATGTAAATTTTTCGGGTAGGTTTTGCTGTCCACTCAAAACATGCCTTCCAGAAACTGAGATTTTACTACTATCAGAGTTTTAAATAGATATCACCTGAATTATTACATTTTTAAAATTAGGTAGCTTTTTGAGACATTGTTTCAGACTGATGAGTCCATTATGCAATTGTGCAGCTTGGTAAGTACTACAGGATGAACTTTGAAAAGCAGTTAGAGTTTAAAACATTGCTTTCAAATTTTTTTCACAGCTCAGCTTTGAGAGGAAGTGTTTTTCTCTATAGGAATTTTCAGACAGCTATGCTGAGCAAACTAGGTGCTCATTCCTTTCAAGTCAAACTCTTTAGATTACTTTAACACAGTTCTTTGTGGTTTAATTTATCATATATCCTGGCACCATTTATCACTAAATGCAGAATGATGAAGAAACGGCTCTATTAAAATGGAATAACTACTGAATTAAAAAGCTGTTAAATGAGTTGGAGTGCAGACTTCTGTTAACAATATGTGGGAAGAGTGTTTGGCTGAAATAAATTACTTTCACAGTAATAATTTGAGAAGTGCACCTTTGGAGAAACATGTTCAAAAATTCACATCTTGATTTCCTGACTAAAATCACATTCACCACTAATAATATTTTAAAATTAGCTTCATAGCTAAAGTGCAGAAAAAAATTAGTCTCAAATACGTTGGTTCAAAACCAAAATATTCTTTATAAAAAAAGCTATGAATGGCAGTTCTAAAAATACACATGCAAAATAAAATACGATTCCAATTACAATATATTTCTCACGCTTACCCTTAACTTAAAAAAACCCAAACTTTTACAATCCTTCAATGTAGTCTGCCATATAAACTTGTAAATAATATATAGCCCTGTAATTCAGAGTAGTCTGCATTGCAACTCCAAAAATTGTAAACAGTCAACTAGCTAATGAGTCTAGATATACTTTCTTTTTATTGATTAGAATAGAAAATGGAGGTAAGAGAAAAAACTGAATAGATGATCACTCAGTTCATGATAATTGATGTTTCAGATATAAAGCACTTTTGTCATATTTTAAAACAAATTGTTGCTGGATTAAACAATTTATAGTTCGTTATTAACAAACAGCCCATTTCCAAACAACTATTTAGTGCTGTAGATTACTGCATTCTTATTCTTGTACTTAATCAACATATTTCTTGTGGTTAACATCAGCTTTTACTCAACCCTTATTAGGAAATTATTTAGCTCAATAAAAGGAAGTGTCCATCTATCACTCAGGGCCCTCTCATGCACTGATTGATTTCACTGGAAGCAAAAATAATTTCCCAGAACTCAAGCGCATCATCTTGCACCTTTGAAACGACCTCCTAAGGGATGTCTTATAGTCACAGGGTGGCATCTTTATGGCTTTAAGAGCAGATTTTATTTCTATGAATTGTTGCTAAAAAGCTGTATCCTGACTAAGTCTGTTTTCAGGCTCTACTGTGGCACTGAATATAAAAATAGTTATAACACATCTCTGTCAACTTTGCCAACACTATGTGTGGACAAATATCATGCATGAGATGCCTGTGCAAAGGCATGTCAAGATTATTCCTAGACATTCTAGAAAAAGCTAGCCATCTTTCATAAATCTTCATCAAACAAAAGAAAAAGTCATAATGGCCAAAAGGCTTGCTGTACATAGAGTTACACTGAAATAACAGAATATGTTACCTGAATATTAGACAGTTTTATAGAAAAGAGAGTAATATAGTGATTGCAAGAAATATCCAGTATTCCTAAACGAAAGCCAAATGGAAGGCCTTTGCATTTCTCAAAAACTGAAAATTATGGTTAAACTTGCCTCAAACCATTGTGCATTTAAATGTGTCAGAAATACATGGGCCATAAAAAACATAAGGATTCATTTTTCATTTCAGACTTGGTTGGTGGAAAAATTCATTTTTACCTCTACAGACTGTGTGATTGCCAGGCCTGTTGTGAAATCCAGGGCAGAACTATATACATTGACCTTTACACTTGCCCTCCATAGTCATCTGCATATATACCATCTTGCTTCCTTTTGCATGTACAAGAACAGAAGGAGTAAGAATAGTAGTGCAGTGACCCACTTTCATACATCCTTCTTTAGATTTAATATACTGCAATTTCCCCCCCACACACTAACTAAAGGCCCCTTCTTGCTTGTATACATTTGTCTTGTTGTCTACTTTGTATACACACCACACTGTGTTCATGTGGTCCAGAGCACTGGCCAAGTCCACCTGCCCGTGTTCCTTTTCCAGCTAAAGCTCCATCAATCTGCCTTGGCCAGAATTAATGAAGACGAAAGAAAAAAATTGTAGTTTCTTTCATAGTTAACTTCAACATAAGGATTGAAGTTAGGCCTTGAGGCTTTGGGCTTTTCTAAAGGTATTTTTGTGTGTGGTTTTGTTGTTGTTGGGTCTAGGTTTTTTTCAGAGAATTATAAAACAGGCAAGTTAAGAAGTGAATGTTACCTTCAGATGAAAACTGTATTTAAGCATGAAATATACACCCCATACAGTCTTTTCGGCCATGTTACCATGGAAAAAAACAAAGTATGAATTAAATCTAAAGTGACTTTGGGTTTTTTTAACAAGTAATCTGCATAGAACTTATCTTATTTCCTTTATAATAAGCAGTTGCATAATAAAATATATTCATTATAAAACATCTGATAAAATAAATGTTTCTTAGAGGCTTACCACATTTGGAACACAGCAAATCTACCTTCACTGACACTCAAGTTATACCATGCAGCATAGCCATTCCCAAAAATGTATAGTAAATTAAAGGGTTTATTACTTGGAATGATATTTTAAACAAATGTTAGAGAGTCTCTGTTCCACAAATACCATAATCATCGGGGTTCGAAGAGACCTTCAAGATCATCTAGTCCAACCATCAACCAGCACCACCATAATCACTTCTAACCAATATCCTGAAGTGCCATATCCAGGCACCTTCTGAACACTTCCAGAGATGATGATTCTACCTCCCCCCCAGGCAACTTACTCTAATGCCTAACCACTCTTACAGTGAAAGGGGGATTTCCTAATATCTAATCTGAACCTCCTCAGGCGAAATAAACTTCAGAAATTGTCAACTGATTATCGTAAAATTTAATCTAGGCATAGAGATTTCAAAGTAATTTAGTTTCGTATCTGTAGGATGGAACAAGGTGGCCAAGAAGAGAAGAAACCTCTCCTCAGTGCACAGTTGAGGACAAAGCTGAGGGAGGATCCAAGATGCCAGTCTGGTCCCAAGGCTCCAAGGGAGGGTTGCCATCCCCTCTGCACTGTGCACAGCAGTGAGAGCTCTTGGCCAGCCCTGAAATTAGGACCCACAAATTCAGTGCTCATGCATACACACAGCAAGTTCTGATGCCCTTAACTTCAAATAAATAACTAAATAAAATAGAATAAGATTTGCTGCTTTACCTATTCTCTTATATTTGGCTCTGGAGATTCCTACAGATTCAAAATGGATTTAGGGAATAATTATAAAAATTTAAATGGCTGTCATTCATCAACACTGAGAACAGAACTCTCAAATCCTAAACCCTGTTTAGCACAAATGCTTCAAATGGAGGGGCTCTTACAAATGCTCTACTGGGCATAAACAAATGTTTTAAGCAAGAATAAACAGACTAAGCTACTGAACTGAGGTAAGAGCAAAATGGAAAATGCCCAGTTTCAGAGCAGGCAATAGTTTAAATCTAAATTCATTAAACAGTGTATTTTAATTTAAAAAAGAAACAACACAACCCTGAGTATTTTACCAACTTTCTATTTCTTTAAACTTTCCTTTATAAATATTTATTTTTAATTACAAACAACACTTTGTTTACACTAATAATTTTTATGTATTTTTTCAGAGTTTTTAGCCATTTTTAAATTTCAGGGTTTTTGTTTCATAGACGTAACCACATGTCTCAATGTTTGGGAAAAAAAACACCCCAAACTAACCTCCAAAGGAGCACACATTGACTGGGAATCCGAACAAATTTGAACAGCTCAGAAAGAACACAGCTTTTCAATAGTTAATATTCCATCCATTTAATATCTCTAATTATTTTCCCTCTGCAGCTTTGATGGGTAGTTATAGCCTGGAATAAAAACACTGTGGTAAGGACGACTGCACAGCAAGGTTAAGTGCCTTCTTGTCTTCAGTACCAATAATTACCTTTAAAAAAAAAAGCTGTTTTCAGGTTTGACAGTTAATTTACTAATGAGTACGTGGACCCAATTTATAATAAAGCAATATTGACCAGAAATAATCCCACATTGGTACTCATTCGAATTATTTTATTGTTCAAGTTCCCTATTAAATAAATTGGAAAAGATTAATTTTGCAAGATGGATTGTCAGAGGCTGCTGCATAAACTAGATACATGTCAGCACTAAGTTTAATTATTGATCACAATACAATAGTGCTGAGTATTCCAATCCCCAAACAGCTTCCAGTAACTATCAGCAGATTCCAAATATAGAAACTGAAGGGAAAAAATTTGATTGCAGATGACTACATTTTAAAATAAATAAATAATTCATTAGCACCCAATAAAAAATTAATTTTAAAGTACAATTCAGATCACTCACTAGAACATATAACAAGTAATCAGAAAATGATAGTGCCTCCTTTCATGTGACAAACTCTAATGAAGTAGCATAATGTGCTTTTGATCAGGGGATTCCTACGATTCACCAGTTCTGGAAGAGAAATGATAGTTGGAAATGGGGGTTGGTCGGAGCAGAGTCCCTCATTACAACCTGTCCTGTTGCAAAACAAATGTAAATATTGCAGGAAGTACAGTAGAACACTGTACTTACAGAAACATGCAACAGGAAAGACATGAGGATGCATCTCTGGAAAGAAAACCATTTTCCAGCTCTAATGAAGTTCTCTAACTGTAGAAAGCAGTCTAACAGGACAATCCCAATGCTTTCTAGAAACAGCCAGTAGTGGAGAGTTTTCCTTTTAATTTTAGAAAGTTCAGCAAATGGACATGATAAATGCCTACCTGCATTACACCTAGTCCTTAAAAATCTCTCAGGAAAAAAAAAGGAGGATGAAGTTATAGCCTGATGAAATTCGGTCTAGTTACTCTGTGAAGACTTTGAAGCCCAGAGTAGCAAGTGATTATAAAAGCTCTCCTAGATACAAGAATCAGCAGGTATAAATTTGTGTAAATGTACATAGAGATATATAGATATATATGTATAGTAGCAGGAAAAATGGAAACAGCATACAATTTATTTTTTTAACACAATTACAGATATTAATATAACATTAGTATGGTCACTGCAAAGTAATTTTTACAGTTTAATTCTGTACAGCTACTGTTTAAATTTATAGATTTTATTAACTTTCATATAACTAGTACTAATGAAAGCACTGTTTTACTAGTGAATTTTAGCATGCATCCTGAAAACTTTTCAACTTCCTCTGACCTTTTAAATAATACTTTCAGACTGTAACTCTGCTTCATTTAGAGCAAAAATAATTTTCCAATCCAGTATCCAATATCACTCAGAGTCCAAATCCACTTTACCATCATAAACATAGCAGAAACAACTCCAAGGTAATTTAAACATTAAAAAAAAACCAAAACCAAACAAATAACAAATAAACAAAAAAAAAAAAAAAGCCCTTCCAAGGCTTTTTTTAATGCAGCCACAAAGTTCCAAATTTTACTCACTCTTACAAATATCAGTGTTAGCTCCTAAATCTGGGTTTCATCCAACACCTGCTGTAGACAATAAAATTGCCCCCTTGACTTAACCATGTGCTGGATCACGTCCTTTGTGACAATTATAACACACTTACCAAATGTTACATCCCCAGACCAGGAGAATTTTTAATTGAGCTTTAAAAGTTTTTATTAAACTCCTGCTATATTCCAAAAGACCAAACACAGCTTGCCACTGAGCCCTTCTCCTGGAGAATCTCCCAGGAGCACTAAACTCTTCTGATGAGTCTAAAGGACTGCTTGGCACACTCACTGGTTTCACAAGGTCTGTGACTGCCTTTGGCAGCCATTGAGCTCCTTTCAGCATAACCTGCTCTAACATTGCTATGCCAGTTTAGGAGTATTCCACTAGCTCAGAGAAATTAATTAGTTCAAAAAAATATTAGGCTATTACAAACTTTCTTAATATACACCCTAAAGTCATTTGAGGTGGAAAAGCAACATTGTGCTGGCCCTTACACCCACAGCCACTTTTATTTGGGGAAAGTCATGGGTTCCCAGCCATTCCTTATGCTACTGAAAGCTGAATAGAAGGTAGACAAAATTCTTTCAACTGTGGGTCATTCACAGCATAAGATATTACAGTCCATTTAATTCCCTTCTCCAGTTACAGCTGGTTGTAAGCACAATGGCAAATGTAAGCATTTAAAAAATAATAAAAGTAAAAAAAAAAACCACACAAGAAAACAACTCAACCACTTCAAAATGAGGTTACAGAAGATGAAGGCTACAGATTTAGTAAAATTTTTGCCTATGTCTAGGCATTCAGGAAAATCCTTTTAATTATAAATTATGTTAAATACAAAAGGTATCTCTTAAGTTGTCTTCTCTTAAAAGCATGATTTCTCAGACTAGGTAGTCAGTTGAAATAGATTAAAGCATCCTTTCTATCATCTCACCCCCAACACTTCTATGAATTCCTAAGCACTTAATTTTAAGCATGTATAAAGTCCAGTGGGGCAGAAAAAAAGGCCCTCATTTGTTTAAAGGTAGTGTATGAATCTTTGCTCTTTAAAAACAGTCTTTGAAGTCCCAGTAGCATTTCCTGAACCCCACAAAACAACTTTTAGAGAAGCAGTTTTCACCTTAACTCAGTGCACACACAAAGGAAATCTGTTTATATCCCAAGAGATTCACAACACAAAAAATAATTATTCACTGACAAGACTGTAATCTAAACCTCACAGATGAAGGCAGATGTTTTCAGCAGGAATGATATGGAAAAAAAAACCAGTCCACAATCAATATTATTCTTTCATATTATTATTATTTCAATAATGCCTAGAGGCTGACAAATGTAAGGGAATTACCATGACTAGTCTGTGTTTACAAACTGCACTAGGATTCTCTGGCCTGGAAAGTCACCATGGCAGTTGTGCCACCCAGCTCCTTATCCATCTACCTGCCTCCTTCTGATTCTGAATGGATGCCTCTAACACAGTAAAACCCTCTGGTGCTCCTAGATACCAGTCCCTTTGCAGCAACTGCATTTTTCGTTTTCCTCATCCCAGTAGGCCCTGTGAGATTTGCTCCTGGAAATGAAGGAGTTTTGCTTCATGACACTGCCTGCTCATCGGGCTACAACATCAGGAGGGCTGTGAAACTTCTGACAGTCAGATAAATCTTTTTGTTGTTAAAGATGAAAAAATGGACTAGTACTGCCCACTCCAGCAGCCTGGCTGCCAAGCTGGGGAAGCAATGGTGCATGGGCTGGAAAGTTGCTTTCAGTCTTCTTCATTAGGGTTAGAGGGAAAAAAACTACTTGAACTACAAATCAAGTAACGAGTGTTTAGCAACTATTGGACCACGGCCTGCTAATGAAGATTTACCATCTCCCCAGAAAGGGTATTTTGCCATTTGCTGGAGGGTCTGAGTCTCATCACTGCCTTAGAAGCATATGGAAAGGACTGCAGCACTGAACATGGCAGCAACCCCAGGGTAAACCGGCAAAGGGTAAACCTGCAGCCAATATTGCAGCACATGGGGAGTCCCCAGCCTGCCTTGGGCAGTGCTCACGAGGAGATATCATTGCTGATCAAGAATTGTCAGCATGGAAGGTGTTCAACTCTTTACTCTGATAATATATACAGGAATTCAGGTTGTGTGAATACACAAATAATATTTACCAGAAATCAAATTCCAAAAGAACTGTATGAATTTCATGCTTTAATCTGTAACTGACACATCTAAATTAGAAAATGTGTTCATTTGTAAAAGATGTAAAATATCAGCCAATAAAACATAAATCTGTTCAAACTCTGTTTAACAATTTGAGAATTTACTTTTACATTAGGTTCAAGTCTTATTTTGAACTTGAAATAGCCAGAAAGAAATAGTCAGATTTAAACTGTCTTTTTGCTTTAAGCCACCCAGAAATGCATACTATTATTGTGTGGAAAAATAGCAGTAATTACTTGCAAATATCCCATAAACATTTTATTCTCCTCAACCATGAAACACAGGAATTTCAAATACTTTCACACAAAATTAAATAGTCAAAATTTCAGCCCATACAGCTCAAGCCTGAAAGCCAGTATCATTGTTCTCACTCAAAACAAAGCACTGGTAAGGAAAAAAAGAATGAAAGTGGTCACTTTCACCTTTACCATAATCAAGGGCACCAAATGAATGGCTTTGCAGGGGCTCCAAGACTGATAAAATTTGCCTTACCAAGTTGGTTTTTTTTTATTCTCTCTACCTCTTTATTTTTTCCTTCAAATATGAACAAACTAAAAAAATTCTCCATGGAGGAAAATGATGAAATCAACCCAGAGAGAGTCATGGAGAGCAGCTTAGAGTTAAATAATGGAACAGCTTTGTGGTTACCATTCACACAGCTCTCAGAGTCGGGGCTATCAGGCAATGAAGTAGAATAATGAAGCTACTCCTTCAGATAAGAGATCGGCTTTATAAATATGATATTTTGTACAGCAGCTGTAGAACTGTACACTTGAAAATAAGCTTGTCATATCTGACAGCAGGTGAAGTGGTTCAGGTTTGTGTATGCTTATGAGTTTCTGGGAATATTAGTAAGTTTACAGAAATAAAAACAGAACAAAGAAATTTTTCAGGAGAAAAAGCTTCCTGGTGCATGCGAGCTGGTGGCTGAATGCACACATTCATGGACAGCAGCCAGTCACCTGCGTGTGGCTTGGAGAGCAGGGTTCACAACCATCGTTTCTAACAGTGCAGAGCATCTTTTTGCTTACATGGTGGAAACGTCCCTTTTATAACACCAGTATAGAAGTATATCCTCTTTCCAAGCTAGCACTAGGCTAACAGGGCAGTACCTAATGAAATACATAAATAGATCTGACATCCTGTCCATGGGGGACCACTGGACAGTACCAAAGCCATAAAATAGCTTATTATTGCTCAAACACTATGTGTATATGCAGCATTGCAACATTTGCCATGTAGTAACACCACAACAACATTTGCATGCATACGGAGCAGTGTGCTTTTATTTCCAGTGGTCTCATAAATAAATTCCTAATAAATAGTGAGAAGTTCTTGAAAATTTTTATGTGTATTAATACATAGCTCTAACATCTTATCACAAAATTAATTGAACAATTGTTTATTTCTTTTTTTCTGGGCAAAGGAGTATTCCTTTACTGGCTTTGTGGGTTAATTTTTCTAGTTTAAAAAAAATTTACTTCTTTCCCCCAAGTTTCTGATATAAGGGGATTTTTTTTTTTTTGCTTTTCTTAAAAGAATACTTTAGTTCTTCTGTTCTTAATAGCCACCAAAAAATCATAAAAACCTTTTGCCTTATTGTGATAAAGAAAAAAAATAATATTTTCTAGCCACTCCCAGTGAAGTAAGTTTATCACAACGATTCTCAGTTCACAGGCCGAATATGCAGTTTTAGCATAAAAAGGTTTTACTTCTGTCACCACAACTCTGAAATCAATGTTGTTGCTGCAGGTGGCAGAAGCAATGTGAACAGCAAAGCCACCAGCACTATCTATACACAAGGTATGTGCTAGGGAGGCTTGAAGGAGCATCAACAGAAGATTGTACTGTGAGGAGAGGGCTTTAAAAAAGCTTTAAGAAACTAGTAACACAATAACCAACCTTGTAGACACAAAGAATAGAGTGTTGTGGATCAAGTATAAAAAATGTGAGGCTTCAGAGATGTGAAAGTAAGAGGCAGTTGGAAAAATACATTACATGAGTGCACGGGAAGAATGGATGTGATCCAAGGGCTATATATTAGATTAAAGGAGACACAGATCATGTTTTCTCCACTACCATTAATTTGCTGATTGATTTTTAGGAAAGAGTCTATCCTTATTACTCATTACTTCTCCTGTCCACCTCACCTATTTGCATAGCAAGTTCTTTGTGTCAAAGACTGCTCTTTCTCAACTATTCGTGCAACACATAGCACAGTGAAATTTCAGAGTCCTCACAGAGTCTCTGAAGTACAACTACAGCATAAATGTGAATTATGCAGAGTTACATTTCTTATTACATTTTTTATTTCTATTTTTTATTTTTATTTTTTGACTAAGAGCCCCAAAAATTTTCTGACCAAGTATATTTTAGATCTTAATGCAATAAATAAGATCTACTCCACTGAATAAATAAATTTTAATTTCTATCACAATACAAAACACAGAATATGTTTTATACATACAAGGAGCAATTTCAAAGGCTCCCTTGAAAGCCTCTCCAATGGAAGACTCTTGTGCATCCCTTGAGTCTCTAAAAGTGTTCTCTATCTAGTTTTAAAGGAGACAGAGAAATCATGGCTGAAGAAAACAACTGTAAAAACAGCTTCTACAATACTGCTGCATTTTCTGTTATTTTAGTTCTTCACCACACTCTCCAATATTTTGATCATGTACTTCATAACATTTTAAATTAATTGATAGAAAGTTACAACACCCCAGAAGTAACTACAGTCACCGAATAATTATGAGATCATTGCACCATTCAGTAATTCCGAGAACAGTCAAATGACCTAGCAGAGGGCAAGTGCAGAAAAAAAGATAAATAATGAAGAGAAAGGGTCAGACAAAAAAAAAATAAAAACCAGCATGCCAAATTTGAGTGAATGGCCTGCATATACTTCTTCTCCCTGCGTCTGCATTAATGTTAACCAGCAGAATCATAGAATGGCTTGGGTTGGAGGAACCTTAAAGATCTTCTAGATCAAACCTCCATGCCACGGGTGTTAGCACCCTTCACCGGACCAGGTTGCTCAGAGCCCCACTCAGCCTGGCCTTGAACACTTTCACATATGAGCATCCACAACTCCTCTGGGCAGTGCCTCACACCCTCACAGTAAAGAATTTATTTCTAGTATCTCACTTAATCTACTCTGAGTTTAAAAGCCATTCACCCATGTTCTATTAGTATGTGTCCCTGCAAAAATCTTGCCCCATCTTTCTTTTAGTTTCCCTTCAAGTATTGGAAGGCTGAAATTAAGACAGAAAAAGAGAGGAACAAATTTATGTAATGGAATTTACAGCCCCTATCTTTTCTGCCTTACTTTCTACTAGAGGATTTTGCCTAACTGGATTCATCCAGACTGCCACCATTATCATTGTCCTCATCACCACTTCTTTTCTCTTTTCCTGGAGTCACTCTCAATTTCCTCTCTTCTCCTCCCAAATATTCTTGTTTTCTTCATTCTTCTCTTTCCCCCCACCTTCCTCAGTCTTTTTAGGCATTTGAGCCACAATACTTTTCCTTGCTCTTCTCTGCTCTTCCATAGTCCCTTTCAAAGAGAGCAGAAGCTAATTCATGGATGCTGAACAGGTATTTGGTGAGGCTGCCCTTCTCTCATCTATCCAAAAAGGCACTCACAGCAATGAGACTAAAGGAGACAAGGGCTAATTCATGGATGCTGAACAGGTATTTGGTGAGGCTGCCCTTCTCACAAAAAAACAAATAAAACAAAAAATAAACCCTCACAAATTAAAGAAAAAAAAACCCAACAAGTTCATATAAAAGAGAAATGGGTATGTGCAGGCCAGAGGGAGAAAAGAGAAGGTAGACCTTCAGAGAAAGAATTTATACAAAAACAAGGGGATTTAGAAAATGAAAACAAGAAAGCCAAAAGGCCTTGCTCACAAATCATGTCAGATGAAAACATGAAGTTGAAACAAAAGAAGATCAAACCAGAAAAATTACTCTCATTCTAAGCAAAAATAAATAAATAAGTTAATAAAATAAAAACTAGCCCAATAACCAGAAATAGAAAGAATAGATAGGAGAAAAATAAGAGCTGACAAAATACAGGGGGCCAAAAGAGATATTGTTAAACAGCCCTAAGTGCAAATACTGTTTTTCTACATTCATCTTCCCATAACTTTTTCTATCTTGAATGCCAAAGAAGGAGAGAAGGAGGAGTACAACAAGGAACCTGAAAAGATGTGGGAGCATTCTTCTCTCACACTCTGATCACCACCCTGACTCTGTATTAAAGCATATGGTCACTACAAAGCCAAGGGTTGAGGGGGACAGATGGATTGGAAAGACAAGATTTCTAATGTGGCAATAACGATTTTTCTTTTAAATTTTGAAAAGGAGCTGCCATACTTAATATTTGTAGTTTAGCATGCATGCCACATGCACCAAATTATCACATCTTCTGTTGACAGAAATGTTTTTCAGAAACAACTGGAGAGCCAAATTTCTTTTCTACGTTAACTCACTTTTTCTAGCTCTGAAATTTGACACAAGTTTGTTTTAAAGGTTAACCATATTTTAATTAATACTCGGGATTAATTCTGAAAGGAAAGGGGAAACAACAATCTGTCTTTCCACTTATCAGTGGAAATACTGACATAAAACTAGAAACTCACCCCCAAAATAGAAATGTTATAGCAGGAAGAAGCTGAAAGAAAGCTGTTTTCTCATCCTGACATAAATTTCAAGTTTTTGTCCCTATAACAGACTGTTTCTGATGCAATAATCGGAAACACAAGAAATACTTATTTTCATAAAATATGAGAACATGAATAATTTTCCTACTCAAAACATTCCTTGTCTTAATCTGAAATTTTAAAAAAGTAATGCTGTAATCGGCTTGTCTTTTAAATTATATATAAGTTTTAACCCAGACTGAAATTATTCTTGACAAAACAAAGACATTTTCTCCACACCAAAACAAGACCAAGACATTTCACCTGATCGTTTGTCAAGAACCCATCTGAATCCATCAAAATGTCATCTCCCAACAAATGTTAAATAATATTTTTGGCCAAGAAATCTCTTTTTTTGATTATTACTTCACCTCATGTAGAAACTTCCAACAGTTACTAGAATGAACAGATGAAGGTGCCTTGAGGAGGAGTGCCACACACTTCGGCACACAAGAGTTCATTCTGTAACAGGTCAGCTTACCTATCTGCCAAGGGACAGTGTGTCTGCAGGTTATTTGCAGGCACTGAAGGGCAGAACACCCATCTTCCTTACAGACCACAAAAATATGCTTCGTTCCCAAAGGCTGCAGTGATGTAATCTGACATTAGCTTAAACTGTCTACCTTGGTCACAGAAGCAGTTCAATATATTTCAACTCTAAGTAACATTGTTTTAACAAATTCATAATCCATCATTCATTTTCTGCCGTAGAGACACTGTATTCTCTAGCCTTCCTTTTATATGCTGTCCCTCATCCTTACTGCACTCCATTTGCTCAGTTTATCTTTTTATATTTACTGTATGTGAGAAATATTCAAACAAGGGAAAAATAAAGACACTTCTAGCGATGATCGCTATTCTTTACATAATGTTCTGAAAGGTTCCACATGACAATGCTGGCAGATGTTGATGCAGGCAATGTTTTAGCTAAGCCAGTGATTGACAGGTACACCATTATTTCTGCAATCTGGACTGACTGTTTCAGAGAGTAAATGCTAATCCTTATCCATTCAGTTGTTTCTTCGCATTATTCATTTTTTCCCTCCAGTGTAGAAATGACTTGTTTGTTGCACTCCTAATCCTGTACCTTTGTGCCAATGGACACCAGACCGCAATGAACACACCTGGACAAATATTCTCTGATGAGGCTACAGAAATGGTAGCCACTATAGCAATGCCTGTTAGTAAAAGACATGATTTGTGACTCCTGGGAAGCCAAAGAACAATTCTCCTAGCTTCAATTAATTGAGATATACCAAGAGATTTTGTGTGCTTATGTAGGTATCTCATTTTATCAAGACTGCTTTGCATGCAGAAAAGATGCCTGAAAATATAAACTTATACCACAGCCTGTTTTAAATTAGCTCCTCCACAAAATTCATGCTCAGGAGATGGAAGACTTTTACTGGATTTAATTGGATGTTAGCTTCTGAGTATTCCAAGGAGTGAATTGTGGGAGATTTTGATGCCATGGCACGTCAGGTTGAATTAGCAATGAAAAGAAAGCACATTCTGAGCAAACTATCCAAAAAAATGGAATTGTAACAAAAAAATACCTTGGGACAATCAAAAGGAAGTCTAAAGTGGTTTTGATTTGAGAATATTTTTCATCTTAGGTTCTGCCCTGAGCAAATCAGTGTAGCACAAAGGACAATAAGCTAAGTTTAACAAGTTGCATAAGACTAACCAAATTACAGAAGACAAAAACTGTGACAAGAACCTTTCATTCTAAGTGTCAGCAGGACATTTATACAGAAGTCAGAGATGTGCATTATAACCACTTCCAAACAGACCAAAAAGTGGTGAGTAGGTGATCGCAGTCCATTCGTCATTTCTAAATTTTGGCATCTGAAAATGGCAAACCAGATTGACACACGTCATGGATCTAGTAAGTTTGCACCTCCCACTGTTACTTTTTGGAGTTCCGGTTTGTTGTGTTTTATTTTACAGGTAAAGAAGAATATAACAAATTCAACAGACTGGGAACAAATCTATGAAGACAACAGTCCTTGTGGCAGTCTGGTCCAATCATTCTAACTGCAGCTCTGAGAAAAATCTGTCTTTTTTAACCACCATGTGGAAAGCTCAATTTTCAATTATTATAATGAAACAAGTTTTTGTGTTTTTACCATATGATAATTATCATGAAAATAGAGGCAATTCCAACCTTTGTCAGACTTAAAACAGAATTAAAACAGAATGCCTATGTCAGAATTAAAACAGAATGCCTATGAGATTAGGAGATATTGCAAAAGGAAATCAATGGCAAATTGCCAAAAAGTATTTCCAATATTAGGAGATACATCCATGTACTGCTGATCTGAACACTGCAAACTTATAAAGTTCATTTGCTTACTAAACCATAAGAAAAATACCAATGCATACTCCTGAATGAAAATATTTCCAGTAGAAACGTAGGTGAGTTATTCTGCAAACACTCCTTTACAGATCCTGATTTTACTCTTCAATCCAAGAACATGCTACTTGTACACCAAAATAATGTGGTTTGATGTTTGGGGTAGTATAACAGTTAACAGGTTACAAAACTAGATAAACTGTATTGCCCCTTTTGATATGTTTTGAAATATCTCTTCAAAATATTTCTCTGTGACTAGAAATAATTGGTAAAGCAAGCTGAAAAACTTTGTATGGTGTGTATTTAGCATGTGATAATATTTACTCCCAGTGCATAGATCCAGCACATTGTACATTTAACAAGTGGAAGAAATTTTGGACTGAGGAATTAATCAAAATAGTTCCCAGCACAATGTATACAAAAATCACATAAACCTCAGATAAACAGACTTAAAAACAAGATGGTCTAGGCAACATTCCAGAGTGTAATTGTAGTTCCATGAACCTGAAGTGGCCCCGAAGACATTCTTTGACCAGCAGTTAAATCTGTAACAATCCTTTGAGAAACTTTGATTTGGTGGAGTATGAAAAGAGCAGCCTAACACATAGCAAGCTGATATGACTGCAAAGCAAATTTCTACATATGCTGAAGGACAACAAAAAGTAGAGATTTAAAAGGGAAAGGATATTTATCAGTGGAACCTGCATTTTCAATATCTGGCGGGTGTGAGGGGGTTTGATAGCCGACGTTATTAGAATAGGCATCATCAACCCAGCAGCTGCTTTAGAAGATGTGATCAAGAATTGCACTAGCACAAAATATATCGTTGGCTTGCCCCTGAAATACATGGAATTGTTAGAGTTCTTGTTTCTCCTATCTTTAAAAGTAATACTGGCAGTAAGAAAAAACAGTGGCCAAAAAAGAAAATTCCTCACCTAAATAAGCCTTGAAGAGCTTGCCTAAAGATGGGAGTCTTTCAATAGTTATATCTTCTAGAACAATTTTTCTAGCAAAGTACTCTGAAATAAAAATAAAAGCAACTCTGCAGGATGAGTGACCATCTAAAGTTGCCAACGGATGAAGCAATCCATGACTGCTGCAAAAAGCTGTCACAGCTGTGCTCGTCTTGGCGGCACCATGCCCCAAGAAAAGGGATGCCTCTGTATTTATGGAATCCACAACTGGGACCCAACCCAAACCATCAATAATTCTATAGCTTTGAAATAAATGAATGTTACTTTGAAAGCTTTCAGACAATCTCTTAATAGGGAGCCAGCTCTGCTCTGAAATTATGTCCCCTGGGCTTTAACGGAGCCAATACCTGCTAAATATTTCATAGTCCAGACCTCTTTTAAGGAAGGAGCAGAGCCAGGTACCTCTTTACCTTGTTTATGAATTTCTCAGGTGTTGGTTCAAGTGTGAAATGAACTTCCTTAGAAGGCAAATCCCACTTCTTCTCCTTTGAATTTTTGATATACAAGCACTGCAATATATACACCTGGTGACAAACTGCATTTAATACTACTACTCTTAGTTTCCTAATTTCTAGTTATGATTTAGTCAACTAAAATTGCAAGAGGGATGCATCTCTGTTCTGGAAATTAGACCTCTTTTTGGGACAGATATCTGGATTTGAATTTTTGTACAAGAATCACAGGAAACATATTTAAACTTTTTAGATATACTATGTGGATGCCCATTTGGTACACCATTAGATGCCCATTTGTCAGGCAAATGAGACAAAGTAGCCAAGGTCTGCCATAGCCCTTCACCATAAGCAAGCGATATTTGATAGATTTTTTGCAGAATGTGCAAAGCTTGAGAGCTCCCCTTCTGCAGGGAACAATATGGCAATGCCCAGAGCACCTGCAGACAGAGAAAGAGGGTATTTGCTGCTGAAGCTGGTGTTGCAGTCCTCTTTGCTACTTCATGTAATTCTAGTTAAACACTCCTTATTCTCAGTGCTTTCAGCATGACTGTCAACCAGTCACTAATATAACCCGCACATTCTGTGTTACTTGTCCCTGGATTTTCAGTCCAGGAAAGGAAATCAGATTTCAAATGAAGTTTAAAGTATGATGTGGAAAAAAATAGAGTCCCCAGCATGAGCCTTATGGTGCATAACAACAGACCCCTTAATTCCTCACAGCTCTTAACCTTTTGATACCCTACTTTGAACTTCTGTAAAACTAGGATGCTGACCTGCTTCGTGGGTGGGTGATTATAACACTGAATTAATATTTGTAAACTACTGTGATACATTTGAATGAAAAATTTAGAACTGTAAAAAATTATGATTATGATGAACCTCCAATTCTTTTTTAAGTTGTCCATCTGTCATTATAAACCAACTTGAAGTAGGCTATTATTCAAAAAGCTTAAATATAGTTGAATACTAGTTATCAAGACAGACCACTGTTTTAACTTAGCAAGTAGTGAAAGGGAAAGAAAGCTTCACTTGTATTTTAAAGTCCTTTTCTATTTATACGGCTTTTATACCATGATAAATGGTACAGCTGTTCTGTAAGATACCCCCGTATTGTTAAAGAGAAGAACTTCAGATTTAACCTGACCTGCTCAGAATGGATATCTACACTACAGTATGTCATGAGACCTTTGTGATACTTCTTTGATAATTTTTCGCAGACCTCCATTAGAAACATGGAAAAGCTACTTCAAGAGTGCACACTTACAGCTTACTGTTTACCTATACACTCATAAGATCAAAACCCCTGGTCTTACTGTTTTTGTTAACAAGGAGCACTAAAAGTCTTCCCACATACTGAGTTTTGGTTTCCATTTTACAATCTGAGATGACAGACGGCACAAAAATGATGAGAAAACTGTGGGGAGGCTTCCAGAAGATTGATTCTCTCATCAGCTGATTCTTTTCTAGTTAGTCTTTTATTGACTACAAAGGTATAGCCAATGCAGAAAAGGAAAACCAGACTGCCCTGTTTAATCCTGAGGGCATTGGCAAAAGGTGATCACTTTTTGAGAAAACAGAGGCCTACAAGGAAATCAGCGCACTGTATGAGCCGTTAAGCTGATTTAAACACACAGGGGATGCCTGGGGTTGAGCTCAAGATCTCTGAGGTGTGAGATGAGAGTGAAGCCATTGCACAGACTAATATTACTGAGCTTTAGTAGCAGGTGGCATAGTTGATCAGTCAGGAACCTGTCATTTGGAGAATAGACCAATAGATCTGAGAGGTATGAAAAATCCTGCCTTCCTCCCCCCTCTTCCTTACCACGAATAAAAATACGGCGATTATAAAGTTTAGCAATTGCCATCTAAAACTTAACACAATTTATGCAGTTATAAGCAACAGAAAAAAAAACAAAATACAGAGCACATACCAGCAAAACATACAAATTTTTTTAAAGCAATTGTAGCCATGATTGCAGTAACACTATCTGCAATTCTGACACATAGGATTCCATTAAAAACCATGATCAGATGGCAAAAAGGAAATATACAATGCTCGAGTAATATTTACTTTGCATTAAAATCTGCACTTTATCATGAGAAACGCGTTCTGCAGCTTATACACTGTGTGCACGCTTATAGCAACTATGGGGAACTTGTAATGGTTTCTGGTATGTGCTTTTCCAGCAAACAAGCCACCACTGAATGGCTAAAATTGAAAGCAAAAATTTCACTGTGCTTTCTGCCTATATCACATTTTTCAAAACTCAATTTTCTTGCCGTTTTTCTCATTATCTCTTAACAGTCCTCCGAAATTTCAGATAAAAACCTATTACTACTATTTGGCAAGCAATAAGGTATCTAGGCAAAGTAGGAAAAAAAAAAATCTTTCCCATTCCATAGACAAAAATTTCAGGTGCCTTTTCCACAAACAAACCTGTAGACACACTTCTGACAAACAAACTACTCGTTCATGGATTATTTTGTATTAAAATTTCAGCATAAAAGCTGGTACAATGGTGTATTTTAACAAGTGGCTAACATTAATAACCCAAATAATTGCAAATACTTTCTAACTCATATTTCAAAGACCAGCATTTATATATACTGGGAGATCTTGTATAGTTTGTGATTATCTTCACATTAAAAAGCACAAGGTAATGAATCGAATGGCAATAAGTGCATACAATTTAGGTTAAATATTTTGAATACAAATTTATTCTTCTGGGGACATGTAATTTAAAGTCTCTGAAATAGAACAGATGTAGATACTGTACATATATCTGGTACACCAGGTAAAAATGCACAATAATTGCAGACTCATTTTTAACTTACTAAATTGCATGAGTGAAAGAAAATTGCATGCAAGATAGATTATCCCATGAAAGTTGCCCTCTAGACAGGATTTAAGAGAATATGTAAAGGACTGTCTTCTAAAATGCCAAATTTTTTTAAAAGTGGACAATGTTGTGGAATACAATTCTACCTGATAGAGGTGTCCATACAGCAGCTACCACTAACCCACTGCTGACATGACATGGCTGCAAGACTGAAAATTTTGCAAATGGTGAGATTTCTGTCACTACTCTTGAATGTCAAGTTATCCAATTCCACAATCAAACATGACAGCAAAGTAATTTACTGTATCTTTAGTTAGCTTAATAAATTAAACACTGCTTTTACAACTAAAAATACACACATTTTATTCTGAACTAAATTTTGACTGCTTGTATTATGTGTATTATCTTAAAGTCTTCATACAGAGAGAACCAACCTTCAATCTTGTAAGTAAAGTGCCAAGCACAATTCCAGGCTGGGAGAATACACTTATTCCAAATTACTATTAGCACAAAAATAAATAACATTAACCATGAGTCTACAGCACCTTTGACTTGATAGGAAATACCTTCACTCTTATGAAACTAGAATAAAACTTAGAAATTCAGAATGTAAGATCTACTAAATGGAATACCCATGGTTCTGAATCTATCTCCAAAGCTGTTGCCTTTTTGAGTCTTAGATTCAGCAGAAAAGCATTTTTTAGAACCTACTTATGGAATCACTGATTTCTGAAAGGATGTTAATGTGGAGCCCTTACTAGATACAGTTTTGCACATATTGTACCAGTGCATCATACTACTAAATGCTTCAGATAAACCGAAAACCAGAACACATGTCGCACAAGATGTCATTACCAGCTTGCTAAAAGAAGGATTCATATGAAACTACATGCCATCAATATGTTGCTTCCCAAAAATAGTAATTTGTGGATACGTAGTTGAGACCATGACTGAAGATTTTTTCTTTTTGTTCATTTAAATCTGAATCAAGCAAACAGCAAAAATTTGCGTTGACAAAGGCAAGGGAGTGGCTGACTTGATTTTTTTCATCTCACTTCTTCAAAATTAACTCAAATGACCATATGTTTGGACTCTATATTACACTATGACTAGCTCGTGCCAGTGTATCTTTTTAGACGCAGAGAAACATTTTCTGAAAACAACACTAGAAACAGACTCTTCAAAAGATAAGGGATATAAAACTTAATTACTTTCTAGCTATTATCTTCCATACAAGACAATCTTTTTTTACACCGTCCAGGCCAAACCATGCCTGAATTCTTCCAAAAGAATGAAGGTTTCATGAAATCTAAAATGTTGAGAGATAAACTGAAGTGTATCAGAGGCATAACCAAAATACCTTGGCAAATCTCTGCATTATTTCACACAAAATAATTTGAATTTGAGAGTGGAAAATTGTGATATGACAATCAATGCAACCTTCATTGCTATTCTCCTTAACTTTCCCCAAACTGAAAGTTTTCCTCCAATTGACTTCTGTAGTTGGTACAAGTTAGCATGTTTACAATGAGCCTCATATTGTGATCAACCACCTAGGTGAACTTTGCAAAGAAAAAGGACACTATTATTCCTACGACTGCAGCATGTAAGTGCTACTTCATGGAGGAACAGGTTACTGATCCAGTCTGGTACACCGTGTGCTATGCACACATCTTCCTCTATGGTGCATGTCATTTGCATTTGTTACAGACAGTTACTGGAGAACTTGGGGTTTTGTCTCAGATCTTTACCACTAGATTCCCTTTCAGTCACTGACATGCAGCTCAGGATAGCATTCCTCTTATTGACATTGTGGAATAAACAATAAAGCACATAGATGACTTTAAAATTCACATTTCAGAAGTGGAACATAGTCCTTCAGTATCAGACCAGGAGCAACCTATCCTCTTCCTCTGAGGTTTTCCTTAACCTCAATATTCTTCTAACTCCTTCTACACAAAGAATTTACAGAAACTCCGTGTTTTCAGATTCTGCCATTAGAGATCACAGATTACTTGAGCCTATACATATATATATATATATATATATAAAATGGCAAACCTATATCTGTAGATACTCTGGTCATTAAAGTGAAGTTGGAGGGTTACTTCCATTTCCACTGCTGCATTTTGGGCCTCGTACTCACCCATTCTCTGGCGCATAATGCCCTTTTTAGAAGATTAAGAAAAACCCTTCCTGATCATTGCTCATTCCTCAGAACAGAGGTGTTAGAACAAAATTCTCCACCCTCTAGCCTTGATCTTAGTGTATGTTTTATCCTACCCCTTCATGGCAATGACACCAACATTAAAAGAGAACAAAAAAAGAGCAGTAGCAGCAAGAATGTTGAAGAACTTAATGATATAAAGATTGTTAAAAGTGACAAAACAGACCACATTTTTCCCCCCAGGAAATATAACAATTATTTCAGCAGACTCAAGATGTTAACTTCATTTTATAACATTGAAGGCGATGTCAAAACATACATCTTCAACAGTGATAACAATATAGACACACACACATATATATACACAAAGTACTTGTATTTTTGTAAAGCAAGATTTACCCCTAACTCAGTAAAATTCATGTTAACTTTGCTTTTCCTCTCAACACAAATGTATAAAAACAGGTGAATGCCACATCTTTTTCTTGCCTTTATAAAAGAACAATACATCAATTTTAAGGCCTAAAATAACTTGTAATTTTTTTAATGCTTTTTTAATTCCGTGTTTGACTGGTCACTGATGACCCCTCTTTGCCACAGCTCAAGTTGCTGAGGCTGTGAAAGCACACAGGAGTAACCAACCAATGACATTATAGAACAATGAGAAGGTCAAAGTTGCATTGCATATTGCTGTCCATCTTTCAGCAATGCACACCTCATCCAAACAGGAAAAATTAACCCTTTACTCATATTTCTTGTTACTCAAGTAAAATGGCACTGGATGTCCTGCTAAGCCAGAGCAAGAAAAGTAGGGTAAAATTCTTGGGGAAAAGCAGTTATAATTAGGGTATTGCTTGCCCCCTCATTCTGCCTTTTGTGTCAAAAAAAAAAAAAAGTTGCTAGTGAGGAGGACATGGAAGTGTCTTTTGTTATCTAAAGAAACGAACTATAGTTTTCATCTCACTAGGGGTTTCCACAGTAAATGGAGCTTTTCTTTCTTTCAGTCTTATTTTAACAGTTCTCAGACTGACAAGCTGTTATAAGCATCAAGTTATCTTCTATTGGAACTGCACTAAGGAAAAGGTCCTATCTTTATCCCTCAAGACAAAAAGAATTAATTTTAACTTAAAAGCAAACAGAGACGCAAGTGTGGAAAAACATCAAATAGTGATTTTCAATATAGGCAGAGCAAGAGCTTATAAAAATGCAATGCTTAAAATACTTTCATATTCACACATGAGAATGCACATAGAGATATACATAAATAAATCGTATATTATATATGCATATATTTGTGTATATTTCATAGGTTCAAATAAAGTGATTGCTGTGTTTTTCTACTTAAATTCCAGGCATCTGATATTAGTTTCTTAAGTTAATGAGCCTTCACCTTATCTTGCTGCCCATATTGTATATGTTTTGCAAGCTGCCAGCTGTGCATCGGAGCTGCCTCAAAAATTTCATGTTTGCTTATAAGCAAAAAAAATTGAACAAGATCTTCTTAAGAACCCTGAAATTTACAAAGTAATGAAAGAAATTTCCCTTATTTGTTCATACTTATTCTAGTCTCATTTTACAATTTTTTTTAATAAAAGAAAAATACCCAGAATTGCCTATGCTTTCACTGGAAGGGGAAAAATATATTTTAGTCTCACAGATTCACAGGTCTGGTGGAAAGATTTCCTCTTCCATGATATAAGCAACAGTTATTCAAGCCATGCAGGTGATGGCTGGCTGGTAGCGCACTAGAGCTGAAGAAGTATCTCCATCTGAGAGCTCCCCAGCTGAATGAAGAAGCCAACCCAGGACAGTGGGAGACAGAAGAAGAGAAATGGAGAAACATAAAACACACACCAGAGAAATGTCTTTTGTCAGTTCTCCTTAGACTTAGGTTCTTTCATATTTTTCTGATTACTAAGATCAGCACCATTTTTCCCCAGATAGAACAGTGTTGAGAAGAATACCTATTTTCATAGATTTAAAATGACAGCACTCTTCCTACTGGTAACAGGATATACAAACTCAGAGATTTTCCCACAAAGCTAAATAGAAACTTTTGGCTCAATTCATGTTTGAGTCAACAGGAGCTCATAATTTACTCCAGATTTCTGCTTGACAGAGAATTCAGTAATCATTACTACTTCTCAAAATTTTACTTGCCTGGTAATATATTTCATTTTTGATAGGAAGATAAAATATTACAAGTTTTCTCTCATTACACATTCTTATGGCACAGAATGACAGAGTGGGTTTTATGCACAATCTATACTTTTTTTATAGTACTTTCATGTGAATTGTTTATTCAAACATGGAGAGGTTAAACAGAGAATGGAAAGAAATCAGCAAGCACTTGAGAAGGATATTAACAGTATGCTCAAATGCTCTAAGTCTGAACAATAAACTTGTGAGCCTTCTTTCCAAATTAAAAAGGAAAAAAAAACCACCACAAACAAACCACACAGAGCAATCTCCTCTCTCCCCCCACCCAAAAAAACCCCACAAATCAAAAAGCAAAAAAAATCAAACAGAGCAGACCAAACAAACACCTTAACAAAAACAGAACTTGTTTATTATTTATAACAATAAAATCACTCCTATATGTCACTCACCCATTGAGAAAAATGCTACCACTGCTCCAGCTGCAGAAAAGGCCATATGCAAGGTATTTTGCTTTAGTTGTATGGAATGGGGGGAATCATCAGAAAGAAAGGCAAAAGGATAATTAGGTAAAGAAAAAATGCACTTGCCCTTTGTGCCCTCACTTTATTTCCTACTCAGATATCTGTCATTGATTTCCAGTAAGAAGAAAATGGAGAACTGTGGTCCTTTGTTTTCATTGCTCTGGAGATACTAGAGATCAGAAGACCCACTAGACTTTAGTTTGGATTAGGCCGTAAGTGCAGAATTCAGTTTCTCATGGCTTTAGCTGTGATATGCAGAATGAGAAAGAGATAATGGGAAACACTTGCTTTTGCATTAAGCCCTCCTTGGTGACTGCAATTACATGAGTAAAGCTGACTGTCTCTTATGTATTACAATTCTTCAAGAAAAGCAGAAAATATTTTTAATTATGCTGGTGCCCACTGGATAAACTCTGAATGAGACTCTGCCTGCTGAAGGATGAGACAGATGAGAAAGAGGCAGAAGCCTGTGTAGGTTGGTCCAGTGCCAAAGCTGGATGACATGGCTAAAACAATAAAACAAAACCAAGGTTAACCTCACAGTAATTTTAGCAATATTAGAAAGCCTTCAAGCAGAGGAGCAGTGATGCTAAGTGGAGGTGATCGTATTTTAATTTCTTTCTTTAATCAGATGTATCCAAATTTGTCTTTCCTGAATAGCAAAACATATCAACAGCCAAATAGAAGATCATGCACAAAAGACAAAAGATCACATTCCTCAAAGTCTGAGAGGCTTTATGCATACTCGTGCCACATTCTTCAATCTTCAAAGGAGGTCATTCATATAAATTCAGTAAAGACAGTAATGTGTGAATCTGATGCTACCCTGACCCCTCTTCCACCTTCGAAAGCGACTCTAAAAGCTTAAACAGTAAAATTCAAGCAAAAAGGCACCTCCACTGCTGCCAAAGAGATAGATAGCCTATGCCTGAACTCAATTTACAAAACAGAGACATCACTGTATGTTAGCCACTTTAATAGATTCAAGTTTATTTTCAGAATATACATCTACCCCTTCAACAAACTGCAAAGCACAAACAGAATAAAAATGCTGACAGAGACAGCAACCTATAAGTAAAACAAGCAATGGAAAGAAAAAAAATAACAAATAATAATAATTACTTTATTTTCATAGCAAATGAGGAGTTTTACCTTCTGAATTTGCCACAGCAGGAACAAAAATAATGCTTGTAAACCTACTAATCCAGAAGGAAAAAAAAAATATATATATATTGCACCTGTTCATGCTCAATATATTGCAGAAATCTGTCAGCAGCTCTGATATAGTCACCCTCATGTCTAATTCCATTATATCAGATGAAACACTACAAGCATTCATACAAGACCAACCCTACCCAAGAAATATCAAGAAAAAGCTACAGTAGTGTAGGTGTCTGGTCTGAAGCACTGTGAGAACACTAACAAGCTGCAAGCTACCAATGAATCTGGCAATGGCAGTGAACAGCATTGCTCTCAGTTTACGAGCCTTTTTCATCGAGCTGCTCCCAGTGACTGGAAGTTAGAACATGGGCTCATCCAGCAGTGCTTGTGCTACAGGGCAAGAAGCAGGGGGCCATGAAGGCTGAGGAAAATAAAACACACCAAAAAAATAGTGACAAGCGTTCATCATATGTAGCCACCTTTCCAGCAGACGGGCAAGAGTTGGGAAATAGTTCTAAGCCGCAGGCATTGCTAGAAGGGAACATAGAACTGCAAGGAATATCTTTCTGGCTAGTTATCAAAACTGTGGAAACAGTAGCAACAATTTTTTTTCTTGATATTAAACATTCCACTTTCCCCTACAAACTGTTTTCAAAATCTCAGGCTGATGGTTTTGTGGCTGGAATTAAGTTTTCTTCTTTTTCCTTGGAATTAATTGTAAATTAAATACAAGGTAGAGAATATTTTCAAAGAAAATCTTTTTGATGCCTCTTTGTGCCATAAAATAATCTGTTAAACATATTCTAATCTGTTTAATTTTAAAGGTAGTTACTCAATATTAGAGATAATTTCATAAATAGAAAAAAACCCAAACAAATACAGAATTTAGAAAGCTCATTTCTATTCTCCCTACTGACAGAAATAAGCAAAAGGATAGAATGGCGAGTCACATTTCCTTCCATTTACTCAATAAATCAAGTGCAGAGATGAAAACACACAAAAAATATTAAGACTTAACTTGAAAGAGTATTGATTAAAATATCTCCAGAAAACAGAGTGGAAGCAAGTGCTTTGTATTATAATAAATGGATGCTACCACCAAACCTGGCTAGAAATATTTTATCGGTGTTGTATATAAATGGTAGTAGAACAAGATGGAATAAAAACGCAATATTAAAAGAACAAAAATATCTACATAAGACTTCATTTTTTTAATTCCTGTTATATTTGGTTTACTAAAGAAACTCAAGAAATAATTAACTAAGTTTATATTTTCTCAAAGTCAGTTACCAGTTTGGTATTGGTACATCATTATTTTAAATTGACTTCACACACACAAAAACTTTAAAATACAATATCCCCAAGCAGCCTGCATATTCTTTGAGAAGGATTTAATCCCTACACTAAAGTCTAGTAAAAGCTTTCTCTCCCATTTTGGACCACCAAGTCAGACATCTACATAGAAGAAATTTCATGTAGATTCGTTGCACAAATATAAATTTCTCCTACAGAAATTATGTCTATCTAGAACTTAGCAAAATATCATCTCTTTTTAATTTTTCTTACTTTACCAGCTTAGAAGAAATTTTTTAGAAAGAACTAGCAAGAGGCAAAACATATACCAGTCAGAGAAAATGCCAGTCTAATGTGCTGAAATCCTAGAAATCAAATTCAACTAAATTAGAATGAGTTCTGAGGCATAAGAGGTGAAACAGTTTATTCCACTAAATTCAGGATGACAGGAAAAGAATCATGAGGGTAGATGAGAAGAATCATTTTTCTGTCGGAACATATAAAAGGATATGTTCCGACATATAAAGCACAAATAAAAGGATTCTACAAAGAAATTTACCAGCTTAGAAGAAATTTTTTAGAAAGAACTAGCAAGAGGCAAAACATATACCAGTCAGAGAAAATGCCAGTCTAATGTGCTGAAATCCTAGAAATCAAATTCAACTAAATTAGAATGAGTTCTGAGGCATAAGAGGTGAAACAGTTTATTCCACTAAATTCAGGATGACAGGAAAATAATCATGAGGGTAGACAAGATGAGAAGAATAATTTTTCTGTCGGAACATAGCACAAATAAAAGAATTCTACAAATAAATTTTTTTAACATTGTAAATTTCTTCTTGTAAGTACTAATTTTGCTGGGAAGTGTATCCTTTTTTCTAGATTATTCAAGCTTCACTAAATTAAGCCTTCAGTGTATTAATATACTGGGAGGAAGGTGGGGAGAAAAGGTTTTGGTGTTTCCCATCAGCAACAAAACAAGAAAAGCCTCTAGATCTCCTGTATGTAGTGAGCCATTTCCAACTTGTTTCATTTGCCGAGCAGTTTTGCAGACTTATGAGAATCCAACTCCTTAACACAGAATACCTCAATTAGGCAGGATACATTTTATGTATGTGTATGTGCCATTCAATTGGGAAGGTGTATTCAGAGAAGAATAAAACCATTACTATCTTGTAAGGTTCCCTCATGGTCCTACAGGCAGGTTTGGTTGTTTAGAACAAGTCCTTTTTTGTACAGCATCATGGAAGTTTAGAAGGTGGAAAAAGCAGTCCAGTCCCTTTTGTTCTCAGACTCTACCTAAGTGCAGAGTTTTTAGAGAAAATTTAAGAATCACCTCAAATTTTACTATTTCTCTAAGGATATACACTACATAATTTAGCTGCCTCATGTAAAATGCTGTTGGGGATATCTATTATCTAAATTACTGCAAATTAGGTACATTTTAACCCCAAGGTTGTGATGCATGAAGGCAATAGCATCACACTGCATTCAAGATTCTAAAAAACCTGAAGAAAAAAGTGACAACTAATAGAATGCTTTCTATTTTAACTAACAGGAAAGCCAACTACATACAGCTCAGAAACAGTACGTGCAATGGAATTCTGTAAAAGTGGAGAAATTATTCATCCCTCAAAAAATGGAAAAGCTCATTTCCATCTCTATTACTGATTATGCAGTTAATATAGTACTCCAACAAGGATTAGCAACATCTATGGATACAAAAATCAGGTACTCACAGAAATGCTAAATTTTTAAAATACAGACTTAGCACACATAAACAAGAGCAGATATTTTCTGCAAGTCAAAAATGCAAAAGCTTCATTTGGTTTGACTGAATTGCATCACAATACCTGCAGACAAGCTTGTTCATATCCAGGTATCCTATAAGCAGGAATTACTAATTCCTCAGATTACATTATTCAAAATGTTTTTCATATGTTGTGTTACAAATATAATTGTGTGTTTTGTTGCACATTATTTTAAAAAATTCTCTTGGATTTCACTAACATTTCAGTACTCTTTCACTGATTATTCAAAGGGGAAATTATTGCTTACAGGAGTTGCTTAATACTTCCTAAAATGAAGGGAGTAAAAAAAAAGGTAGATTTTTATTTTTCATGAAAATTTTTTATTTTTCTCATACCCTAATATTTCTAGTAATGGATCACGTCAGCAGTCCAGTATTCTGCAGTAAGAGAGAGAGCAAGCATCATTTTCTGCTCTTGACAAGCTCCCCCCTAAATGTGCCTCTTAGATGTAATGCCCTATGTCACTGCCTAGCTCTGTGCAGCTTCTGTTTCCATGGCTGCTTTTAAAGGTTTTAAAGGCTCCTTTTCACCTGGAAATGTAAATTTGGAAACTCTATCAGGAGGATTGCCTAGTAAGTATTTCTAATCAAAAACTAAATTTTAAAGGATGTATTTATAGCAAGCTTGCCTTAATAAAACCCACAAAAATGCAAACACATCAGTTTTGCACACATAAAACCTACATTTGTGCAAATAAACAGGGCAGTTTGCAAATGTTAATTTGACCAATCATCTGGTTTGTGTGTACAAATTCAGATTTGCCATGTGTGTAATGCCCAAGTTAGCACATTTCCAGCAAGTATAGAAACACCAGTAGTTCTGTAGTCAGACTGTTGAATAAAAGCAAAAACATTTCAAAACCAGTCTAACATTAAAGAACAAAAAATATTCCACCAAAAAAAGACATAAGGTTCAATAGGAGTTACCAGTTCAACAGTACCATTATGAATGTACTATTATGAATTATGAATCCATATCTTCCAGAAATTTCAGAAATTAGGGTTTCAAACAGGATTTGAAACAGACATTCAACAGCAAAAATAAATAATTCTGCACAAGATTGCCTATCATGTTGGTTGAAAAACACCTTTGAACTCTGACACATTTAATGGATAATTGGTTTGCAGGCCAAAGCATAACAAAATTTTACAAACTATGCTATGAAACCAGCCCTGAAATCCTTATGCCTCTGGAATACCAAAGCTGGAGAAAACTTGAACTGGTTTCTGGCTGAGCTGAAATAAAGAGGAATTATGATCCAGAAATGGCATTTTGTAAGTGGCTTTCTAGATAGCTTTTAGAGGGCTGCTAAGACCTGTGAGGCCCTGTACGGCTTACGACAAAGTAACATCTTAAGAATACCAAGTTTAAGCAACCACAAAAATTATACCTGTGTAAACAGAGTCCAGAGGCAGCTCCTCATGTGCTGGTTCCCACGGTGCCTTTGAGGACCTGCTCTCCAACCTGAGCTCCTCTTAAAACCTAAATCAAACTAACAGGGCTAGATCACTATCATGACACTTGTCTTTTAGTAGTCATATGGGCATCACACGTGTATCCAGCACTCACAGGCTGATCCACACAAAAAATAATTTAAAAGGGAAAAACAACAAAATATGAAAACCAGCAACATTGCACAGTAGCAAGGTCCAGTCTTATATAAGACGTCTTTAAGTTTCTGAAGAATCTTTGAACCCACATCAGTCTTCTGACCCCAATGGCCACAGTGATGCTGCTTGAATAGTAGCAGCAGTTTGAGTTAGACATGAGTGATGCAGCATCTATCAGAGAAATCTGTTCAGGAGGAGAGCTGCAGCTTAGAAAACTGATGGAACTTTTCAGGCACTCACCAAGCATCAACTGTTCAAATACCCTCAAAGGATGTGCTCCTATGTCTCATGGCATTTGGCCAAAAGCAGCAGGGTTCTAAATCAGCAGCAATAAGAGAGAATAAACTTTTCTCCAACATGGGCACTGATGTCAAAAAACAGCCAGTCCTCTAGGATAAAACAGATAATTTCAGTGGCATATGTCTCACCTAATTCTGATCTTTCAAGCACTGGCTAAAGTTATGGGGCAATATCTGTGGAAATCTAACCTTTCAAGGACACATGCATAGGGAAACAGATGGCTTGCAACAGACTGTTTAATCCCAAATCAAATAACAGAATCAGCATTTCAGAATGACTGCTTATACAGACACTTCTGCTAGCAAGTGTGGCCTACAGACAGGCAGCTTATGCAAGATGCCCAGAGAAGCTTATGTGTATATTAATAAAACACAGAAATTCAATATTTAAAAAAATATTTTTCCATAAATGTGCTATGGTTATAAACAAATTATCTGATCCCTTCTAGGACAAACACCTTCATTTTATACAACTTTTGTTAGTATAAATAATACTTAAAAATATGTAAGATATAAGCATTTTACTTATACATACCCTTTCCATAAAAAGCCATTATGCCTCAAAACTAGTCTTTTTTATCATGTTCTGAAGACAGTAAAAAAAAAAAAATCAGTTGATAGAAAGTGATCAAAGAACAAAGCAAAAAAAATTGGGCTTGCTCAACATTTAAAAGAATTTCATGTCACAACATGGCACACTAGGAAGTGTGAGCATAAGAATAGCTCAAGCAGCAATATATTTGAGAAAAACAACAGCTTCATTATCACGTGAAACTCCGTCTCTTACATTACTGAATGTAGTCTTAGAATCACACCAGAGAATTAGCTGCTTGCTCACATGAATATCACAAGGAGAAAAGTGTTCTTTTAACACCCATATATTTGATATTCATATTGAAATGTTTAGAAATATTTTCTTTATTTGACTACCAAAAAAATGATGAAAATGTCAAAGACCCTCGGGTCACCTGCTTGCTGTATAACTGCTCACCAGTGAAGCCAACTCACCCTGGGAGGTGTAAGCACCTCACCAGCTGCACACAACAGCAGCAGGGTCTGTACCTGCCTTTACTCAATACACCTTCAGCTCTAAACGTTCACCATGAGGAGAAGCATCTCATGTGTTAAATATTACCAGTATAACCACAACTCATATCTTCAAGATGACACCCGCCTGTTGCCTAGCAGAGATTTCAGGAAGCTAAGAATCATTATAAAAGCTGGCAAATAGAACCTACAACTATGTTATGCTGCTGTTGAATTTCAAATTGCTTGTTGAGCACAATAAAGGAATGGATCTTATCCCCCAAAACCCTATGCCTTTAATTTAAGGGGGAGGGAACTGCATTGTTTATCTCACGATCAAATCCATAACTTACTGTGTTAGAATTCAATCAAGGCACAAAGTAGAGGGGTGTGTGATACATGCTTGGCATGACCTTTTTAGTCAGCTGGAAGACATAATCTAAATATCTTTAAAATAGATTAGTGCATGAGGAATCCACTGCCTGGCAGCCACCAAGTGACAGAATTCCTATCCTTCCTAATAAGAACTGACCCAGTTTGTCCCGCTGCAGTGCCTCCATAATGTCAACAAAATATTGTAGCATATCATATATAAAACAGACATCCATTCTTAATTTTTGGAGATTGTATCATTAGTGGCAAGAAGGTCTAATTCCTGAATTGTGGAAACATTTTATCGATCTAAATTTCCCCTTTTAAGGGTCACATTTTCTTCTCCCAGTTCCTTCCTGAAAAGTATTGCATGGTCTTACTGAGTCATCTCAAAAGCAGGAACACATCTGCAGTGAACAAGTCATATATAAATAATGTAGATCAATAGTTTTCAACATGTGGTCTGCAGACTCTTTGGGTTCACACGACCTTGCTGTGAAAAGGAAGCCTACTGCAGTAAGTTAACTTTTGCTGCACAGAGATACATGCCTCTGCTGAAAAGTACTTGGGGATCAACAAATCAAAAAGGTTATAAGGCAATGATGTAAGTAATCTGTTAGCAGTTTTAATGCTTTGTAGATTTTAAATGCCATTTCCGTTTACTATTTAAACAAAATGTAGTGATTTAGGGCCTGGCTAATTTCTACAGCAGAGATCTTGAAAAATCAGAGTGTGATTGTATCAAACTCCCAATGGAGGAAATATCAATTTATTTAGCTAAATTATGTTTTCATGAAGTAAAACCCTGAAATTTTGTATGTGTTCCAGTTATGCACAGCCCTTCATATCTTTGCTCTCTTGTTATGTTGGTTTTTCATTCTTGTTTACTGACAAAAAAAAAAAGCAGAGAGTGAAAAAAAAATAGTTTATCACAGCTACAAGTACAATATCATCTTTGAAAAAATCAGTTGAATTAATCTCTAAGAAAAAGCATACAGAATCAATGAGGTTGTTAAATATAGACAACACTGAAAAATAAGCAGGCTATATTTGTTTGAAGAGCTTATGGGTTCCCCCCCACATCCCGGCTCCTGCCTACAACTATTGAAAAGATGTCCTTATCTCAAGTACTTTTCATATATCAGAGAAGTGGTAAATTTCACAAAGCCTGCACTAATGTTTTGCATTTCCATTCCAAGTGAAATGCACTTCAGTAAGTAAACATGAGTATTCAAATAAAACTGTTGCTAGAGACAATGAAAAAAAAAAAAACAACCAAAAAACCATGCCATTTCAAAATAGATTGATAAGTAAATCATTCTAAAAGCATTGGATAATGCTGCAGGACATTGAAGAGCCAAGGCAGGCAATGCTGAGAACAGGGTTAGTCCCATTTTAGTGCTGATTTAGGTTTTGCTTTTGTGGGTTCCCTGCCCCACCACATCCTCATGGTGCTTGGCAAACATAAAACAAGATATTTGTATTCTAATATTTTGTAATTCTGTAGATAATTAAGTGAATCAGTGGAGAATAACCACATCCCTCTTACAGTCTGAGAGCACACTAAACAGTGTGCACATATTCCTTTTCAAATGTTTCACACAGCTGAGGGATGGGGGTGGTGGGGGGTGACTTGCTTAAAAAATGTTTTGCCTTATTTTGCAAGCCCTGAAATTCATAGTGTGTTGGATTTGAGCACCTCAGGATTTCTATTCTCAGAACTTATTACAAATTCATAGACAAAGTAACTTCTTCTACTGGAGTACAGCACAGGGGGTCACCAAGAACCACAGCCTCTGTATTCTAGTCACTAATTTAAAAATATGTCTTGACTTTGCAAATGATATATGCACATGCCTAACTTCACATGCTTCCAGATAGTCTCACTAGATTCAGCAGGGCCATCTACAGCAAGTTAAAAGCTAGCAAGATTTTAAGGCTTGGTACTGTAAAGACCTTCATATTCTCTAACATGATCCAAATGGAAAAAAAAACAAACCAAACCCAAAATCAACAACAAACCACAATTACTGTTAATTCATTCATTAGAATATTAATTTGACTCCTAACCTGTATCTACCCTTTCTTCACCAGGACTTACCTGCTGTCAAAAAACTTAGACAATTCATATTTTAAAACCTCTGCATAATCTTTCCAGATAGAGTGGGGGAAAAGCTTCTGATGGTAGTGTCTTACCAGAGACCAAAATCAGTCTGGGCTTGTTCAGTTACTGCACGCTGTTTTCTGGAACAAGCACTTTAGATCCTGGGTTTCACTTCTGATTATCCCTCTGAATAGGACTCTTATTACTGACCTTTTCACTGTAAAGTTCCTGATGAATTATATGTGGTCAATAGGAAGGAAAGAACAGCCTTTAGAGTAAGATTAATTTTAAACATATTTGGAAAAAAAAAGTACCAAAGGAGATGACAAATGCAGTTTTCTGAGCACCAGCCCATGCTGTTCTGTCATGTAGTCCTGCACCACACTCATGTGTGCTGCCTCAGCCGCTGCTTCTGAGACCCCACCATATTCAGCCCGTGGCAAAACAAGGCATTGCAGTTGTCTGTATTTGTACCTCAGCAAGGTCCTCAACTTTAAAATTACTGGTTAGTCAAAGATGGTAAAAACAAGCTGTAATGTGTGTCCTAAGGTAGAGAGAAGTCAGGCAGAACACTGTTGAATCACACTATCTTAAAATCCAGTAGTCAGATGCCCTGAATGAAGGCAGAGGTCAGTCTTCCAGCAAATTTGAATTTTTTGATCTTTTCTCTCAAGTTTTTTCTTCAGTCTTCCTGATTCCAAGTTTGAGCCTATTTTTCATCCTTACACTTATTTCTTCCAGACAATCTATATTTTAAGAGTAAATAAATAATCACTTGTAAGTTTTATCAACAAAACCTTCAAAATACGTCAGTCATCTACACTGTCTTTCATAGTCTCAAAAAATCACTTAAATCAGATTTTTCCATTTCTTTCAGTCTTTCATCAAATAATACTTGAATGGACTCTGCAGATTATATGAATTAAGTTACGCTGTATGTGAGAAGCAAGAAAAAGACAGGTAATTTGTCTAATGTCACTCTTTCTGCTAAAGTAGGTGTACACGTGAGAAAAGTCCAGCAATCTATAGCTGCTAAAAATGTTCTTATTCTATAAAAACTTACAAATATTTGCAAATAACAATAAAATGCTAACAGATACTCTTGTGTTACCAAATCAGTGAGACTTTCAGCAATGTATGTTGATCATAAATGCTTCAAATAACTTGTCCCTTCTTTCTCAGGTCTGAGAAACCAGGGGAAATTACTTAAGGAACACATAAACCAATAAACTATAGACTGAGATAATTAATCCTCATTAGGAATCCTCATGAGGACTTCTCATCCAAAACATACTTGCGTAATATATATATTTTTAATACACTTTCCGTAAAAGTTCCTTTCAAATCTTAGCTTACATATAACTGAGCTTCAATTCTATGAAAAGTTGGTTAATAAAATTCTCTATGGCCATACTTCTGCCTGTAGCATGGCTTCTATAATTCAACCTATTCCAGATTTTTTTGTCAACAAATTTACTTTCAGCATTGACAAATCCAGCTGCTCTGTACTATTCTCAGCTGCCTGGCATTGACTTTCAGCTTTCTCAGAAAACACATTCTTCTTCTTCAGCCTCTGATATAGTAATAATTTTGGGGTTTTAAGACAGTAATTAAATTTTTATTAAAGGAATATTTTGGGTCTCTCTATCCTTATAAATAGCAGTGTGTTTTGGGAACAGAAATATAATAGGAATAACACAGAAATGCTTGGCATTCAGGTTGCTTTTTTTCTTAAATTGTTTATTTAATGCTTCTCCCCCACCCTCTAGGTATTGTTCTTGCCAAGACATATACATTTCTATTCACTCTATTTTCCAATGGAACTTTTACAGAGCTAACACATACAGTATGCCCTAAGAGCCACTTCTGCGCTGCAGGCAGAATAAAACGTATCCAAAAAGTAAATGTACTTTTGCAGAAAATTGTTGAGTATATTTAACTTACAACAATAAACAATAAATAATAAAGTCTTTCTGAAAGCTAGAGAAGCACATGTGTCCTCTTCATTGATTTTATCACTTCATCACACACAACAAATCTGTGTCAACATGAGTGGCAAGTCTCTGAGGTAAAAGATGTACAAGTCAAGGCCATAAAAGCAAACCACATGCTTAGGAATTTGTCTATTGTAACCATAATGAGGTGGCCTGCTGTCTCTAAGGAGACAATTCATGATACAGCATATACCCAGAGAGAAGTGAAAGACTATTTTATGAATCCAATACAGTCAGCTGTAAGTCAATGAAGATTCAGTTTCTTAAAGAAACAGAGGAAGAAAGAATTAGTGTGAAAAGCAGTGTCTCAAAAAACCTGATCATATGCAGCCGAATATTGCCATGCACCAATAACATGATCCAAATGGTATATATAACCTACTGGTTATATATAACCTATAACCTACTATTGCCATACAGCAATACTATAATCTATCAGCACAGCTACTCATGTAAGTAAAGATTAATCACATGCTCTTTCAAGAAGAAGTCTTTGATGCATAACATGATCTACCTTATAGACATAAATAGTATTTTTCAGCACTCTATTAATCCTAACAGTACTTCAGAGAGGTTGCCAGTATTAAAACACAATATCTGGAACATTCTGACAAACAAAAAGGCAAAGCAATTTTTTCATATTTATACCGTGCCTTACCCCACAATACAAAACTCACTTTGGGTGACCACTGTAGAAAGCATACAGCATTAAACTGCAAAAGGAAGCTGCAGCCTAAAAACAACTGAAAATCAGGGTAACTGCTTGCTGTCTGAAGTGTTATTTACAAAAGTCTGCTCAGAGAGGCATAAACTCCCCATTTCATTGCAATGATTGCTAATAATGAAAAAAAAACCCCTTTATGGAGAATCTCCAATAATCTGAAATTACATATTTTGTGTTTAATGGAGCAGAAGGGGGACAGAGAACTGAAACTAGTGTTTTAACAAACCTTTAACTTTGGACATAAGAAAACAAGAAAGGAAGAAGAGTTATTTATCAAAGAACTGCAAAATAAAGAATAGGTAAGTGTAAGGTGTTTGGCTATTCAGTGGGAAGGGAACACATAGAAAATAACATTCTTTCTTGCTTTCTACCACAGACAAAAGGACTTTTTCTTAAAAGAAAGATTATACTGAAAGGTTTTTTTAATCATTCTTTTTCCTACAGAAGTTGTTCAGTAATAAAAGAGTTTTGTGCACACATTTAGAGATTTTGTTTCAAACCCTGTAAATAGAGTGCATGGGCATGAGACTCTCACTGAAGTTTACACTAAATATCCAATAACTTTATTTAGCCTCTTTTTTTGTTTTTTCTGCACATTGATAGAGTGCTACACGAAACAGCATTTCAGACTTTTTAGTAGTAATTCATGTAAGCACATTTAGTCATAAAGGTTATTTCCAATTGCTTTCTTTCAAATATACAGCTGAGAGAAGTAATGCCAATATCAACAGAGTTGTTGACTATGGATTTATAGCCTATAAATATGAGGGCATATGGTGAGACTCTAAAATGAATATCAAATGTTCACAGAGCCTCACACAGATCATGAAGTGAAGTGTTAAATAGGACACAAGTGACTTAGATACAGTCATTTAGCATCTGCTCCAGCTGTATTAATTCAGGTTGGACATTATACAGTAGCATGACACAGACAAGCAACTGCATACATAAGACAGCTTGATTATGTCCTAGCCAAAAATGAACTATCATGCAGCAGACCTGGGTTACCAGACAGATATTCTCTCTCCATTATGCTAGTATTAGGTGAAACAAAAATGAGTCTTTCAGTTATGCAACTCCTGAATGTTACCTATACTCCTCTCTTTCCTTCGGTACAAGTAGGAGAAAAGTTGTTTTCTAGGCATCACACCCAGCATAATGTATGCATCAACAGTAACTCAACATACTTTCTCTTGAAAGATACAGTTGACCATAAAATGAAAATCAAAGCAGCTAAGAGAAGGTGCCTTAAGCCCCTGGAATGTTATCCATTTCACCTAAACACTGAAACTGTGTCTTTGACAAGCACAATCACTTTCTTGGAAAAGGACACATTGACAGCAAATCCAATTTGAAGATCTAGAGCCTTCACATCAGAAACAATCACCACGCAAAATACACTGAGGAAGGAGAGGGAGAGGCTGCTTTCTGATGTGGTTTCACCTTAAGGCTCCTTACAAAGAGACCAGAAGCAAAGGAAGAATTGATTTCATGATGCAAAGGTAACACTATCAGTATTAGTCTTGATAGAGAGTGGACAGCAATCATTAATGTAATTTACATGAGCTGTCTGAAGGTCTGTCTTTCCATAGCTTACGAAACTGGATGGCACACAATAATGCTAAACAGAAGTGCTGGTTCCTGAGGTGACCATTTAGTATGCTACATGTTTGTTCACGCTAGTCTCTGTAGTCCAAGCAGATGGATGTCAGTCTGTCTCTCTCTTACACACACTCCACCACATTAGCAAGGCAGAAAAAAACAATAATTCAATTTAATGCTAAAAGTTTACTCTTGCCACCTGTTTTTATCATTATCAATTAAAATTGATTGTTTTCATATTACCAGTACTTAATAACTTGATTGCCTTGAATCTGCTTTCTCAAATAACCTAAATTAGAGGACTGAGTAATTCGTCAAGTCAAAATGAATATAAATAAAAATGTAGAGAAGAATTTATGGAACTCCAAAATGCACGACCAGTACTCCTAGGCTTGACTAAAGGATTTCTCTTTATCTTGCAATAACCAGCTTTTTGCTTTCTTTCTCCAGTCTCTTTTTATCTCCTATTCTTTTGTTTCCCTCTTCTCCAACTTTCTCCTTTTTGATTCTATTCTTTTAGAATGGTTTTGAATGGTCATATAGTTCCCACTCTTGTTTCTTCATCTAGCACAAGTTAAAATGGTTCAATTTTTCAGCAATAAATGAGCTGATATAAAGCCAGTCAAGAGCATTGCCAAAATTTAAGGGATTAGTAACAAAACAAACAAGAGAGGACTGGTCACAAGTGCTGCTACATAGCCCTGTGGATATATGGCAGCCCTGGGTGAACATCAGTCATCTTTAAAGCCCAAAGAACCATTGGTAATCTGAAACACAAGAACACGCTTTCCCTGCTGAGAGAAATTCTGTCTTCTTCACCAACTTTTGTCCAAGTGTTCTCCATGTTTTGACTAAAATTGGCCAGGTTGCAGACACACAAAACACCAAATTATGTAGATCCTAGATACAATGTTGTTGTAATTCTTGGCTATGATCTAAACATAGAACTCAATCCTCAGCTATCTCCAGCCTTTAACAGAGGCTTTCAAAGAGCCATCAGAACAAGTTAGTTGAATGCCAGTGTCCGGGACAAACACAAGCTTCAACTGAATATTAATGAAAATTGTAAATGCTTTTCCAATAAGAATTGGCAATATCAGTAAATTTTCTAGTGGCTTTCAGGCTGTTTTTGAATATTTGATCTACAGAAGGCTATTAATGAAAAATTTTAAATTGCAGAAGTTTCATGACTCTTACTGTGAATTAAATTTAACCTCTTAAATAATAGAATTTGTTACTTGTTAAACTGATGTTCAAGCATTTCGAACTAACTCATTGCCGAGCAGAAAAGGTGCCACATGACTTCAATGAACAATCATGCAATATCAAAGAGCATAAGGCTCAAGTGACCAATTTACAAAACAACAGACGTATTTGTTTATTGTCACTTTTTCCTGCTCTCCTGTCTATCTGCAAATACTGAGCTTGTTTATTTATTGCAGACTAGAGTGTTAAATAGTATAATGTCAGTATAGAATACTCCTATAAACATGGTCATCTAGTTTAACAGATTAACATTTAGCTATGAAAAGTATTCTTTCTCTATAAGCAGAAATTTCATTAAAAAAGCAAGTAGAGTTGGAGTGTCATGGATTTTACATTACAAAATTATGAAGATGTTGAAGTCTTCAATGTTGTTTGCTTAGTACCACATCTTCATTATATCCAATATTTTTAAAAGCAAATTCTGCTCTCTAATTAAGTTTCATCCTTGGCTATCCCATTGCTTTTGCTCATGGCTACATCCCAATTTGATTATTATAAAGAATCTTCTATTGATTCTACAAAGTTGACAATTTGCCTAATGGAGGGCAAGAATAATTTTCAACTGTGACTTCCTTTCCTTTCCAAAGTGTGTCTCTACAAAATTTGCAGATGACGTATGAGCAGTGCACATTAGGTTCAGAATGAAAACATTTGTCAGCCAGCTATCTAATAGCCCATTTCACACTGAATAGATCATGTTCACAATATGCCAATTTTCATGGGTATTTTAATTACAGCTTTGATGGGTATGGTTTTGTTTACCTCATAGATGTACCAAACAGGTACAAAAGGCCTGAAATCTTCATTCTCATATTTACCTTGCAAAGCTTAAATTTGTGGAAGCTAATCAAATTTCCTTTCCAATGAGACTGATAACTTAAAGGTTGTAACTACAATACCTAAAATTTGAATTATTAGATTGAATTGGATAATTAAAATCAAATAATTGGATTAAATGTAGAAAACAAAAATTTTCTTCTACCTGTTTAGAAAGGTAGACTCATTCATCACCTACCCAATGCAAATGTAAGCCAGCATCCATTTAGTTTTCAGCACTACTGAGTACTACATTAAAAAATCCACAACTTCCATTCTAGTTACTTTTTTTCCACATATTTTTATACATAGAGGGGACTTAAAATTAATTCAACACAACTGTAGAATTTCCTAGATTGGATATTATTTATTAATTTCTGAAAGCAGCATGCTGAAAGAAAATGTTTTAGGAGAGATAAGAGAATTCACAGCCCTTGCCCAATTGAGTACAATTAAGCTGCTGTGTTGCTTAAGCAAATTTAAAATCTCAGCATTTGTTTCATTATCTATGAAGTATCTTACAAAGATTCAACTATTTGTATTTCTCTCTGCCTTACACAAAACATTTCAAAAATGGAAACACAGAGGCAGAGATTTCATGTTGTGTTAGATGCTGTCAAAGAGGTCTCTTTTTCTCTCCCTTTCTCTGTTGTTTCCAGACATCCTTCTCTCCATTCTCTTTTGTTTGCTAAAGTAGCTTACTGACTGTAATAAAGGGAGCCCAAGTGTCAGCTTGAGACTGCCATGAAAACTAACATTCACATAAACCATTTTTTCCACTTTTGTTAAGCTCCTTATCAAAAGAACTCTCCATCTCTCTCGCTCTCTTTTACTCTCTCTCGTCTTCTGTCCTTTTTAGGATATCTTTCTAATTTTATTGAGACTCCTCTGTTAAGGTACAGCACTATAGTTCAGTAACTATAGGAAAGTGAACCCAAAAGAGCCAGCTTGAGACTACCACAAACCATTTTCACTTCTTATGTTAACATTTCATCTCAAAGGACTCTTTTCTCTCTCTGTCAGTTGCAAGGCATCTCTTTGTCTCTATTGTGCTTACTGCGCTAAGGTGCCTCATTGACTGGAGTGAAGTGAACTCAAGCGTGCCAACTTAAGGCTGGCACACATTTTTTAATTTGGTTGAAGTTGACAGCCTAAAGGACTCAGTTTCGGAGCAGCAATGCTCCTCTCCTCCCCCACCTCATGCCCACTCCACTAAGATAACTCCAAGATATATTTGTTTTATTAGAATTTTCTATATTATGTATCAAATCTGGTAGAATTTAATCAATCATAATCCTGTAGATCATTAAAACATACTCATTTTATTCCTCACCACCTTTGACAGAACATGGGATTCAGAAATATGAATACCAAATTGCCAAACACACACAGTGCTATACCTGCCAAAAAGCTTAGGAGAACTTAGAAGTAAAGCCTGCTTGAAAAAGAAATACCTACAAAAATTAGCTACTAGGAAAAAATTAAAACAAACATCCAAACTCCCCACCGTAGCCCATGAAATTTCATGCCAACTGAAACAATAAGTATAGATTTCTAAACTAAGTCCTGATCACTTTGGTTTGACCTTTTTATAATATCTCTGATTCCCTTGAGGTTGCCACCAAAATATAATCTCATTATTAAATTAAAAGGACCATGTGATTAAATGAATTATGGCAACCAAACTCATATCCCTGAGTGGAAGGATGCAAGCTGAAAGGCAAGAACCAAAACTGACTAAACTGGAAATTCCCAGGACAGAATTTAAGTCAGCTGCTATCAGCACTTAGCAAGCCTTAGGTACCTGAAAGTTTCACTGGAATAAAAAACCCAGAAGAAAGTATCCAGTGTGCAATATTTTCTACCTTTTTTTTCCGCTTGTTTTAGGTGATGTCCTTCACTTACGTTCTATGTCTTTCACAATTCCTGACAATATTCAGTTAGCTCAATTTAACGTTCTTAGCTCTCTTTTGCATTGTTTAAATTAAGGCATGTAGTTGTGAATTGGAAAAAAAAAAGGACATTTTTGGTAAGACTCAATATATCCTTCAGTTCTTTCACAGCCAAAACCCCACATTTTGCAGCACAGAAAATCTGTATGTCTTAAATTAAAAATGTAGCAAAAAAAGAAAAAAAAGCTTGTTTATTTATACACAAATCAGATTCATAATGAAGTTACGCAGAGAAACCTGTGCTACTTATTTTCAATTTTTCTTTTTTAAATACCTGTGGATCACACAAGAATTTCAAGAACACGCCTAACATTGATAAAATCCACTCCAAGTAACAAGTGATCTTAGAAACATGCCCATTAATTGTGAACACAAAAATGTTATGATTTCAGGGCACACAAAATTTAATGTCACATCCTGTTCATTATACCAAAAGGCAGCATTGAGTACAGAAGTCATTTTACTTCTAACATTGCCAGTAAAAGCCTTAATCTTGGTTGCTACACTTGGGATCTTTCTAGCTTCTCAATATATTGCTGTGCAACAGTGCCAGATTCACTGAACATCCCCCCAAGACATCAGCATTCAAAAATGTAGGTTCTTCCAAATCAAAATGGCTTTATTTTTCCATAGTACATTTAGGATTCACTCTATTTCTCTTCTTGTTTCTGAAACGTTAGAATTCAGTCAAGTCTATTCACTTTTAGTTTCACATTGCCACAGCTAAGAGATGGAAAATGTGCAATTTACCCGACAGAAAAAGAATCAGGAAAAATGTGTAAGTTTATAGCACAGAAGCTAAAAATTAATAAGAGAAATGAATAAATATATGGATTGTAAACTTTATAAAACTGGATTTTCACACCATGCTCTAATTGAAAACACTCTTTGACACATCAGTGCTTATTAACAAAATGAAGTACTACAAGATCCTGAGTAGTCAAGGTCAGGGATGCACAGAAAAGCAAATAAAACCCAAGAACACCCACACCCAGTCATGACCAAATAGTGACTAATAACGGGGCTGGTGATGATTTACTTAAAAACCTAACATGAACCAGGTACCTAAAAACATACATTTTAGCACAGTTTCAAGAATTTAGCTAATGTTGCAAAGAACCACTTGCAAATAGTAAAGGAACTGTAAAAAACTCGCATCACCTCAATGTAAGCACATTAGGCATTTTATCTCAATATTTAATAATTTCAATAATCAGTTTTACAATTTTATATGACTACCAAAATATCCAAATTCACTAGTCTGCAGGAAATTCTTAAAAATAAATAGATAAATAAGAGTCACAATTTTGTTAGGTCCATGAGCATTTTGCTGTTGCACATGGTAAAATTACATTTTCATTAGTGCTTTTGGAAGAATGTTAGAAGCAGAGACAGGTGTTTTCTGATTTTGGAGTAAAGGAATGTTTACTTCACATTACACCAGCATAAAAGCCAAGTTTCACAGGCTGTGACCAGCTAAATTAACTATGGAAATTCCTTGTGGCAAAGCAAATCAGTCTCCTGGGTGAAATGATAGGATGTGCTGTAAGCTATATCTTGCACAGATTCATAGGACACAAGAAGCTTTTTGAGAACTTTCTGGGCTCCTTTTCCTCTTAAAAACAGTTATTAATCTATTATTTGCCAGTAGGAAACTAAGCAAAACGTTAAAATGCTCTAAGCCTGCAAACCTGTCTCTTGCAAACAGCAAAATAAATACAACTGGCCAATTTCAATCAGATTTCTTTGGCAATTTTTCAACGATGGGAAGAAGTGTGACACCAGCACTCTGCCAGGCCTCATGTGTCTCTGAATATTCTGTAAACAAAAGCACTTCAGCGCATCCCCAATCAAAGTCACACCAGCTGTTGTTCTTCCTGCACTTATTCTCTGCAGTAGAAAAGAAGACAAAAACCATACTGCTTGGAGAAGAAAGAAAAAAAAAAAAAAAACAAAAAAAAAACCAGGCAAAACAACACACATCAGGAAAGGAAATAGATATTAATGGCTATTTCAAGAAGAAAAATTTTGTTTTCAGCAGGCATTTTGATACCCTCATAAAAAAGGGCCATGATGATGCCATAAAAAATAAAACTGTATCAAGCTAGGACTTCAATTTCCTTTTGACTCATACAATTTCACCACATTTGTGTAAAGTTCACAGCACTTCAAGAAACAACAGAAAGACACATTAACTCTGCAGTAGTTCATAGAAAGTTTCTATGAGATAGAAAATGTATTCATGTTGAAAATATTGAGTCACTAAGCCCTCAGACTGCATTCCAAAAGTCTACCAGAAACATTTCAATCAAGAAGTGAGTATGTGACAGCCAGGCCATTTGGGCTAAAAAGCATTGTGCAGAATTATGTCGGGTGAATCTAGTGCCCCCTGAATGACCTCATATTACGGCCATGGTATTAAGCCATGGAGAAACCTGGAAGTAAGATGAATAATTTTTCTTCCCTTAAAAAATAAAATTTAAAAAATAGGAAAGAGAAAAATCTCAAATTCTCAGTAAGAATGCTAAATTACTCCCTCTCCCAACGGAATGCTTCACTTTCATTTCCAAGTAGCAGTAAGCCTATTGACCCCCACGGTGTTATCCTTTTCACTGCTCTTACAGTACTTTCTTTAATCTCTTGGATCAAAGATTGGTCAATAAAAATCATCTCTGCTTTTGTGGGGAGCAAACAAACTTCACCGAGACCTATGATAATTTTAAATCTTCACTAAAATCCCTGAGAAACTGAACAAAACAAAGTAAAAAAACTTAACAAAACACCACACCACATATATGTTGATATTGACTTGGCAACTGGAAGTGCTTGTGTTCTTTTTGTTTTCTATTAAATATTTTGAAGCATTTTTAATATTATTTTATTAATTCAATCAAATGTTATTTTTTATTCTTTTCATGCATGTTGCATTAAGCAATTTTAGGCCTTGAAAAATTAAATTACTTTAACATACTATTATACACTATTTCAAATAATCTGGTTTAAGTCCTAATTGTAGAAAAACCTTCGCATCCTCCACAAAGATTGCACAATGTTTCCACAACAGAAATATTTGGTGAGACAGTTTTTAACACATAGCTTCCAGAATACACGGCATCTGAAGGCTTTGTGTTACACCTTTGGTATCAAATCTAACAAGAATCTGAGCCAGGGGAAAATAAAAAAGTAAAAAAAAAAATATATAAACAAATGCCCCAGTAGAATTCTTTTGCTGTGGAAAAAAGAAAGCCAAATATTAAACCCAAACATTCAGAGGTATTATCTCCATGCTACATTACCTTACAACTTATTTTTTAATTATTTTTCAACCTATGTCTCCTGTGTACAACATCCATATCCTGACCCTATTATTCAGAGTGTTTCTAATATACATCAGCTACCCTCTCATCTAAACTTAAAGGAAGTGATTTCTGTTTAGCCAAAACTCCTTGAAGTCATTCATTATCACTGATTGCTGCATCTTTGTCTACACTGGACTCCCTGATGAAAGCTGAGCATTTCCCTCTTCCCTCTTTCTTCTCAAAAAAAATTCCACACAGCGGATGGTCCTTTTGATCTGGCTGTGACACAGGTACAACTTAGAATGTTTTTACCAGGTCCCCCAAGACAGCGCTGGAAGGTCTTGACATTACTTACAGCATGCCTTATAGACAATCTCTTGCTATGACAATTTTATTGTCACCTCCAAACTGCCCTCTTCCTTCCCTTAGGAGTTGCTCAAGCCCACATTGCTACCAAGAAGCTTCCCCATGTCACCAATTCTGTTTGCCTGGCCCTCAGGACAGGTTGTCTGCAAAGCTGCTGAGAGATTCACAGTTAAGCATTCCTCATAGAGTCACAGTGACTCTAGTGAAAAAAACCATATGTACATGCCCAAAACATTTTAGTCATAATAACAGAGGACTTCCATCATTTTGGGCTACATCTATTCAAAGCGGAAATCCCAGACTTGGATCTTGAGTTTAGGCAGGCTTAAACCAAGCCTTAACTCTGGCATAAATAACATCCTTGTTTAGTAACAATTTCCTACTTTATTTTATAACTCAATGCCATTTTTTAGGTCATGTTGAAAATGGATCTGAAGATTCAAAGGTGAAGGGGAATGTTCTCTTATTTTTTCTATATGGCACCTTGTATGCACTATGCAGTGATGTAAAATAACACATCAGGCTAAATACCACCCATAATTACTGAACTATAATTATTTTCTCGCACATTTATTGCGAGGTCAGGAGTTATTCTACTGGAGATTTTGAAAAAAAAATAGGCCCTTGCTTCCAAATGCAGATCACTCAATTCCTGATGCCAAGGCTGAGAGAACAGTTAGTGTCCCCACACCCTAACACCATGTTAAAGATTATGGAGATGCACTTGGCATATCAGGTATGGCCCCTCAAGTCCCTGGGAGAGCAAAAGATGCTTGGAAGACAGATAAAGCTTAGGTGAATCTAGAATAGCCTAAAACAAAAAGGGCAACCTTGCATTTACTGCATGAACAATTTCCCCATTATTTTACTTAAAAACTTTGAGCATACAAGCAACAGACAGTCCAAACCCTGAAAGTTTTATCTGTCCCCACTGCCCCTGCCATGACCCCCCATCAGGGAAAACATTTTTTCATTTAGAATATAGATGAAAACAGTAGCTTTTAAAAAACTTAGGAATGAACAGGTTGTTACTGAAGAAACGACCTTTTTTTTCCCTGTGATGTAGAAAGGGAGCCTGCTGGACATTTCCACAGTGTCAGTGATATTAGTGCACAGAGAGGCTAACAAAAGGCAGCCATGCTGTCTGCTGCAGCACTAAAAATGGAGAAAATACAGTAAGGTGAAGGGGAAAAAAAAGCAGAACAAGCTAATTTCAACATCAATTTTAACAGCAGATTTAGAAATAGAATTTGATACTTTTATCACAGACTAAGCTGACATTGATTCCGTTGCATTGTTATAATAACATCAGAAAATATTTCTTTGTTTAAAGGGACTTCATCTTGACTCAGAAAATATAATACATATGCATACTTTATATATAGTTTTCCCTAAATCTCAGTGCATCTGACACATACATCACATGCAGCATCCACTGACACATTTTTGCTGTTAGACCATTTTTAAGATTTCCCATATCTGGTAATAGTAATTCATTTAAAATATCATGGCAATTTTTTTAAAATAAAAAACTCTCCTACTAAAAATGGATACTTCATATAGAAAATAGGTTGCTGTTCTCTAAAACTGACTCTAATGTTAGTTGAATATTAATAAAATCCATAAACCATTAGTACATTATAGCTGCTTTGTTCTGAATTACATAGACCTTTTATGTTTATTCCTCAGTGAAAATGCATTAAAAAAAATGAAATCCTCTCTAATTGTGCTCTCTGAAGATAGCTGGTAAAATCATTTCTAGCAGCAATAAATCAATTGTAGTATTAAAATGACCTGCCAGGTGCATCTTCTGCGTATCAGACTAATTAAGGGAATGTATTAATTGCAACTATTCATCAACACCACCAATGTTAGATAACCCTTACAATGAATCTTTTTACAATATTATCCAGCAATGAAACTGCAGTTTGACAAGATATAGGGGATTAAACAACAACAACAAAAAATCTTTTTATAAAGCCCCTATGCACAGCTTTATTACTTTGTTCCCAATTCTTTGCTAGTAAATCAATCAAACACACGAAATCATAAGTATATGTACATATGTAGTTTGTACTTAGACATATTTCTATCTCAGGAGAGAGTTTCAAGAGGTCTCAGATATTAATGTGGGTTTTTCCTCTCCCCCCAAACCTAATTCAGATATAAATTCATATACATTTTCTGTATCTATGAGCCAAATGTCACCCAAATTTGGATCAACAGGCCTTCACTGGAAATAACTATTTACTTCTGAAAGTAAGTTTAATAGTATTTTCATTATTTTACCACCAGGATGTACTTATCACTTCATACATTCTTATAAATGCAAATAACAAAATTTCAGTCTACTGGTTTTATGGGTTGCTGATTCCCCCAATCTTGTTTCCTGTGCTAAAATAAAAACTGTTTTTCAAAAAAGTTTGAAGGTTTTTTATCATCACCTTCTGCAAACAAAAATTCTGGATTGCATAATAACTTCAAATATTTCAGGCAAAGCACAGAAAGTTGCAGAATGAAGTAAAACTCCTACAATACCAAGTTCTTTACCGTGTTTTTTGAAAATTAAGATAGGCTACAATTACAGGCAGAGGGGGGGAAATCTATATATATTAATTCAGTTAGCAAAATACACTGAGAACAATAAATACACAGACAAAATCCAAAATACATGAGGATACAATTTGGCCCACAACGAAGTTCACATTCTTCTCCCCAGTCTGCTGCAAACGCTCCTAAGAGACTCTTTCATGTTGACTCACTCAACAAGACCTCGTAGGTATTTCTAAGTGACCCTGGTGTCTAAGCACTAAAAATAATTAGATATAACTGTGGCTTTTCTATTGCCAACCCTCATGACTATCACCATCATTCTGTCCCTTGTGAACCAGAGATTATGAGTAGCACCTGTACACTCATAGAAGACATTCTTGTACCTAGATAAAATTTACCTTCTTTTCTGGCTGTATAGCCATAGATGGGCAGTGAGATAAGGAAACTCATCATAAACCAGCCCTCACACTCTTATATTAGAGCAATTATGTCTCGGTTTTATTTAAAAGGAGAGGGGCTGGGGAAAACTTCACATCCCTGGAGCTCCTGTTTGGGCTTTTGTAAAATTACTCAAAGTTGTATTTCTGCAAAACACACAGAATTATGCACTTTATGTCGAAGGTCACAGTACTAGATAATGGTGAAGGTAGCAAGTGAGACTCAGGCATCAGAAATCACAGTGCAGGGGCACTGATAGCACCTCCCCAGGTGACTTGAACACAAGTTCCCAGCAGCAGGCACCAGGGCTCGTGGCAGGCAGCCTGTCCAGCACTCACAACCATGCACGCCACAGTCAGGATGCTTCTCTTAACATGCATCTCTGCAAACACTCTGCAGTCCTGACCTCCAACACCGCTTATTGTGGGTTTGAATGTTTCTTGAACAGCTACTGCTAAGAATTGTCAAAATGAATGAAATCGAAAGGAAATAGTCCCACAGTGAAAAATGCTTGATTCATTTTTATTTATGACTCACAATAAGAATATACACCTTCCTACTTTTAAAGACTGTCAAACATAGAAATCTTAAAATTATATAGATGCTTCACAATCAGCAATGAATTTTAAAGCCAGTCACCTGTCTCCAGCTTGTGTCAATATGTCTGAAGAAATGCTCTCAATCGCCTTTGGTATTCAAAGAGTTAGAAATAGAAGTTCACAAGTAAGATATTGTTCCTGTCTCTCCCTTCACTACCCAGACTGCTTTCTGATCTTCCTTTTGTCCTCAATCCTTTCCTTATCCCTTTCACCTCTCTTTCTCACTCTCACTCCGTCCCCTTGATCCATCAGACACAGCCAAGCTATCTGACACCAATGCCTTAAAGTAATTTTGGACAGAGGCAAAATGCCCTAGAATCCTTAGTAATCCTCCTCAGATCCATGTACTGAGCCCCAGGTTGGCTCTTTTATAGCCACAAACAGTCTTTCAGCTAGGTAGCCTGGAAACTGAAAGCTGTTTTAGTAACAGAGGAAGGACAACAAGTCCTGAAAGAAAATTAGCCTTCTCAGGAAGAAGGGGAGAAAAAAAATATCCACTTTTTAAATACAAACATTAATATAAGCTAGGACAAATGAACTGATCAAAAAACAAAGGAACTCTCTAACTGTAATAGGTAAATGGGGAACAATCAGTTATGAAGGCAGAATCTGTCCTTTCATTGCAGTTGTATACACTCCACATCCTGGCACAAGACAATAGTTTATAATAACCAGTGGTTTTGTGAATTATTGAAGCAGCTACAGTGTTCTGTAGGTCTGTAGAAAAAAGTCTTTCACCCTTTACCTTATCGCTCCCTACTGAGTCAAAGTATAGTTTTTGACATACCAGATAGTGGGATTTTTTTCTTTGTCCTTTTCCTGTACAGCTAAATCGAAAGCCATATGGAATTCAGAGAAGTAAATAAAAAATAAAACACAAAAATCAATAAACTACTGCCAAAACCCTGTGGATCATACTAAAGTCAGTGTTAAGTTGCCTTTCATGACTAAGCAAGAATACAGAAAAACTGAAAAGACTGCTTGTACCACAAGAGCTGCTTTCCCCCAGGCTTGGTGTGTACCAGCACTCACACTCCCCTGGTACAAAAGGTAGATTGTAGTGACAGAATGTGGGTCCTAAAGCTATCTCACCTTTGAGAGGAAAAAATATTTGACAAAATTATTCTTCTCAGTGTGGGAACATAACAGATCCTACTCTTCACAGCCCAATATAAGCCCCTGTCATCTCACGACTTTCCAGTCTTTTCATAGAATAAGAGAATCATTTATGTTGGAATATGCAGATACACTTCATGAGCTAACATTTTCCAGCCAAAAAAACCTAAACCAAACAAACCTCCCCCCCACAAAAAAATCCAGTTGAATACAGTTAGGGAAAATAACACATGATCAAAAGCAATTAAATATTATCTCTAAGTTGTGAGTGTTTTTTCTGAAAGAATGTGGAGATTTTGGAAAAGGAAGATGAAGGAAGAAATTGAAGGGAAATGGCAGAAACTTGGGATCCAAAAGCTGCTTCTTTCTTTGAAGGCCCATCAGACCTAGCAGGACACAGTCAGATATCATGCACTCATTATTTTAGGGTAAGGGCTTAATTCTTCTTCAGCTCTGCTTTGCTCTTACAGTAAATCCCCAGGGACAATGTATGTCAGAAGACTTGTGTTAGACTTACTCTAGCATAATGAGGAGCAGAATCCAGCATTGAATTGTAACAAATACAGTCAAGGCAAACTAACACACCTATCTGCCAATGCTATTACATTAGACTTTTGCAAGTTAAAAAACAAAACCTCAGACATTTTCTGTTATTGAAGTCACCAGTCATTTCTAAATCTATTAAATAGTATTTCTCTGCAACAAAACAAAGAAAAGATGCTGTATGAGACTTTTTAAGAAAGGAAAAAAAGTGTATGTTACAATTCCATCACTGAAGGAGCTACAAACACAGACTTGGCCAGCCCCTCTCCTTCCCCCAAAGAAGCAATTCACAACAGTGAGAGAACGTAAGTCAGGGGATCAAACACAAGAGAAGTTTAAAAGCAGGTTTTGGCTGCAGTACTGATGCAACCTAATGGGGGCAAGAACAACTTAATGCCACACAAATCCATTTTTCTGGTAGGGCCAGAAGGCTCTGAGACAGCCTGACAGCTGATTCCACCTCTCTGGGATGTCAGTAGGCAATGCTCTTTAGAAAAGCACAGCCCAGACTTAAGAAGCTTTACTCACTCTTACTTCCTCCTGATAAATTATAGTATGTGCCACATCAAGAGGCAAAGACTTTCAGCATTGCCATGTCCAGTACTCCTCGTACTAAGATCTTAAAACAGACCAGGGTTTATTTTTTATTATATAACCCCTGCTTCTAAACTCTATTTTTGCTTAAAAATGAAAAAAAAAAGGAGGAAAAACAAAAAGACTGGGCGATATAAGCTCAGCTCACACTACCCCAAAAGGCATGAGATTAGACAAGTTCATGGTTTTGGAAATAAATTAATTTTGACATATTTAGTCTGGCAATAACAGCTACTTGAAAACCTAACATGAGGGAGATAATTTTCTATTCATGTCTGTATGCCCCCCTCATAATTAATGGGAAAAAATCATGAAGACCAACATGCGAGTTTCAGTTTTGTTTTATTTTGCCAAAATGGCAATTGTCAAGAAGAAACTCGACCTTAATTTTTGTGGATGACTGACTACAAAACACATTTGCTTAGTCTGCTTTAACATCAGTCATTAGCTTCTTTCACCAGTACTGTAGTATTGAGGTAAAATTTTACTCACAACCACTCCAGATACGATACAATGCTGCCAATACAAATGGCACATAAGTACTTTATTTCCAAGGGTTAATGCATTGTGACAGGCCAAAAATTAGGTATCCCCATTTTAACTCTCGACTACAGTCTGCTTAGTGAAGATGTACATATGAAGAGAGCTACAATCTTTTGCACTCACCAATATATTCTATACACTGTTTTCTTAACAAGGCATTTGGCCTTATACAATTTGTCTACAGCAACAGCAGATCCTCTAAAAGGCAATATCAAAATCCATACCCATAATCTGCAATTTTTCTGATTGTATTGCTACACCAGCTTTCAGCCATTAGCCTCTACCTTAGCTAGAAAATAAAAAAGCATCCCTCTAAAAACCTATTGATTCTAAAACCATCTTCTCTGAGCCACGTTTGTTCCAAAAGATTGTTGTTCTCTTTATTATTCTTCTATACAGTTATACCTTCAAAGGAGCAGATGCTTTCCTACAGAGTTTATATTCAGTTTTTACTTTTACTTATGGCAGTGCTTATTCTTAATATAGTCGTAAAATATACCACATTTTGCCCTATTTTCACATTTTTATTCTGTAGTTGTTTTTTCTCTGAGAAGTGTCATCCTTCATGGCAACTTTTTAAACAAATGCATGAAGTCTTATGAACTTTCAATTCATTAAAAAATGCAACCGTTAGATCTCAAATACAAATAAGACAACTGTTAATCCAGGAAAAAAAATATCTGAAATCAAAGTCTTAATAATGAATGCTGTTACATAGATGAAATTTTCTTCTAAAACCACTTTAGGCATATTTAAGATGACTGGACCCATTTAGCAAAACAGCTATCTGTCTTGCACTGCACATGTAGCTATGAAAAGCTATTGTTCAGGACTTCAGCGGCCTTGCCCAGTGGATAAGACAAGCTGATTTTTGCTGAATCAGGGTCTTAGCTCTAAATTATACCAATTTTTCTTTCTGGACTTCAGATTTCCTCTTTTAAAAAAATAGGAGGGTGGTTGTGGTGTTAAGGCAATTTGTTTACTTGTTCAGAAACACCAGAATATTAGAACTCTGTCATTTCATTTAAAAAAAAAAAAGGATGAGATCTGCCTTTATCAGAAATTTTCAGTAGAGTTGCTCTTGTTAAGAGTCATTAGTCTTACAAATAAAATGGAAATGTATAATTTACATGATGAAGAATAATAAGCTAACTAATAGATTAGCAGCATACTTACTTTCATGTGCTAGAAAATATTTACAGCATCATCCTGTATTGTTAATTTTCACTGCTATGATAATAGAAAATTATCTGCAAAATGGCTCAGTACAAATCCATTCATATTGTTTGTCACTTTAGAGAAAAGTACTTCAGAATAATCATGTCAGAAAACTAAGAGTTTCTATAATGACAAATGCAATTTTGAGATATTCTGGGCCAGAGGTGCTAAGAGATTATGGCAATTTTGGACATTCTGTATTTTCTTATTAAATCCTAAAAGACTTTTGGTGCTTATATTTCCCAATTCCTACAAAAATACTTTTTTAATATGAAAAGCATACTGTTTTACTAAAGAAAATGCATACCATGATAATGGTATTAATCCATTTTAGAAACTCAGCTCTACCCAGTACACTCTACTACTAAACCAACATATTGCCAGTGAAGTAAATCATCATTTTCTCAGTACATTTAGTTGATGTAACACTGTCATTAACAATGTAGCTTCCACATTAATGTATCACTAGAGACACAGGTACCTCTTCAGTTGTATGTAGCCATACAGCCATACATTACATTCAAACTATGCTTAAACATGACTAAGTTTGTATTCCAGACTTTCATCCTTTTCTTCCTCATTTTTCTCAGTAGACCAAACAATCGAGAATTGCATATTTCATCTGTTGCAGTGCCTCAATAATTATGATGGAGCTATAAAGGAAATTATACACTCTGTGGATGATTAAATCAGCCTAAACATTCTACTCTCATGATTCATTGTGGCATGAATGAAGACACCATATTCTCAGCCTTATATCTGTCCTGCTAATTTTCCTTAGCTTCATTATTTTTTTTGCCTGGTACTTTTGACCCTTCTTTTGCTCCCCCCTACCCTACCCCCTATCATCTGTCTCTCTCCTTTTTTCTTCTAATTAGGCCACTTCTGGGTTTTTCTCTTTTTTCCTGTCCTTCTTACTCCAGGTATACTTCTGTCCCTGCTCTCACCTCTTTTCCACATTATCTCTTTCTAAGTACAATACCAATGCCACAATTTTTTTTCCCTTTCTGATTTGTGAAACTCATTCTTTCCTCTGTCCCTGCCCAGGCTTCCTACCCCCTATGGGGAAAAGCCTGTGCTTTTCCTTTCTCCTCTATTATGAGGTATGGTCTCTCTTGTATGTCAAACTCTAAAGTTCACTGAGCTTTTGGGAAGAGAAAACTACAGCTGTAGTGAAACAACATAGGTTAGTCCAGAACTACTGCTGTCAATTCAATTCAGTCAGAACCTTTATTCTGAAGTAATAATATAATTGCCTAATTATTGGAAAATTAGAAACCAATTAAAATAAAAACACTATAACAAAAAAACATCCAAAACCTCCCCCAAATCAAAGCAAAAACCAATCAAAAACCCCAAACCACACACCACAAAATGACAATCTCCTGGGGAAATACACTTAGAGAAATCCTTTTGCCAGAAATTTCACTGACTGCTTATGCTAGGTGGTTGATTTTTAGAGGATTATAGTACAGTACAACTCAACCGAAATTGCTAGACTTAAGTGATCTATACTGAAGCATCTCTGCTAACAACAAAACTGCACTAACATAATCCAAGTGAAGAGCTAGCTCTTCAAGTATATAGCTGTATGATATAACCCTCTTGTGTAGCACACACCCTCTACATCTATTCAGTTCAGCTTTTCTGACACCTAATGTTCCAAATCTAGGAGAATTTTATTATACTTTTTTGTTTGCAATACTCCATAAAGTGTAAAAAGACTAAATAAAGGGACAATCAATTGGCAGTCATTTGCCAAGACCTTAGATAAAAGCACAGCAAGGAAGAAATGCCATAATTGTATATTCTGTCTCATACTTGGTCTGTCTTGAAGTACATTGCATTAAGGTTCTTGTAACATTATCAGTACTTACACTCTTTTGTAAGACAAAATTACGCACCTGTACAATGCACCTTACTAAACACATTTTCTTTGCAACTAAATGTAGGTACTTCTATAAATCTTTCCTGATTTGGGTTCTACATTTTGTCTTGTAGCCTTCTCATTTATATTTTATAAAGCCATTCCTACTTCTATTCCCATATTAAGCATATTATCTTCTCTCTATACATCTTTTCTGCAGAACACCCATTGATACAAAATCCCTCTATTTCCTTCTATCTTGCTAAAAGAAAAAAATGGACAAGAATATTTCTCTGGCAAATTAAGTTATCATAAATCACTATTAGATTAATGAATTCTTTTAAATGTTGCCTTTAGGCAAAACAAAAAGAAAGCTAAGGGAAGAAGTTTAGATATAGGCTTTTGCAAAATAATCTGTAAAGTCAAACAGAGTTTTGTTGGATTAATCACTCCACAATTTGGTACAATTTTCTTCTTAGGCTGACTAAAAATATGTTGCTGTGCAATATTAGGTAGGCATTCATATATTCAAATATAAGTGGTGAGCTCTCAAAACTGTTAAACACCTTAAGAGGTCATAACTATCACATGGAATCCTTTGATGGCAGCTACCCGTTCACAATGCACAAAAGGCTAATTTGATCATTTAAATCTAGACATCCAATGTTAGATGTTTTGAAGTGTAAAAATTATGGTAAAGTTCTCAGAGAAGACATACATGTGTATAATACATTAATGACCACACAAAAACCATTGCAGTCAATATAGGTTTACCACACTTCAGTAGAAACATAGCTGAAAGCAATTCAAAAGAGTTAAACTGCAAAATGTGAGAAAGAATGAGGATTCCAGCCTTTGCTAACAAATCAATTAAGTCAGCATAGCATGAATTGAGAAACAGTATCTAACACATATATTCTGGAAGCTTTTTATTAAAGAAAGAGAATTAAATACGTTGACTGTTTGACTGCTTCTGAGTGGTATGAACCAGACTAATTTTTGCAATTACCTGTAAATTAGAAGCAGAATTTTAAATCTTGCATCACAGTGGTCAGGTTGATGTAATTCTACTGGCCATTTTAGAAAAACTCCTTAGGAAGCACAAACTCTACAAAAAAAATTATATTGCATTCACTGCCACTATATTTTTTAGAGTCACTTTAAGATAAATAGTGCTGCGATAAGAGGAAAAAAGGCATTAGCACTAGCATTTCAGTAAAACTATTTTATTCTGAGAAGTTCTGCAGAAATCACACCAGGCAAGAGATATTTAGTTCTAACATAAAAATTAAACGCCATTTACTTGGTATAAAATTGGGATAGTATGTAAATTAAGTAAGTTTCAATTCACGTCTTCTTACTCACATCTGTTGGCAGTTTAAATAGTTTTAGTGTCATTAATTGTTATAAAAGTGCAAGATTTGCTGTATGCTTGCCACTTAGGACCAAAGGCACAAAAGTCTAATTGAACTAAGTAATTAGTAATTTGTCATTTCCTATTGTCAGCAATTACTTTCCATTAGAAATCCTCACTGAAAATTCTAATTTGAAGTGAGGTTTGCATTTTATTGCTGTCCATCCAAATTAGTTTAAAATTGACAGATACATTTTCATTTAAAAATTTAAAGATATTAAATATGCTTGAAGACACTGAGACATATTGTACCCCATGTGTAGTTCTGATAATCAGAATGAGACAAAATCCAAGACATTGCTTTCTTTGCTTCAATTACAAAGTGTATGCCAGCTTTACATAGTAGGCCACATCAAACTCTTGCTCATGTGAATAGTGCCCTTAATTGGCAATTTAAATGGGTAACACAAACAGAGTATGACACACAAAATTCCATAAGGATTCGTTGGATTTCTTACTCACTTTTATACAAGGAACCAGAAATATATATTGAAAGTGCACATATTTTCATGCTTTGTCCTAGAGGCTTTTCCCTGTGGTTTTACTGCAAAATATTATCTTCTTGGTTGTTTTGCAGACTTGTTAAAGCAATCAGCAGTGTTTGGTTATGAATGCTCATCGTGCAGCACAAGGCTGAGCAGGAGTTCTGCAGGTTCCTTGGAAATGCACAGGGCTGATCAGCCATGAGGAGGTGGAGATTTATAATTAAGATGTGTCAAATGGGTATGCATCATCATTTCAGGGCTCACAACTTGGAACTGCCTACCTAGCAGCAACTTGGTGCCTGGCAAAATGCTTCTGCTGCCCAGTACAACACAGTCCCGAAACTAGGGGATGGATGACTTGATGTGCCAGGAGGCAAACTGGTTCAACTTCCTTGGCAGACAGTCAAAAGTAATAATAGCATAAATTCATCACTGTCCCGGAGATCTTTTGTAAGCAAGTTACAAACCTGAACACAAAGAGCACAGAGGTTTATTTTTTTTAATGTGAAAAATGCTCAGACTCTGAAATAAGATCATGCTTAGCTCCAGCTGACAAGCATTTCAACATAAAGCTAACAGTTTAGCAGAGGTTCATACTAAACATGCTCAGAAGATACCAGCTGGGCATCCCTTGCTATCCACCTCTAAGCAAGCCTCTCACAGTCACATACAGAACATAAGGACCTACAGTAAGTTCTCACCATAAAATGGGGGAATTTGATGTTTAAGTAGTTGTATTAATTTACAGAACCAGAAAACAACACAATTGCACCATTTTTGATCTAATAACAGTTACTAAAGATATTATCAAGCTCATCTGCAGTGGCATACTATGGTACACTGCCATCTTTCTTTACTTAGTTTGTGATAGAATAATTTACCTTTAAATCTTGCAATGATGATTAATTTCCCTTAAATAGTTAGTCTACATCCAAATTTCCTGAAAGCATACATAGTTTACTGAAATTCTCTCTGATAAGTTTTTAATACACATCGCAGATAACTAGCACTCTAGATTAAGTGCACATTAATTACTGTTAACTTGGAACATAATTCCTATGAAGACACATACCCACATGCTTACACAAAGTTTATCACAATTAATGCTGTGATAGACAAAAGTTAAAATTTCTAATGATTTGTCACTAATAAATAACAGGTATTGTCCACAACACTTTCATAGCTGGAGTAGACTGTATCAGGGAACCTCAAAAAGACAGTGTCCTAAGCCTCTTTTCTTAAACTGATTGAATAAATTTGTTGCCCTTTCAGGGAAGAAAAACCAACACACCAAAAACCAACACACCAAAGGGAAAAAAAACAAAAAAACAAAAAAAACTACCACCACAGAAAACACAAAATATACAAACACACAAAAAAAAAAAAAAAAAGAAAGAAAGAAAACCCACACAACCAAAAAGCCACACCAGAAGGGGGAAATGTCGTCTGGACCCTCAACACAAGTCCTGTGAAAAGCTTAGTTCAACACCCCCCCACACACACTCCACTGCAATCAGTTCTGCTTTATACTGTATTGGTAGGAGCTGATAATAATTAGATGTTTGATATATATTTTAAAAACCCTGATCTCAAATGCTAAGACTGTTTCCTAATTATGTGATTCCTACCATGGGGTGTTCAAAGCTAAGGTTTAGAGATATTTTCAGAATAATAAAGATAGTGGGTATATTGCAAACCATTATTCTGCCATTTCTGCAGCTGTTTAATTGCCAATAAGGCACTGAACAAAACAGAATTAAATTAAAAGTTCAATAAACACAGATCAATATTCTTGTAAATACCAAGTCTATAAAATGATCTCTTTAAATGTAGTTATACTACAGGTAGCATGTAGATTATCTGCATTTGAATTTTATGTGCTTAAAGTCTAGTTAAATTTCTTCCCAGTAAAAACATTTTTGAATCTAGGAATGCTGTCAAAAAAGAAAAAATTATTATAAACCTTTCTTTATTCTTAAACTGTTGCTGTGCTCTCGTTTCACATTAGCTCACAATCAGCTGAATAAAGAAGTCATCTTCTGTCTAACATGTAAATAAATCATCAGCTTCAGTTACTTTACCACTAGCTGTTTGTCATTCAGAAAAATAATGGTTAATCAATGACTAATCAATGAAGATGTGTAACATATTAGTTTGCAGTCCTTCATCATCCTATTTTCCTCAATTGCCTGGGGGTTTGTGTTCAGTACTTACAGAATCGATTACAATTGTGAGTGATCATTCAGCTCATGTTGAGAGCTGTCAGCTGGGCTTTCTGCTAGGAGTTTTCACCCTCCTGTTTAATACGAGATGCTAATATTTAGCTGCATCTGACAAGCCAGATACTGTAGTAGAAAATTTTATAAGAAGTGCTTAAGTAACTAATTGCAACACTACATGTCACTTGATGAAACTAAACTTTTCCTGACTTCACAATAATCATAAGCATTACTGCCTTGCTGTGGAAAATTAAAGGAAAATAGCTGTCTGCTTGAGTCTGATCATGCCTGCAGGGAAGGCCTACGAAAGGCAACTAACAATGATGCCTTTGTGCATAACTGCAGGGGAAACACCGATAATTCTTCAATTTTCATATAAACTGACATTCTTCCCCATATGACATTCATGTGTGCACTTAATTTCCTAGGAGAGACGCTAGGAAAGTTGTATCCTCAGACTTTTGAAACACAACAACATAAATGAATAACAAAGGTTTCTATAACCAGAGTCATGTTTCACTGCTTGACAAGACTATTTGCTTTGAAGCAGATTTAAGCTTGTCACCAACATAAGGAGAAAAGATTGGGTGTTGTTCCCACACACACACCAAATATATTACTGTCAATGTATAGGTTTATTCACTTTAATTATTGTTTTCATACTTCTCCCAGAAAATGCATGTCAGTGGTAGTCAGAGAGTGTGATGGTGGAAACTAATAATTGTTAATGTATTTCATTAAATATTTAGAACTGAGCGGTATCGATTAAAACAGCAGTACGTAGGTGCGCAGCCCTAGCAGTTTGAGCTCCAACAGCTCCCTCTTGCGATTGAAGTGTCAAAGCTCCCTCGCTTAAACTGAGCAACATTTGGGTTGGGTCAGGCTAAGTTTATCGGCCCTCTTTCTATACACAATACTAAGAAAAAGAGAGAAAGAGACGTAGCCTTAGCTGCAAGTAGTGCTAATGTATCTTTTTTTACACAAAACATTACAACTTAGTTCAATAATCGTTTACTATACAAATTTAATCAAGCAAAGTAAAGAATCATTTCTTCACTAATTTAAGGAATATAACTCACCTAGAAATTCTTTTAATAGCGTAGAAGCTGATTCAGTTACTTTATTTTTATAGCTAATTTGATAGACAGGGAAGATAACAATTGATTTCAGGAAACAAGCATGTTCTTACCAAAGAAACTAAAAGCTGCACTTACACCCATAGAACTGAAAATAATCAGTGCCTGGTTTTTACATAATGCATAAAAACAGTCCTAAATACATTCTCTAATTCAAAACAATCAGTGACCCACTAAAAATAGCTACAAAGCAACATTTTTTACCTTGCTACAGAAAAGAATATTCCCAGCATGAAATTTTATTTTGTTTCTATGTTTTTGTCCCTGATCTGTATTTAGATTAAAATTACCTTTTACAAATGAATAGGTACTCCAGAACTTTTTTGGTTTACTAATAGATTGATAGAACACATGGGTTTCTAATATGATCAGAGAAATCTCTGATGTATTGCCAATTAGTGCATCCAGCAAAAATAAACCAAAATTGCTATTAGTTACAAGACTAGTACTAAACCAATAAAAATATAAGGCCTATAAATTATAAGTAGAACGAATCTCCCTACAATCAAATAACAAGTAAATACTGTAAAGAAATAAACATAAAACTTGTAAACACATAACACTCATCATATTTAGTAGGCAGTTGGAAGAAATGGTGTTTTAATTTAAGATCAATTGACCAAGGTGCCCCAAAGGATCTGAATGAAATAAAATATCATAACTTGGTTGTTTCTCCCCTAAAGCTTCCTATAAGTACACAGAAATATTTAGATATGGTCAATGCACCTTAGCAACATCTTGAACACTCAGCCCAGCTCCCACCCCTTCAGAATGACAACATAAATAATTGCCCCGAGATTGCAAAGAAAAGGAAATAGCACTTTAAACCATGGATGGTATTCTTAGTGCACACTCCCTTTTGTTTCTAATTTCTTAAATTCCTGCAGAGATTTAAAAACACAAATAGGCAAAACAGGTCTATGCCTTCTTAGTTATTTGGTGTCTACAGAATAGCCCCATATTATTAAGCTGTTGAAGACTAGAAAAAAAAAATCCTCATCTGCTTATATCAAATTCATACTCTGAATTACCTTGCTTGGTCACCTGACATTTTTTCCTTTGGTCTGGAAGCCCTGAGATCGCTGCACTGATATGAACAATAACAGCCAGAGTATGGTGGCTATGTGTGAATAAGTATTCTCATTGAAGACTTGGCAAGTCATGCTGGCATTTCATTAAAATGTATTTCTAACAAACTTTTCTTGAGCAAAATTGCTAATTTTTGTCTTTAAATTAAAACCTTTACACCAAAATATCTACCCAATCATATTACATAAGACAAAAAAAATGCTAATTTTACCCAAAAAATTGATAAGCCTTATGAGCTATGATATGATTCCCGAAGCACAGAACATTTTTCTTTTTTTTTTCCTTAAGATATAATCACCAAAACAATGACAAATGAAAGACTCAGAAAAGGTTATGACTTGACAAAGTAACATTTTTAAAACTTGGACACCAATCAAATTGATATAAGCACCAGTGATGCAACACTTTCTGACACTAAAGTCTTTACCACTGTCTAAAACATATAGAATAGCCTATTGTGATTGCTTAATGTCAACTTTTGTTCATAAACTCTTTCATAAAAGAGAAACAGGGAAAAATGGTTTAAAGCAGTTCAATTTGTCTATTTACCTTAATCTCTAACTATTCCCATATGTCTTAGATACATGATGTATGACATGCCATAAACCAATTTTTCAAAGATCTACAAGACAGAAAAAAGTCAGTCTCCTAACATTTTAAGCACTGAACTTTCATAGACAGCTGGCAAAACAAAACACTTCTAGGCTTCAGAAAAAGCTGAAAGGTTTTATTTGCATCTCTTAAATAAGATACAGTTAAAATATTTCATCATACACACAACCTCAAGGGAGGAAGGTCTTCTTAAAAATCTGAATTAAACCAAAAAGTTGATGGATGATATTTTAATAGGACAAGTAGACTTTTATTTAAGAGGCAAATGCTAGAGCTGTGTACTCATTTTTGAAAACCAGCCTGTGACACTGTACATTAAAAATCGCAAGTGGTGTAATCTCACTATGGTCATATGCATAACTCAAGGCACTCAGTGCAATGACTTTTTCCAAGTATTTATTAGCAATGCTCACTTCAATATGCATCAGTCTGAAGCACAGGGCACGGCAGCACACATTTAGCAAGATTTTCACTGGCAACTTCAAAAACAAGAAAGACACTGCACAATAAAATTGTCTGACTTACCTAGAATAGGCAGTGGACTGGAGGAAGGTGATGTGTTAATTAGTAGAAAGTTTTGCTGCATCCAAATTGCAGCATAGTATCCATTCGGGTATAGGGAGTAGGCAGGGTCCCAGGTGGGATTATTATGAAAATTAACTCTGCCACTCTAAAAACAAAAAATTAAAATAGAGAAAAAAAATTGCATAGATTAAAACAAGTTTAGTTTTATATAATAACATTGATTTATAATCCTGTGTTAGACCTATAATCTTCAATTTATATTTTTAAGATTTCATGCACAATTTGTTTCAATTTTAAATATTTAAATAAATGTCTATGTTAAAAGGCAGAAAGATTTCTTATATCAAGACAGTTTCTCATATCATAACAGTTTCTCAATCAGCTGAAAAGCTAAAGCTTTTAATGAAGTCTAGAAATGCATTTTCTATAATTTGATACTTTTATGCATTTCAAAAACATTTGGTATCAGGAAGAGCTATTCTGACAATGAAGAAGAATGTGTACAAATTTTCTAAGACTGTAGTTTCAGAAATTTCACAGTCATGAAATATGCTTATGCTAAAAAAGACCAAAAAGGTTGTATATAGAAATAGAGGGAAAAACAAACATGAATACCTCAAACTTCTAGCTATAGACAAAGAAATATAGTTTTGATCCAGAATATAAATTTGTACAAATATATCATAAATCCTAGGATTAAAATGGCTGGATTTAAAGTTCAAATAAGATTGAGAAATAGACTGCAGATCGTGTACACAATGTAGGGTCAATGGCGTATTGAATTTCTAGACCATTTTCAGACTACCTTCTGGCAATGGAAGCATTTTGACCACTGACACTTCCTATGGGTATATCTGACTATCCTGGTACAATGCACCATTCCCCATTATTGAATCTACAACAAACTGCTGTAGGTTATTCATTGATTGAGTGTTTAAGTGTATTCTTTGGGAGCAAATGGAGAAGGAAATCTGTAAACAATCACACACACAAAATCAGCAGAATTCTTCACTTGGACATGGTTCTCAGTTTCAGGCACTTAATTATCTGCAATATTTGATGAAAGCTCTGTCACTTTTTTAATGATGCATAGGAATTTTGCACTTAAAAGTTATACCAAGCCACAATGAGGAGCAGCACATTTTATCTCAAAGATTAAGCCATCATTGGCCGATATGACTACATGGGAGACATAAGGTTTAAGCACATCTGTCTATTTTACACTAACATCTTTATCTAGATCAATTACAATATGCACTATCACTGTTAAATAACCAATATAGATGCAGACTGCAGATCTATAATATTCCTAATGGAGGTTAGAACAGATATTAAGAGCTCCGTTTTCATAAGCTCAAGCAATAATCATGTGTGCTTGCATGTCTGTGCATAGCTTCAATCAAGCTGTATTTTGATATCACAGGAAAATGTTTCTTTTTCTCCTTTAACCTGTGCAAAACACTCTCATATATATTTAGCTCCAAGTTCATTTGTACAGTTTGTCTGCCACTATGTATTTATAGCTATTGCCCAAATGAGCTGTTCATACCATAGCAGGGAGCTAAAAGAGAAAAAAAAAAGACATTTGAAGCTTATTTCACCACAATTTCTACTTTTAATTTAACAAACAAAAAACAAAATAAAGGGATCATTGTAAAAATATGTACAAGTTATGTCTTCACCTCGAGAAAACTGCATGTCACTGCAATCAATACAAAAGCATAGTAGAAGATTTAAATTTCTTACAATTAAATATTTAACATTAATTTTACCATGAATCTACAAAGAAGTTTATTATTTCCTCCCATTCTCATTGGAAAACTACAACTGCTATATTACTTTTTATTTCAAACTAGCCTCCAAACACCAGGAACACAGAAGTCTTGCCACATAAAGCTTTTCATACAGTAGCAAAGGTTTGACTGTCCTCCAAAGAGCTCAAAGTTGAGTAGTTTGGAGCAAAACACATATGGAGAAAATAACATTCTGTTCTATGAACAGAACTTCATTATGATTGCTACACAAAATCACTGAAAGATGAAAACCTGCACCCCTGCTCAGAAAGATATTGTAGTGTATGCTGAGCATAAGCTATGTTAAAAAAATCTGATCTGTCTGTACACCACTTAGCTATGCATATTCACAGACAAAAATATATATGTGTAAAGCACAGCAGGACTTCATAAGTATTCAAGCATTTTAGCTACTCATGTACTGCAAGTCACAGCACCAGAATATTCTGAGTCAGAAATGAGCCACAAGGATCATCAAATGGCCCATGCAGTGATCAAACCTGCAACCTTGGCATTATCAACACCATGGTGTAACCTAGCGAGACAACCTCAGCCCATCAATCATCTCCTCTTCCTACTGCAACCCATCACATGTAGCTGTATTCTGATTGCAAGTAGGAGCGAGGTCTTCAGCAAGGGTCCTTTGGAGAGAGCCTTGAATGCACAGTAAATCCAGAAGGACTCCATTGATATTCAGGGAGTAAGACTGCAAGTTGCACAATGGAGAGCATCCACTCTGCAACTCAGACACTCACAACAGGAGCTTTCAAGCAGACGCTCAAATGTGTTATTAAGTTGTGGCAAGGTATCAGTTTCCTCTTCTGTCTGACAAAGTTCAAATTCATACCTCTTACCTCCCCAGGGGACAGCTCAGCCATCTGCCAGTAAGCCCAGCCTACCCCGTGCCTTCCATTTCAGTAAAGCTTGCTCACATGTTTGCTGGCTGGTGTGGGACAGGAAGATTTGTGTTTGGAAACCCAGCAGGACCAACCTTTAGATGTTTGCTTAATTCCATAGGTGTCCAAAACTCACCCAGGAATAAGATTCAGTTGCACCCCATTACAGGTGTTGTGGTGGAAATTCTAGAATATTTTATCTGCTCCCCAGCTGTCACTTCCAAAACATGTAGATTTCCATTAGCGTATCTTCTGGTCAAATGCAGATATGTCAAAAGCTCCAAGACTGAAGCAACACCAAGTATCTACATTTTGACACAGCCTACACTTAAACTGGCAACAGCCCATAATCTCAGGGCATCTCAAATATTAGAAAGCAATCTGATCCCATTAGCTTTCTTGAGATGTGAAGATTAGTACAGCTAGAGTAGCTACAGATATTATGGTTTTGCTTTTTTAGTCTGCAGTCCAGGTACTTCTTCACAACATTCACTGGACTATGGAGACTTCTGTTTCTAAATACACCCAGAGGCTTCTCATTCTTGAGCACTGAACAACCATATATTCATACAGATCACTGGGAAGCTCCTTTTGTGAATGAGATTTCATGTTCTTCATATGAAACCATTAATGGGTAAAACACAAGCAGTCCCTAGAACGAGGAGCAGAGCACAGATTTCCCATTCCTAGCAGAATACCCCATCAAGAATCCTGCTTATTCCCTTCAGGCTAACACTTTTTTTCTGCAAAGGAAGGGAACAGCAACCTAGATATAGTATAACAGTGAGGCCACTTGCTGAAAAAGGAGACATGGGATCTGATATAGGTTCAAGTCTCTAGCATTCAGACTGCTGCTTCTTCTGCTGAGCACCTCACACCAGTGGAAAGAAATTCCTTTCAAGAAAAGAATATCATGTTTTGCTTTTTGTAAAGAAACAGCTCCCAGGATCGAACACCAAGAGAAAACTTAGGCCTATAAATATCACATAGAGGTATATGTTCAAGGTCTGAAAAATTAATGCAGTGCTTCAATAGTGCTTGTAATCAGGATTTCTTACTGACTGATTTAGATAGTCACCTTATAGGTGTCTTTAAATAAAAGAAATCAGATCTGATGGTTCACGCTATCAGTAAATCTCTATCAGTCAGATGTCAAAGTAGAGGTCTCATGTCACAAATGAGACCCCTAAATGTCAGGTATTTCCACATCCAGTCTCATAACAGCTGTACTGTGCCCTTTAGGGGCATGTATACCTGCAGGTCCAAACATACAATTGTGTGGACTATAAAGAAGACTGGGAAGCACTTTAAATCTCACCTCAAATCCCCTGTGACTAACTTCATGTCAACTCTGTTATATCACATGTCTTCCTGTGAAGGCCTTTGGAAATGAGAACTCATGTCCTCATGCAAATTTTTGTAATAACTGAAAGTAAGACAATCACAAAAACAGTTATAACAAGAAAGTAAAAGACGTGAGCTCTCTTTTGTTTTTATGGGTTTTTGTGGGGTTTTTTTAATCAAAAAAATTCTGTAGCATTGGTACCTATGCTTTCTTTATAAGCTCATCTGACAGAGTTGAGTAAATCTAACAACAGTATTTTTTTTAAGTCACTTTAGAGTTTTGAGTTTTGTATTTTAGCTGGTAGGTGAACAAAATTTCTTCCTCAGCATATTAAACACATACAACAAAGCAAACTATCTTCATAAAGAATTTTTCCTTTGGGATCAGTTGTCTGCACAGCCTATCCCCAAATGATATTAACATGAAAACTAGATGATATTCAGCACCTTTCTTCACAAAAACCTATAATGTTCTACTTCCTATCCTGAGGAAGACATCAGGACAGCATTCAATCACCTTGTTGCTGTTCTGGTTTAAATGTGCTCAAGACTTGGGCTGTAAAGTTCCAGAAGCGGGGCTTAGACATTTGACATTTCATTCCCCAAGTCAAGACATTGATTTGCTTAAAGAAAGTGGCTCTGCTGCAATATTAATTTTAAAGTTGCTTTGTTTTAAAAAGAAGGATCACAGGGATCACCTTATATGAGATTACATCAAAAGGGCTACATGAAAGGTGTCTGAGCATATTTGGATAAGCAAGCTGAAAACTGGCAGGGATGCAGCACTTGCCATTACAGCTATGATGGGAAGAGCTCACAATCAAAAATGGAAAGGCTTGATATTGTACACATACATGAGCTCTGCACACTGATGCATATGTATTACAGCACAGTTTTGAAATACATGGTCGCTTTTTTCCCAGTCATAATATGTACTTTCTATAGGCAAACAAATGTAGCATCTTATGCTATATATTCCAGGTAAAGACATTCTGCCAGAACATCCAAAATGTGCATGTAAAATACAGAATGCCATCTTAGAAATCAAAAAAACAAGTGCAACAACTCTTTTATGCTTTCATTCTCCCAAATGCCTATTTACCTGCTCCCACCTGTTTTGTGGTGTTTAAGGGAGCCCTCACTGACAACTGAGAAGAAATTTGTTCCATGGTTGTTATGTAAGTCCATAAGCTTGCCAGGGCACAAAAAGACTTGCATCTTCAGGGAATACCACTGCCAAAAACATGTTATTAGGACCATGCCAGGCTTTATCAAATGTGTTAGTAGACATGGTTTTAGGAGCTATGGGCTAAAGGAAAAGGGTTTTTTTTTCAGGAAGCATCTTAATCAAGAGGAAGACAAATTTTTCACTTGCATATTTTGGGATGAGAAAATGCATGAAACAGAAAACATTCTTTGAAGATTATTTAGGTCCAGCTTAACTCCATAGTATCTGAAAATTATTAACCACCACCCTCTTAGCAAAGAGAGCTTTTCACTTCCAATTATCCTGACTCAGAATTTTGTCCATTCTGTAAAAAGAAAGGCTGAAGAATTATTTTTTTTTAATCAACACCATGTTACTGCTTCTAAGAAGCAATTCAAGGTGGAATGGCAGAAGCAGGCAGAACTTGGTAGAATCCTGATGAATCACAGACTCATTTAGGTGATCCAGATGATTTTTAAGATCCCTTCCAATCCAAGCTGTCTTATTAATTAGGTTGGAAAAAACATTTAAAAACAGAGCTCAACAGTTAACCTAACACTGTCAAATCCACCATCAGAAATGATGATATATATATAGTTTGGCTCTCTTTGAACAACTCTTGAAGTCTAGCGTTTATGACATAAGACTTACAAATTAAGTAATACTAACAATAATGTCAGAGTCTTATACCAGGAAACCTAAAGAGAAAAAACCTTCAGAAACAGCCTTTTGAACAGACTGAGCGGTGACCTTCCCCAACCCAAATAAGAACAACTTCCTCTTCAAAACAATGTTTTAAGGGGAAAACTGACACTTAAAAGGAAATTGTTCTATATTTTTGAAATATTTATTGTTTTCAATTACACTTTCTGGGCACAAGATAGTCTCTTAGTTCAAGACTCTTTTCCACATTAAAAGTTTGTTAGTCTTGCATCAGGATACATTCAAAAGGTCCAAAACACAAGAAACATAAGCGTATCTCTAAGTGGTAGTAAAGGAGAAAAGTAATATTAGAGGCTAGGTTATTACACCTGAATGCAAGTAAGTGACTCCTGCAGATGCTACATTTCTTTTGTATAGAGCCTAAATGAGGGGAGTTTGTGGGTTTTTTTACATTGCACCTCAGAAAATAACTGTTGATCTAGAACAGCTAGAAAAAATTAGTTATTGACACATCAGTTTGGAAAAGGCTTAATACAGGACAAGGAAAGGGTTGCATAACAGAGTGACATTTATTGCATATTTGAAAGTTGTCTGAAAATAATCACTGATGACTTACTGTAGTGACTGAAAAATTACCAGTTCCAATTGCTAAGGATGCCAGAGGCAAGCAGAGGCAATGCTTGCTGCTGTCAGAACAAAGAGGAAGCTGGTATTAACACTGGCAAATTTTGGCTAACTAGAGTAGTATTATTGCGAAGGTAACTGGTGCAGATGGTGCATAAATATTTCTGATGGAAGGCAACATCTACAAATAGGTAGTAGACCCTGAAGAAATTTCTCTTCTTCCTACTTCTAATAATCCTGGTACTTCCAAGTTAGAAAGAAAAAGCCAAGTATGTCTGAGGTAGTGGAAAATCCAGAAGATAAATATAAAGCCACCTGCTTGCTGCTCACAAAATTGACCCTTTACTAACCTATGAGAAAATAGTAAAAATAAATGGACTTTGCCTGGAGTCAGCTGAATGCATGAGGTGAGCAGGGATGCTTGTGATTGATAAAAGATACAACACTTGGAAGCCTTGGAGCAGAGAGACCAATCCATGAAATACAAACCAGAAAAAGTTTGAAAAAAGCATCCCAGACCAGACTGCAAGTTCCTCCCAAGGAAAGGAGCTGTATAAATTTTGTCCCATTATTTTTTATGAGAAATAGCCCTAATAAAGATATAAATATTGTTGTCACAGTGGTACCTGCCACATAAGCTGCAAGTCACCAAATTAGCTTACTCAAGACTAAAAGGCAATGCAAGACTTAGCAAGAGCTGTTTTAATTTCCCCCCCAAAAATACTTGAGTGCTTCTGCAGTGATGTCAGCTAAAATTCACATAAACTTGAAATTATATACATACTATTACACAGAAGTCAACTTTAATTATGCTTGACCCCCTGGTTCAAATATTGCTTCCAGACATCAGATAACACAATTCAAAAGTAAGAAGTTTAGACCATGATTATATTTACCCCACATAGTTGCAAATATGTCACTATAAATTTATATACAAAAATACATAAATGTTTTAAATTTATTCATATAGAAGTGTGGCTGTCATCACAATCATTTATTCTTGTGTATTGATTTCATTGCCTAGAAGAATCTCCAAATGCAAAGGTATAAGATGACATCCACAATCCTACAACAGAGCCATCTTGCTCTCCTTTCCACTAGGATATGCAGTTATCCATATGAGGATTACAGAAATGAACAAGAGTTGCATGACACAATCTCTCCTTGCCTCATTCTATTTTCAGCTGTAGCATAAACGAGGCCATCTCCTCTCTAAGACAAAAACTAAACATGGAGAAGAGCCCATTTCAGCGTTTTCCTTAACTCAGGAAATTAAATTATATTTAATTTATACAGATCCTTTACATCCCACTGCCCTCCAGCAAAAAGGAGCCCATGAGAGATGGGCAGTAAACTTGCAAATCAGAAGTGTGTTTGATTCCTATAGGAATTTGAGCTAGCCACTGTCACCCAGAAGAAAAGAAAATTGCTTATGAGTGATCTACTGCACAGCAGGACTTTGGTTGTGGTTCCTTACAACTTGCTCCCTGAGAGCTACACACCCCTTCTGTGCTCAGGCAGTTTCAGAGAAGTAAACACTGTCCTGAGTCCTTACTGTTAAAATTAAACAGGTCCTTAACAAAATGAGGGGACATCAAGCACCCAACCCACTTTAAACTTACAGGAGAGTCACTTTGAAAGCTGCTTAAAACACGTTGAATTTCTGATCAACAGACTGGTTTTTCTCTATACGGGCACAACTGCAAAGGGAGCATTTGTTTGAAATTGATCCCCCAGCGCAAGTTTTAATGTGCTGTTAAACTCAACCATTTAAACCAGAACCAGTGAAATAAAACTCTGATGACTCTTAAAGATTTTAAGATTAATGCTGGAGGAAATTACCTTGCCTAGTCATGCCTACTTTTATTAGTACCCTGCAGTTGTGTTTCATTTTGGATGTGGCAAAAGTATGATTTGAAAGTCAAGAAGGCAATTCCTTGCATTTGGTATTTAATTATTGAACACAGAACAATGCTAAAGCTGCATTTCCAAAGTTTGTCGTAGTGTGATTTGCAAGTTTTACTTAACAAAACTGCAATCTGGCAGTAAAACATAATGTCTTCTCATGATCAGACTGAAAAATGTTATGTGTCTTCTATACTACGTATGTGTAGTAATCATTATACCAGCATTGTAGCATATGACAATTTTCTTATTCTCTTTTTGTTTTTAGATAACATTTAATTTTAATACAGTGAAACACATTTCAGTAATCTCCACTGATTATACACATGGGGTACAAACTTTAGTATTATTCCTGGTGTATTACATTCAATTTTTATTGTAGTATGGGGTTTTAAAGAGAAAGCTAGTTTCAGCTTATAGTGAAGCTGGTTTTATTTATAAGGCTACAGCGTACAGGGAATTCATTAGCAAAACGGGAAAACAAACTAGACCAGCTGGGTTAGAGAAGTTCTAAAACATTTATCAAGTTCTTCAGATGAGCTGTACTCCCTTGGCACATCCCAGCACAGCACATGAACTTCTGCCCAACTCTGCTCATGAGCACTACACAGCTACATACTTGTACAAGTACTTAACCATAGCTACACAGCTCAAAAGACATTCAATATACAAATTTAACTTTAATTTAATATAACCTGCTGTTTACTTAAGCCTGCCTTTAAATGCAAAGCTGTGCTGAATTAAGTAATTTGATCACCTCTTGTCCTTTCCCAACCCACAAATCTAAGCCTCCAAAAAATATCTTATCCAAATATATGTGTTCTGAACAGCAACAGGCTGGTAGGAGGCAGTGCAATGACAAACAAACATTGAGCAATTTTTATTTTAGAATTATTGAATACAAGAATCACACAAGAATGGCATTTTCTTCTCCATTATTCTATTTTGATGGTAGTTCACATGAAAAAGGACCAGAGGAAACAGACCGAGTAGCAACAGAAAATATTTATATATTTCCTGAACATTATTTCTTCCTTTTATGGCAATAAGAAAACAAAATTTCAGAAAGTAGTAGCAAACATTTTTTTAAAGTATTTTGAACTCTTCTTAAAGAAACATGAGACAAACAGCAAAAATCCTCTAAGATATGTAATGTTTGCATAATGAAAAAAATAAATGCTGATATTCAAACTTGAACTAGGAATTACACAGAACTCCTTTCAGCTATTTGTGCCTATGCACACATTTAGCACAAGGTGGACAGGTCTATGAAGAAGTAAAAGAGTCTATGCTTAACCCTCTCTGGTCCATGCTGAATGTTATTACAGTACTCGTCATCACCAAGCAGTTATTTTGGAAAGAATATAAAGCACAGATTTCCCATTTGTAAACAGCAAAGATACTTTTAGAAACTATAGCTACTGAAGCCATCTGGCCAGGACATTGACCTTAATTTTTTTCCTCTTGCAAAGAGCTCCATGAAGACTTTGGTGACCATAGGTGCTCAAGGACCTTGAATTTACATCTTGTCTCAAAGACCTGAAGATTGTTATGCAAGTATACATGAAAAAAAAAACCTTGTACTGATAAAGTGGTAATTCTTATAGTTTAATTTAAATGTTAAGGCAGACTTAGAAAAAAATATCACAAAATCTGATCCCTGGACTCAAACTCAATGAGCACATTTCATTAAGTCACTAAAAGAAATAACAATTTTAGATGTTTAAATTTATGCTACAGAAATTCCACATGTCTTCACTGCAGATTGCCCCTTTGTCTGAATAAAAAAAAAAAAAAAAGAACAGCAACAATTTATTATATACAGGATTTTGGGGTGGTAGAAGAAACAGGGATGTAGAGAAAAATACAGAACATGATGCAATGCTAGTATGTACACTTGAGCATATACTATCAGGGCCAAAGAGGAAGGCAGTGGATGGTAGTGATAAAAATTTATGTTTGTATTCAAAGCCCTTCCCTTGGAAGCAGAACAGAAAAAAGCTAGGATTTTTTAGTTGCTTTATTCCATAAATCACATTCACTGAGTACAACACACTGTTGCAATGTCCAGTCATCCTCTAAACAATAAACCAATCCACCCTGCTAGCCAACAGGCACTTGCCCCAGAACTTGGAAAGGGGATTCTTGCTCTAACCTGGAGAAAACTTTTGAAACCATTGAAAACTTCAGTTCAAGGAGCAGCTATCAAGCAACTCCTGATCCAAAACTCTAGTAGCGGTAGCGACACGAAAAGTTTTCTGTCAGTTCCCTCTGGGATCAACCCTTCCTCTCCCTGTAATAAGACAAACACTGTACATCTTCTCGGCAGTGCAGATAGGTGCCAGAGCTAGTGCTGACAAAGACAATGTAGGAGCTGAAGGAAGCAGCTGCCTAATGCAGAATTAATACACACTCTGAGAAAATGGTGAGGGATAGAACATTTGGATATCTTGGGAAGGTGGAAGTGCAGAATGAAACCTGTTCCCCCAAAAACTGTATCTATCTCCGAACATCCAAATCAGCTCTTTCCCCTTCCCATTCCTCAAATCCTGTCCTTCACCAAAATTCAGATTCTGCTTATACCATAAAGAAAGAAATCTTATGTCAGCTGAACATACAATAGCATCAGCCTTTGGAAAGACCTAAAAATTGTGCATATTCATGCAACTTCAGCCTTATTGTGGAACACTTTCATCAAAATTTCTTGCAATCCGTTTTCCTAATTTCAGTCTTTTGCTAATATTGAAGGTTCTGCTTCTCTCTTGAGGCTTGTTTTTATATCCTTGCCATGTCTAATAATTCATTGTGTGTAACAACAAAACAGACTTTTTTTTTAACTGATCTCCAAGAGTCAGTTTCTCCCACATATATGTCCCCAACAAGATTTCCTTCTTCAGATAAAGTCCTCTTGGTTTATTACTGTAAGTAACAAGGATTGGATAGGAAGAATGGTGAGACTTCAGCACTGCCTTATTATGAGTTATTAAATTCTTGAAGATAAAGGCCTTACTTCTCTAAGTAGCTCTTTTTTTTCTTAAAAGCCATCAGACTTATTACATAAAACACAGTCCCATCTATCCAAATACAATAGAAGGAAATCAGACCAGGAAACTTTCTATCTTTATAGAGAAAGTCCTAGTCACACCTAAACAAAAAGAAGTCATCCCTGTTTAGCTAACAGAAACAGGCTATGCTGTTGCATATGTAGATTCGGGGGTGTCCCCTTCTATATTTACATATTTCTGTACATAGTTTAATTGAAGCTTAATTGAAGCTAAGTTTGTACTGTTTCTCTCTTGGCATAAGAAAACCTCTCTACACCACATTTCATGTGCAGTCCCAGAGAGCAACTGACCAATACTTGTCAATTGTTGCATCTCCATTCACACACCATTTAAAAAAGCATTGAATCATTCCCTCCTAGAGCAGGGCATAAGGCTCTCCCCAGTAACTGTAGGGCAATGATGTGATTGTACTGCCAGTGGCTGAGCAACATTCACTGATGAGAAGCTATGCTAAACTTTGCTGTGTTTCTGCACAATAGGCAAGTTTTTCTAGGATCCCCACCATTGCAATATATAAGCACACACTTGAAATCTTATCTCCGTACCTTAAAAATTATGTTCACTCTACATTGAAAAGAAAACAGAACAAAGCACTGAAAAGATATTAGAACAAGGTTGGGGATATCAAAGTAGTAGGAGCTGTGTTACCAGCCAGGTTAGCACACCCAACAGGGAAGCTGCATAGAGGATATCAAGTTTCTAAAAGTACAGACAGAAAAAATACAGTTTGAGCGAAAACTAAAAACCCCAAACAATTTCAAATATGCCAGAGAGGGGAGACAAGTATTTCAGAAGAAAACAAGAGTTAAACAGTGAAGGCTGTGGTGAATAAAAAGCCCCAAGAAAGAAGCCAAACCAACCAAAAAGAACAGCACATAACAATTCTTCAGGCACACTAACAGTGTGACAGCATTACCAGTTGCAGACAGGATGTCCAGAAGCAACATTTCCCTGAGCATAAGCACAATAAAAACTGAAGAAAAGACTTGAGTGTCCAAATATATTTATACAACTATGGGCACTGACAGTGGTGCTTCTGTACTCATGATATTCCACAGGTATAAGTAGAAGAGATGACCCTTCTTGGAAATTTCACTTGAATCATCTATATAGACTTGGATTTTTAACAAAGGTGAGAAGCCAGAACCCAGTCAAAACACCTGAAGGACTTCTGTTCTTCAAAACTTCTAAGTTGAGAGCTTAATTTGATTAATTTGGAAAAGGAAAATTATCTAATCCCTCTAATTATTTATAAAACAGTACACTAAAGAGACAATCTACCCAAGCTCCAAAAACCCTAAGAGACCCTGTGGGCCTACTCCACAAAAGCCCCAGGCCTTCAAACACATGCAAAACATAGGCCAAGAGGCTCTCAGACACTGCCTTGCTTTCAGAACACCTTGAGCAAACTAAGGGCACCTTGCAGATATTCCTTTCTCACAGACCCTTGGGACTTTCCTAACTGTTCTAGAAGACACATGGCTTCTTCAAAAATGTACTATGTACATACATAAGATTTAAGGGGTGCCTAGTGCATCTATACCCTACATTGTCATCTACCAGACTTCCTTAAAATTTCATTAAGATGTTACAACTCGGACTAGGAGAACATCACACTTCAAGAAATTCACTCACTTTGAAAGTAAAACCCATCAATAAAACCCATGCAATAAAACATCCCGCAAGCCATCCTTTACCTAATGGAAGCCAGCAATCACAGAGCAGTCAAGACAGATGATGCCCATTAATTGCCACAACTACACCTGAACTTATTTGCTCAAGTTATTTATACTGTTAACAAAGCTATCCACAGGTTCAACCAATTCCTAACCACCACCGTGAACCAAGAATTGATAAAAGGAACAGAAATATTGCTAATTACTGCAGAGTATCTTTTCCCCAAAGAACCATCCCATGTCTAAAAAACTGTAACTTTTACAGCTCTGAATTGAGAAAGAGCTTAAGAAAGCTAATTACTGCAGAGTATCTTTTCCCCAAAGAACCATCCCATGTCTAACTTTTACAGCCCTGAATTGAGAAAGAGCTTAAGAAATAAGTAAGAGACAAGACCAGAACTAGCATTCATTGCTCTACAGTGACAACAGCATTTTGGAAATATTACAGTTTATTCACTAAGCCCCTACCCCCAAACACTGCCTTAATGTTTCACAAATGCTAATTATCAGTCTCCCTCTCTGTGGCATGAAGGTTAGTGACCTTGTCACTCTTCTCTTTGTTAATACTTCCCCTTCGCTCCACAGGTCCAATCACCTTTTCTTTCAAATTGCCTAACTGATGAACATAATCAAGTTAAGCTCAGAGCAATTGTTCTCCACCTATATTCAATTTTGAAGGGTTTTTGCTTCTATTTCAGACACTGAGACTAGCTTTGTGTTCAAAAGCTTGTTTGTCCCTCTCCTAGGAGCTTGATAAGAAATAAGCTGATACAGATGCAGTCTTATTGAAAAATTTGAGATGGGGAATAAAATTTGTTAAAACTAACCAAAAAGCTGAACATCACACCATTATTACATTACTTATCCTTCAGATATGTCAAAATTTTACCTCAAGATTCAATTTGTATTTGTAACCTGAAGTTTTGGAAGAAGACATAGGAGAGCACCACAGCTTTCTGTAATTATTTTTTCTCTATCAAGAAAAATACAAGTTAAGAGCAAGGTGAATCTCAGAGAATGATAATAGCCCTAAGACTGATGCAGAGTTCTATCTTAAGACAATTCCCTCCTCAACAATCACCAAACCAGACTTATCACAGCTGCAGCGGCAGGCTTTATGACAAGCAAAACACATTTTTCCCAAGTTTTGGTGGTACACAAGTATGGGTTAAAAAAAAAAACAAACACAAAAGAAAAAAGAAAAAAAAACAAACCAACAATAACCAATAAAAAAAATTAAAATGACCAAAAAACCCAAACCAAACAAAACTTAAACCTTCTTCCATCTTACTTCCAAAAAAACTTAAGTCTCCTAAGGTAACTTAGTTCCTTTGAAAAGATGGATAAATTTTCTGCAGATGTGATCACATTCTGATTTAAGCCAGGCCATCAGAGACACAGACCTTCCCTGCTGAGTACAGGGAACCGATGCCAACTGACATTAAGAGCCTCTCAACTACACGCATTGCTCCAGTGTTGGCCATCGGACACATCGGGACAGGATAATTCAGTGATAAGGTTCAAAGAATCAAGTGGAACCTTTTAAGTCATGATACACACTACTGTCTTCTGAAAAGGTGCATGTGCTCTGGAATATAGTGTCTACTATATCAGGAGACTAATTATCATTTTGAAGTTGTATCATTGTTTTTCACTCAAACTGTTTTGGATCCTTTCCTCACACCAAGTAAATGAATGTATAAGTTTATCATGCTTTACCATGCATTCTAAAGCACAATACATTTTTAAATCTAGTCCAACATCAATAAACCACTCTAAACCACTTCTTTAACTTAGAATGTTAAAAACTCCATAAAGAAAAACAGTTATTTTTCAGATTATACAAGCCACACCTACTGCTTCCCTCATGCCTCAATACTTTGGGGTTATTTTATTTCTGCTGGAAGCAACAAGTGATTTATGTTTGCCAACTTGCTTGTCACTGGATAGGCATCCGCACAGAAGGACACCAATCTGTCTGAGAGCAGTAGTGTCCCTGCCTTCCAGCTCTCAACATACTTATATTTGAAGCTGCCCGTAGTACTTAATGTTGTGGTTTTAGGTAGCAGCTTTACCAGCAGTAAAAGAGAAAGCACCAAACTCGGTTCAGCACTGCAAGGCCAATAAGATTTGAACTCAGGTTTCCTGAGGTGAGAGAATACCAAATCCACCATGCCACCTAGCCCTCAGTGTATTAAGATCTTAATTAGTCACTTTACTATTATTCAGTCAAAATATGCTGGATTGAAACAAATTAGATTTTTCGCACATATTTCAGACATTGGCTCAAGTCTTGCAAGGATTTTCTTTTATTATTTATAAGATCATGTGCTGTCTTCCTGCTGAAAATGAGATGGTCTGCATGAGGAAAAAGGTAAAAGAAAAGCAGAGAAATGAAAATCAGATATTCCCTAATGATATTTAAAAATAGAAATTTTGCTACTGTTACATACAGCATGTTCCATCTTTTGAGATTTAATGGCTCTCTTGTGGTTTAATGGAGAATTACTTTCAGTAATTGATTATTAAAATTTAAAATTGCTAACCATCTTCATTATTAGATGAGCGAACATGTTATCCTTGTAATTAAAAAAGCTTGAGATTCACTTTCATCCTGTTGACAGAATGGGCAGATAGGCTCAGCACTCCAGTGCAATGGTTTCAGGGTTCTTGTTTGACAAAAATAGCCAGCAAGCTATTTGATGGTGAAAATAGAGAACATTCACAGACAGAGGAAAAAATAATGAACAGAGATAAAATAATAAAAAAGCCTTACAAACTAATTAAAGTTTTCTATACAAACTATCATAGGCAGAATACAGAGAGCATTTTCCAAAGAATTTCTGTTGAGTTTAGTAAAAAAAAAAAAAAAAAGTGTATTGTTTGTGTTACAAATACATATGATTTTTTTTCCCCTAGATCTAGGGCTATTTTCACCTTTTGGAACTCAGTGAATTCTGAATCCTGCAGTAATGCAGAAACTTGTCTGGGATAAGCGGGATTATGCCGGGGAACATGGGACCGTGTTCCCCCTTAAGAAAGCCTTACAGCTGAATGAAGGAAAAGAGCCTTCCCAAATTACAAAGAGGGAGAAGCAATTTAAGATAACACCTTAAGTATAATCCAAAGGGCTGAGAGTTCGCACAAGAAAAGTAATCCTTATGGCCTTTCTGTTGAGACAAATAATAACACTTTAGGTCCTAATTTTAATGCCATGGGTAGCTAATTTTCATACCACAGGCAGAACATAAGCAAAACAAAACAACCCCTGCTTTGCCCCCACCCCCCCCCCCCCCCCAGAAAAAAAGGGCAAAAATTATATTTTTTACAAGGTTTTCAAGTTAGTAAGCATATTACCTTTTTGGAAGTGTCTGCATTATGTATGCTTTCAACTCCCATTCTTTGCAAAATGATACAAGGCGACCAAAAGTTCAAGACTGCTACACAGTAGCAGAGCTTTAAACAGCTGAACATAATATTTTCATCCTATATATTTAATAGTAGTCTTTTTGCCAGAGATCACTTGCAAAAAGCTATTGCTATATTTTCTCATTTCTCCAGCAATATGAGAAATTTACCACCTACACTTCTTATGATAAAATTAACAAAGAAATTTCCATATTATAGAACAAAGATGTTAGAGAATAATTATTTTCCTATTGTAATTAGGACAGATGTTTTTACCATCACACAGGGTGATCTTTATAACTAATGGTAATATCAGTGTGACATGTCTGAACTGTTAGGAGCACATTCTACAAGCCCCAGAGTATTTGCAAACTGTTCTCCTGGCTATTCTGGTTCAGTTTGTTTCCCTTGAGTTCCTCCCTAAGACTGCTCTTTTCCTCTCATCTCAGAGTGCAGGAATGCTGTTTACTGTATGCATATGTTGGCATAGGTTACACCATCTCAGCACAACGCCAGGGCAGATTCAGAATGACAGTAACACCTCAGGTCACAACTTCAACAATATTTCCAAGACATGCCATAGGGGGAAATTCCACATTGTCAGCAGGGTATGCTCCACTACACAATGTACAAAATAGTATAAGTGTTCTTCCATATAGTTACAGCAAGTGTATTAGCTGTAAAGTATGAATTGTAAAACATGCAGTAGGTATGTTTATTTTTCGGTGTACATGTTAATTTCTGTATCCTGAATGGCTTGCAAACAAGCACTTTGCAATAGTGCATAAAGTTACATTATACCACACCCTGTCTAATGCTACAAAAAACATTCAAGGGGGACATTAAATCTTAGTTAGAATCACAGAGTAGGATCAAATAAACTGAACTTTCTAACTTCAGTGCATCTACAACTCTCTTAGCTAAACTATATAGTACTAAAATACAGAGCTGTCTTTATCTAGTAATAGATTGCTTATCCATAGGCCAGGAGAAGTGTGTGTTAAGGATCCATTTTTCTATATACATTATCATCATGAGAAAGAATTCAAGGAAATTTCCTATTGAAGGGAAAAATTAGTATGGATTTCCTGTCTAGCAGGATCCAAGATGCATATAGCTGTTCAAAAAGTCTCTGGTTTGTTTTTAAACAAAAAAAGTAAAGTATTTAAGTTTTTATGTTTAATGTGGGAGGCTATGATATCACATAGCCCACTACATGTATAGCTCTAAAAGTTACCTTCATTTTGTATAGATAAAAGATTCTCTTCATCCTCCAAGCTGCAAAAAGTACTTTCACTGTAAATGGCAGAATCACATAAAAAAAATAGAATATATTGCAAAGAAGGAATGAGGTCACTATTTCAAATGTTTCTGTGTGAACCATTTTGCATTTTTTTGCATCTCTCCATTGAATACTCAACGTCTTGAGAGTCACTGACAGATAACAGAATTCCAAAGTTAAATTATTTCCGAGTGAGCACTATCAGGTTAGGACCAGGGAATTATAAAATGAGTTGTCAATAGGATTAATTACAGGGATAGAACAAGAAGAACTGTATTTTTAATTATAAAAATCAAGTTTTCCTTTGATTTCAAAAAATATGTGAAATCATATATCTGTGATATTTCACAGTGTTAGTAACCCCACACTGCATTTTACTTCACCATACCTAAACTTCATATCTGGTATTCAATACTTTAGCAGTGCAAAGACAGTGACCAGATTTCACCCTCTTTGGTCACAGGGAAATTCATGTCAGAGATCTCTTATAATGCTAAAACCCTAGATGGGGTTGGGAACATGAAACAAAAATACAGAATAGCTCCGTTTCTAGCTTTATACTGTGAGGGACAGAACACACAAAATACTGACAGATATCAGCAAGGTCTTAAGTGATGCAAGTACTTTGGCACACTAAAAACACCAAATTACCTGTTAGCCTTTGATTCAGCTGAGATTCAATTTAAATTTTAAAAGTTAGATTTGTTGATTCATTTGAGGAGGCTACTATGGTTAGCAGGAGGTATTTTGTAAATATCCAAGGGATTATATTTCCTCTGGTCACATACTGTTCATTTATATAAGCTTGGAGAGATTGCACTGAATGGACTACACTTGATAATTGCTACATCACCCACATGTACTTAGGAGGGTACGATTGGAGGAAAACAGGAAAGGGACAGGTGGACAAAAACCTCTGAAGTTTTACCCAAATAATAATCCCAGTGTGGTTTGCAGAGCCTAAAAGCTGAGTCAAAGAAGACGTAGGAAGAAAAGGCAATTTATGTCTGCCAGAATCTGCCTTTGCCTTTAAGGACAAATCCTAGTCAGCAAGCTCTACTATAAGCAGTGTCAGCAAGAAGCATCCCCACACATGTCTAAATGTAAACATTATAACTCTCAAGTTTGTTTTAGAGATAAGGGAGGGGAAATACTTTAGAGAGAATAAGCACTCCAAAAGGGAATACTTACACCTTGGCCAAAAAGCTTCGACAATCAAGTACCCATGATACACACCCACACAAAGTTAGTGCAAATACCCATACAATCACATGATTATATACATGTGAAAATCCAAACCTTGGGTATGCTTGTGCTTTGCTTTTCTTGTGTAATTCCTCACAATCTCCTGTATAAAACACTAAATCCCTTGAACTCCACCAAAGGATCTATTTCCATAAAACACTTATTAAAATTACAGATCGCACTAATTCAGTATGTCATTAACTAATGTTGTTGTGGCTGGATTACAAACCCAATGTCACCTCTACATGTGATGCACTGGGTATCAGTTGGATGTTTGGCTCTGTGCCTGGCTACAGCATGGGAGACCCAAACCTTCAAAGCTGGCCTTGTGTCCTTCTTTCCCCCCCGAGAGAGTTTCTCCTTTCCTTACATGGCTCTGCTATGCTCTTATTATAGGAACAGAATACCTAAAACCTCATGCAATGACAAATTTTTCATCATCAGAGACAGAATAGAAAGGAACTAAGCAGGCAACATAGAAGTTGATTCGCTTATATTTTGTAAAGTACATGCTTTGCTTATGCATGAAGGAAATCCTTTTCACTCTCCTTTTTGTTAACAGTGTGCTCCATTTTGGTTCCAACACATCACCCTGTCCCAGCTGATTTCTAGTCCACTAATGTTCTAAATGACTGGCTTACAGCAAGCAACTTCTTGGATTTTATAGTTTTACATACAATGAAGCAAAGAGAGATAATTGTTTTTATTTTCAAGTGAATCAGCTAAAATTATGTGTAATTTAACATGGATGTTTCTTTAACCAAGATGAGGAGGAAAAAAAAGTAGATCCTTATACTTGGTTAGAAGCAGTATCAGAAGTCTTCCAATACTGAAAACAAAAAGTTGGGTTTATATTTTAAAGAAACATTTTTTAAAAAATACAGAAGCATTTACAATAGAAAATTCTATATTAAGTTTCACAGGAAAAAAAAATATATGAAAGCAGGAAAATTACTTTCAAGTCCAATTACAATCTCAAAGATGGGCAAGAATACCTAAGAAAACCCCACCACACCAAAACCTCAATTTACCTTTTTTGTTTCTTTGAATGTGGATGAAATCTTGTGCAAGTGACATTTGTGCTATCATTATATATTGTTAAACATAACCATCATAATTTTTCATTCATATCTATATTTATTCAGGCAGTGAAAAAATTTATCATGTCATTAATGCTTGATTTTTAAAAGGATGCATAAGTGCTTAAGTACTGCATTGAGAACAGGTGATTAAAGGCATTGGTATGTTTTTCCAAGAGCTGAACTACCACAGTGTACCAAATTCACACATTACAACTGAAGTACCAATTTGAATATCGTCCCAAAATTTTAAAGGGGAATGTTGGAGTACTATGAAGACTTTTTCTTTTAGACACTGTCAGTGTCACAGACAAAACAATCTTATATTACTGACACCATTCAAATGAAGCTGAAAATAGCATTTCAATTAAATTCATAATTTCATTAAAAACATAACATCAGCTGGTAGTTCTAGCAAGCCACAACAGTATTTTTCTCCCTATCATGATATAGTCTATATGTGTTCTGGATCTAGAGGCCTACACCACAACTTGTGCAAGTACAGTAAAATAGAGTATCACCAGCTGGAAATAGGACTTGGGTAAAAGCTGCGTGGTTTTTTTTATAATAAACTCTTAAATGATTGAAAATTTTATACTGTTCTCTTTATGCAGGAAGTTTTTGATAGGCTTTTTCTTTCAGTTGTTGTAACCATGACAATTCATAACTATAATATAGCTATCCAGTTTCAAATATCTTCATTAACATAAATGGTATCAACTTCAGCCAGTTTTGATCTTTCTGCAGGGAATACAACCTTCAAAAGACAGATAACTCTCTCAGCTAACTACATTTTCATACTGTAGGAAACCAAACAACAGGCTTACTGAGACATTCAGCAAACAGGATTTATTAAACTCTCCTAGTCAAGTTTTTACATGGCTTTAAATATGTATCTTCTCAATATGCAGAATCTGCTTTAGCTTGTTAAACTCCTGCAAATCCCTATTACTGTGCCAGAGGGACTTAGATGCGAGGTTACTTTCATAAACCATAAGCTGAGAATAAGCAATATCTGACACCACCAAGAAATAGGCCCAGTCTGGCCCCTTGGGGTTTTATTTAGCTAGACCAGCCCAGAACCCAGAGTACCAACTACCCCAAAAAGGACAGTCTCATATTAGTGAAGGAAATTGTTTGAATTATTGTGTTTTATCCAGAGCCAAAACAGTGCAAAAAAGCATTTCTTTCTGGCAGCCACTGAATTAAGTGCTGCTTCCAAAATTGATTAGGTGCAGAATGGCGCTTTGAGCGGTTGTTTGGGCTTTTGGTGTGAGGTGGAGGAACAACAGACTGAAAGACAATTTAGCATTGTAAATATGTGCCTTATTGCACACACTCTAAAGCCTGCCAGCTTAAGTGAGATGTTTTTCCCCTTTTCAAGGAATTTTAAAAGAGACATCATTTTGATTAAAACCCAGGGGAAAGTTGAAGTCATGAGAGCAGAGAACAGCTCCTACTCAGAACAGTGAAAAACAAAGATGCTGTTGTTCATAACTGCTCTGATCCCAGGTCATGTTAGCTTTTTGTGGCATTAAGCAACAGCTGCTTAAAAACTGTCTTTCTGCAGACCAAGGGGGAAAAAACACAGCAGTAAAGATCATTACATTTCTTATAACACTAAAAAACCTAGGGTACAGTTGAGCTGCTAAAAAGCCTGCACAAGATATTCTCTCACACCCTACATAATCTTCTGGTGTGTGTTCAAGGCACAGTTACTCCTTTTTAATCATATATTACCTATTAGCAATTCTTAGTCAAAAGATTCCTACTCTTGCTTTTCTGTATAGGAGGTAGGTATCACCCAGTCTTTTACCTTCCTCTGTCAATTCCTGCAGAAAAATCTCACCCTGCAATCCCCAAGTCACAAATGTCCCTCTCTGCTCAAGGAGCATCTCCACCTATCTTCTCTTGTCTGGTTGCCCAGTGTATTTGATCCTCTTGAGGCAGAGTTGGATGCAGCCTTTTACAGCTGCCTCCTTCGGGCTTGTGGACGCACTCCTCAGCCGTCTGGGAAGGTTTCCAGGCCTCTCTTTTTGGTGGAAGGAAAGCTGTTCTGTAACACCTGCTTAACTAAGCATTACTAAACCTTGTGATCCTTTTGGATCTTCACATCACTTTTTCATCAGTAAACCGAGTACAGATCCATGACCTTCCTCCAGTCTCTCGCGCATTGAAATTTCAACTGCAATAATTGCCACATTTTGTTTCAATAGGATTTTTACTGCTATTAAATTTAAACCAAGTATGAGTTGCAAATTGCTTCTAGCCTAGGGCAGACACATCTTACTCCAGGGCTTAATACTTTATTTGACCCTAGTTTGACTTCATATCAGGATCTACAAGACTAATCAGATGGGTAGCTTCAAAGAAGCATCAGGCATTAGCTTTTTAGGCCTTTTCCTTAGAAATTTTTCCTCTAAGAACAAGCACAACATGAACAGTAGTCGGTTTAAGAACAACAAAGACTGCTTCCACAAGCTTTTCCTTTTCTCCCAGATAGGAATGTGATTCAAGGACCTGCAAGGCCTCTACAGCAGTGACCTTATCTAAGAAATGTTGCACATAAGGCAGTAACACAGGTACTATGAGGCAGAATATCAGTGTGCACAAGGCACTTAATATGTGTAATACTCTATTTATCCTCTTCAGGAATTCTAACCTCCTACAAACTGAGTCAAGAACAAACACAAACTTCATCTGTAATAAATTTGCATATAAACAGCAATATAGTCTATTCTGCATTTACAGGAAACTCACTAATGGATGAGGACACAGCCCTTAAAAGACCTGAAAGCTTGCAATCTTCTCATTCAGTTTATTTTTTATCATCTGGAAGGGCTACAAGAAATCTTTCCTCTACACATTTTTTACCCTTTTGCTAAAATTCATACACTTAGTATCTTATGTACCCTGATAGATGAGGCTCTTTTTTCACCTCTGTTTGCATGCCATCCCTAAAACGCACGACATTATTAACCTCTGTTTTTCAGCATCTAATAGATGTCACCAGAAAAACAGTTTTAATAAATGCATCCTGGAACATTCAGTTTGGAGCTAAGGTACCATGTGTGAAAAGGAAAAATAATGATAAGTGATAAATGGGATAAAGATTTTAGGGAAATTTTATTGTATTTAATTAATCTACCATTTTTACTAAGTTGCTTTCAAGTGAAATGGCTTTTTACCAACTCCTTTTGAAAAGGTTAGAAGGGTATTCCCTGAGCTACAATCATTAGCATATAGATGTCTCTAAGTGTTAATTTCTGTTTTCACTGAATGAATGTAATTTAAAATGAGGCCCTTTCAAATCAGTTAACTTTGGCCATTTGAGGAAGATAAGAAAAACGGACTCAAGCATGAACCCCAGCAAAACCTGCTTCTTAAGGATAAATATATGTGACTATTTAAGAGTCTCCATTGCCACATGCTGCAAATGATAGATTTCAAGAAAATTATGAGAAAAGGTGGATGACAGGATTAAAGTCCTTCCACTAGGTGATAGAGTCTATTAATAGGGTTAAAAATAACAAAAAAGAAGGGTTATTTTTATAGTTCATTTTTAAAAAGAGTTGAATACCAGCCTGGAAATTACAGTGGTGGCAATTAGTTTTATACCTACAGCAAAACCTACAGTATTGAATTTCTCCTCTTTCAGTTTTATGCAACAAAGGAAGAAATTCAGGAGCTGATCCATCTCCTAAATTAATGAGTAATATACCCACTCATCTTCATCTGGATAAGGCTCAGGACTCTTTTGAGTTTTTCATTTAAAAATAACCCAGCACATGTTCAGTATGATGCACCATGAACCTCTGACATAGCTGTCCATCCAGGCCCGCCACATGCCCCAAGAAGACAGGGTTTCTGTTCAGCAAATTTGTAACATATATACACCATAGAACATGGTTAATAAAGATATAGAATATTTGTAGTTAAACGTACCTTATTCTCCAACACAAAATCACGCCTTCACCAAAACAGAACTTTTCTGAAATTATATTTTTCTCCAGAGAGAACTTCTTGCTTCAATGTTTTTAATTCATGGGAGAAAAATAAATACACAAGCAATCAATGTCAGTCTTGGAGAATAGGAAATAAACATGAAATTTGGGAAAGTGATTTATACTAACCTACACAATTGCCACCTGTTCAGGCAAAGCTACAAGGTTTCTGTTTAAAATTAATTTGCACATACTGAAATTATCACTGCCATATTTGGGTTGAAGGCCTCCGAAAATATGTTTGCTCTGAACATATCAGGATCTAGAGACCCAAGCCACACCATTTCCTTGGCAGCAGCAGGTCCCTCAAGTGTGGCAGGCACTAGGAAAGAAACCAGAATGACCATTCTTCATTTTTACTCATACAAGATACAATAATTTTAGGGAAGGAAACAATGTATTGTTCAAAAAGTAAAAAAACAGGAGTAAGAGGAGAGTCTAATCCTTGTCAGCCCTTTTTCAGAAAGGAAGAGCAGCAACAACCATGAGATTGAGTCTGTAGATAAAATTGAAAGTCAGACCACAGATACATCAAAAACACAACCTAAAAAAAATCCACAAACCCCTGCTTCTACCTCTTTGTTCATCAAGGGAGATTAATAGAAATCTTCCAAGTTATTTCTTTGTCACTTCTATGAGCTGCTTCATTAAATCAACTGAAGATTCCTCTTGTAGGAGATACCTGATGGATTGTTCAAGAGAGAAGTCAATATTTTTATTTATATATAATTTTTCTCGTTTCCTACTTAATAATCAAAATCAATCAATTATACCCAAATATCATCTAGGTGGCAAAGTCATAGAATATCCTGACTTCATAAAGACCAACAATGATCATCAAGTCTGACTTCCCATTCTGCACATCCCCAAAAATCATACCATATACCTAAGAACATTGTCCAAGCCCTAGAACTGTCAGGCTTAGTGCTGTGACCACTACTCTGGGGAGCCTATTCCAGTGTTCATCCACCCTCTATGTGGAGAGCCTTGTTCTAATATCCAACCTAAACCTCCCCTGACCATTCCCCTTGGCTCCTAATGTTGGTTACCAGGGAGAGATCAGCTCCTGCTCTGGCACTTGCCCTCATGAGGAAGCTAAAGACTGCAATGAAGTCTCCCCTCTCCAAGCTGAAAAATCAAGTAACTTCAGCTGCTTCTCATACAACTTCACCTTGAGACCATTCACCATCCTCACAGCCCTCTTTTGGGCACCCTCTAATAGCTTTATATTGTTCTTACATTGTGGCACCCAGAACTGCACACAATATTCAAGGAGAGGCCACACCAGAGCGGCACAGGACAATCCCCTCCCTTACCCAGCTGGAAATGCAATGCTTGATACACCCAGGACAGGCTTGGTCTTTTGGCTGCCAAGGCACTGCCGACTCATATTCCACTTGCCACTGACCAGGATCCCCAGGTCCCATTCTGTGGGGCTGCTGTCCAACCCCTGTTCCCCAGTCTGTAAGGTACATGCAGGGTTACCCAATCCCAGGTCCAGCACTACAGAATCAAGCACTCACCCCTGTTAAACTTCATTAAGGCTGGTGGTCACCCATCTCTTCAATTTGCCAAGATTTCCTGGCAGGGCCTCTCTGCCCTCGAGGGAGTCAACAGCTCCTCCTAATTTCGTGTCATCAGCAAATTTAATACACCTTTGAGTCCTGCATCCAGGTCAACATTTAACAAGGGAGGAAATAATGCATTGAACAAAGTCCTGACAATCACACAAGCACAAAAGACTACTGATTTGAGTTCAAATTAAGTTCTCTTCCTCAGAAAGGTAACGTCAGTGCAAACTTTCCCCTCCAGATGCTCTAGACAATGTGTCAGGATCAGTTCTCTTGCCTCAGACTTTCCTCTTCTCTACCAACAGCCAAAAGACAGGCCAGCTGATGTCAGCTGTAATATGGATACAAGATTATTTGGACTTGGATTAAGACCAGCAACATGGTATATGAAATAAACTGAACAGATGGTAAGAACATTCAGCTTTGATATTCTTTTTTATCCTGGTCACTTTTCTGCATCAGATTTGCTTGAAATATGCTGAATATGCAAACCCTGAAAATAAGCCTTATACTCTTCAGCTAAACATACATACATTATGCAATCTAATATTGCAACAGCAAATATATAAACAGGCCAACCCCTAGCTGGTATACTATGAATTCTTGCTAATAAATCCAGCTCGTTTGAACAAGTCATGCAATGGAACTGCTAGTATTCCAATCTGGTGTTGGATTGAACTGGCTAGAGGAGGAGGGATTTCCCATACACAGAATTCTTCACAAGATTTCCTAAATTTACACCATTTAAAAGCATTACCTACATTGCATATTGGCTTCTACAGCCCTGTTCTATGAATAAGCAGAATTTACATGTAAAAGTCCAAGTGAAAGTTATGAAATCACCTTCAAAAGTTACAACCTATATGTGCTATCCATTGGACAGTGTTTTAAACAAATTCCAAATAAATACTTTTATCTTGGTTTCTAATCTGAAAGATATTCAGGAAAAGCATTATATACTTTTTACTCTCATTTACATGCCTGAAATTCTATTTTGCTTTTTAAGTTTTACTACATACAGTTCTCATCGAGTTTCAGAAAGTTCTATAATGAAATTTCTTCACAACATTCCTTCCACAACAAGAACTACTAAAAAACTCCTATGCTTTTAGCAAACCTGTAAATAAAGAAATGCCATCATATTCTGTATTTTTGCAAGGCTCTTAATGTAAGTAGAATCCTTGTAGCCTGTTCTTAGTGTGTATGAAATGTGCACAGTCTTTAGAAATGCAGATAATCAAAAAAAGAGCCACTAGGGAAACAAAGTGATAACATTAGCTAATGCCACACAGTAATGTTTATTTAACAAATCTGTGTTGCATGCCTGACATTTCCCCTGGCATCAATTTATTTTGTTTTGCTTTTCTCTGATAGTAGCACAAATGCATTTAAAATGTAAACTTATTTTACACCTACCAAAGTGTATACACAATATAATAAAAACATATACATCTTTTTTAATATCTTATGGGAATACATACTGGAGATGTGCAGAAAGCCCAGCCGCCAAAGTAAACGATCTAGATTATGGAAAATGTTCATTTTTAGCTTTCCCAATAGCTACTAAAACTGCAATTGTCAGTGCACTGTACATCACTGCATTACGTTATTTATAAAGTGCCACAATGTGACAAAATGATGCTATCCATCAGGATCCAATCTTAACTGAAAGTGGCAGGGGAAGTGGTGTGGATGGAAAGATATCTTCACAGACCATTCAAACTGGCAGTTTGGAATAGTTACAAATGGCAATTTTCAGAAGTTTAATTCACTGGTCATTTGTAAAAGCGTACACAAATGATTCAATGAACCAAATTAGGAAAAAAAAAAAGTTTCTACTTTCAAACTTCTTTTGCAATCAAGCCATCTCTTTCTCCACTTTCTTTCCAGACAAAGTTCATGCTGCTTCATTCATCCACTCACTTCATTAGTCCTAGATTTGTCAGCTTTTCTTTTCAGGATCAGTACCCTTCTTGATTTACAAAGCCAGACCAGCCAGTTGTCTCAAAAAAAATTCCTATTTATTTTCCCTTTTCCTTGATATCCAACAGTCTTTGCTGCCTCACTGGACTTTTTCCGAACACTGACAGCCCAGCTTTTCTTTTCAGGATCAGTACCCTTCTTGATTTACAAAGCCAGACCACCAGTTGTCTGCAAAAAAAATCCTATTTATTTTCCCTTTTTCTTAATATCCAATAGTCTTTGCTGCCTCACTGGACTTTTTCTGAACACTGACAGCTCCAGTTTTAGGTCTTCTCTTCCAAAATACTCAAGTTATATCAGACAACACCAAGGATGACACCAGACAACACACCAGGCAGGATGACATCCTCTCTCTTGTGTATACCCATAATCTACTTCTGCTGTAACCATTTTTTTTTTCTTTTTAAATGGGAGATAAAGTGTCATTAAATTCAAAGTAATGGGGTCGAATAACCCTGAGGCATGCATATGCAATGATTGGGCATCAGTTAAATACTACCACAATGAAAACACCAGTTCAATTCTCAGAAGTCACAAAAAACAGAGTATTGAAAACTGAAGAAGGAAAAAAACCAAGGGAAAACAATGAAACAAAAAAGTAAAAATATTACATGATTTTGTAAATCCAAATACTCGCAAACCATTTCTTTTAAATGCAGCTCTGATTACCTCATTAAAGAGTCAAGAGGAATACAGAAAACATTCAAAAAGGAGACAGTTCAACTCTTCAACTGGTCCCTTTCCCAGCAGAGTTTCATCCATATCTATAAAGTAACAATTGCTGAAGTAAATCACATCACCTGCTCACTACTTGTTGCTTGTAAACATATCAAGAAGCATGTTTGAAGCATGTTTAAAAAAGACACAAAGAACTTTCTCCACATAATAAGAACTGCAACTCTTCGCCTGAGAGGGGGTGAAATTCAAGAGTATAAATGGGACCAAATAGCTGCCAATAGTTCATAGTCCAGTAATAACTAATTAAGAACAGAGTGTAGCCCACTGAAAGGAAGTCTCTAATGACAGACTGGTTACAAAAGCAGACACAGCATTTTGGGAATGAGGTGAGGAGAAACCCTGACTCTCAAAGTAGCTGTTCCTAAAAGCAACAGGTACTCCTCTTTTCAGTTTGTTTAATCTCATATCTTCAGTGCTCCATTGTGCTTTCTCCATCTCTCCTGCAGAACCAGCTTGCATTTGCTGAAGTAAATCACATCACCTGCTCACTACTTGTTGCTTGTAAACATCTGGTAAACATATCAAGAAGCATGTTTAAAAAAGACACAAAGAACTTTCTCCACATAATAAGAACTGCAACTCTTTGCCTGAGAGGGGGTGAAATTCAAGAGTATATATGGGACCAAATAGCTGCCAATAGTTCATAGTTCAGTAATAACTAATTAAGAACAGACGAAGTGTAGCCCACTGAAAGGAGGTCTCTAATGACAGACTGGTTACAAAAGAAGACACAGCATTTTGGGAATGAGGTGAGGAGAAACCCTGACTCTCAAAGTAGCTGTTCCTAAAAGCAACAGGTACTCCTCTTTTCAGTTTGTTTAATCTCATCTCTTCAGTGCTCCATTGTGCTTTCTCCATCTCTCCTGCAGAACCAGCTTGCATTTCTACCTCTGACAATCATCAACAGTTTTCCAGATGCAGGAGTTTGGGGCAGAAGGTTCCACAGAAGAGAGGATACATGAAAATTATTCTTTGACCCAAAGGAAATAGTAGCATTTAACTCATCTGCATGAGCCCATACCTCCGGTTATAAGCCAAAGTATTGAAAAATTAAAGCTAACTAGAAAACTAGGTTTAACAACAAACTAGGTCATTTTGACTAGATATGAAATTAATACTAAAGGTTTATGGTTTTTTTAAACTATCCTTAAGAAAATAGGCCTAGCTATAGAACCTATTTTATAACATAGAAGTGTCACTGTTATAGTTATAAGCCAAAGTATTGAAAAATTAAAGCTAACTAGAAAACTAGGTTTAACAACAAACTGTACATATCTAGGTCATTTTGACTAGATATGAAATTAATACTAAAGGTTTATGGTTTTTTTAAACTATCCTTAAGAAAATAGGCCTAGCTATAGAACCTATTTTATAACATAGAAGTGTCACTGTTATTATTTCCACAGCAGAACCTGGAAGAATATGCTAGGATATGCTGCCATATGGTCATATTTGCTCAGTTCCCCAGCTCCATCTATTTTCTTCTCCCTTATGAGGGCAGCTTGTGTTGCACAAAAAAACCCACCTAAATCAAAACCAAACAATAAAAAAATCCCAAAACCACAACAAAACCCACACACACAACACAAAACCCAAAGAACAAAAACAAACAAGCCCCAACAACAACAAAACCAAAACAAAACCTACAAACCATTACATGAAAAGATATTAGTCTAGGTGTTATGCATGACCTAAAGATCTTTTAACCTATATAAAAGTATATATGTTTACTTATTTGACTGATAACTCCTCTACATGGCAGGAAAACAAAAAGAACGTGAATGCTTGCTCAAAGACATACCATGCTTTGCATTATAATAATGAATAAGTCTGCACATAATAGTCACAGCTAAACGCCATGAAATGTACTCACAGTGCACATTTGGGGCATTGCTATGCTCTATTAGTATGGACACAGTGCAAAGGCTGTACTTCAGAATGCGTCTTGCTGAGTACCAAGTCTAACACCTGAACATGTTCATGGAATTATTTTTGAGTCTGCCGTCTTAAAAATAGTTTAATGTTCAGTGGAAAGCAAACATTAAAAGCACACTTCCTTCTCTGACTTCAGTGTACCATGCCACCATGATTTCTTTCCATCTATCACCAAGACCAGCAGTAAATGAATTGGCAGATATCTCAATTTTTAAGTGGAAGACACTTCAGTGGCTACAATTTTTAAGTGGCAGGCACCTACTTCTTTGGTGCTCTTTTTCAGTTTCATGTACTCCTGCTCTCCATTACCTCTGCAGAAAACTAGTTTTTTTGGTTAGCAGAGGAAAACTGAAAATCTTCCACAAAAAATTGTAATCACTATATTTATTCCACATTCATCAACTTGACATGATGAGCCTTTATTGTTCTTCCTTCTAAAGATGTTTCTCCAGCACAAACACCAGACAACACAGAAATGTTTAGGTCAGACAAATGTGTTACTGGCTGTAGGCTACAGTGTTTTATTTCCCTTCTTCAGTGCCAATGCTGTTTATCCTCATACAGCATAACTCCAGACCGTCTCTGTTTTTCCTAACCTGTTAGTTGTCCTTGTCTAGATCTGTCATTGCCTCTATCCCAAGCTCTAAAGCTTTGACAGTAACATTCAAGATTTCCTATCTTAAGTCCAAGTGTAATCATTATATGATTTGGGACGTGTCAGCTGAGGGCAATGTGCAAAAGCCACTACTCTTTGAAGCCTCACTTTTTCTTGGGTGTCTACTACATAAAGAATCTCCTATGCATAATATCACATAAAAACCTAAGTTGGAAGGGACCTATCAGGTCCCTAACTCTTAGCCCTGCACAGAACACTCCCCAAGACTCACACCATGTGCCCAAGAGCATTGTCCAAAGCCTTCTTGAACTCTGTCAGGCTTGGTGCTGTGACCACTTCCATGGGGAGCCTGTCCCAGTGCCCAACTACCCCCTGGGTGAAGAACCTTTTCCTGATATCCAACCCAAACCTCCCCTGACACAGGTTCATGCCATTCCCTTAGGTCCTGTCACTGGTTACAAGAGGTCTGAGTGAGCTTCCCTCATTAGGATGTTTAAGTCTGCAATGAAATCTCCCCTTCTCCAGGTTGACCTCAGGTCCTCCTTACAAGGCTTCCCCTCCAGATCCTTCACACATTTTCATGGTTCTCATTTGGACATTGTATTTTGGATATATAAATTTAGGTTTTGACTTATTACTCAACATCAGAAAAACAAAACAAACCAAGAAAACCTCAAAAAACAAAAACAAACAGCAAACACAACCCACTCAGACTGAGGGTTGTTTCCCTGCCCATATCAAAGGTACCAGAATGTGTTGCAAATCATAAAATTGAGGCAGCAGTCTAATTCAATACATAGGAAAGTAGTAATATGCTGGAAATCACTGAGAACTGCTGCTGACACACTTGATTGAAATAATCAATTTACTCATTCCTCTTCCCACTACCTACAAATAACATATAGTATAATGAGAAATGAAAATCTGTTTGAGACTAATTAGAGATAAGGAAGTGCTTTGCACAGATTCTCCTTTACCAGATGGTTTCCACTAATATTCACTAATAAAAGCCTGTTTGAGGAGCTTGCATTCAGTTAGATTGGAGGAGACAAGAAACAGTACAACTACGTCTGCAATTAATTTCATTAGAAACAATCTGTGTCAGTACTGTCCAGAACTCTGTAGGTTTTATGATTTCCTTTATTCCATGCAGAATAATTTTCTGCAGTGCATATACCTAACAGCCTTTCTTTAGCAAAACTGGGGTTTTTGGCTGTGAAGACAAAGTCTGAACTGGAGTCCTGCTCATACACAAATGTGCACATATTAATGTGAATCCTTGAGGATAGTACTACCTCTGTCCTTCATTTGTCATCAATGTAAACATACTATCCACCTATCAAAAGTTTTGAACAACTACACTATGACAGGTTGTTTAACGTATCGAAATCTCTCTCAAACACTGTTTCTGTTGCCACCATACTAAATCATCTCAAGTGTCATCAAAATATTTTGGCATCCTTCCTCTGTCTCTCCCATTCCTCTTACATCACTTGCCCAGAAGGAAATTCAGAGAACTATATTTTCTATGAAAAATATTTTAATTGAAGTAGTAGGGAAAACAACATAGCCCTGGTCATTTATTAGAAGAGCTAAAGTAACATACATTTAAGTATGAATAGCAAACCCTTCCCAAACAAAATATTATCATGTAGGACCTAGAAGCTATTTGCTAAGTATGACAAAATTCAAGTAATTAGACTGTACATAAACATTTAGATATGAAAAGTAACCACAAAAACATCTACCTATTCAAAAAAAAAGGACCCACCTCCCCTCAAAAAAAAACCAAACACAAACAAACAAAAACATACTTTGTGTTTCTTAATGCCCAAGAACCATTTCAACCCATGCTCTTGTCCCTTGCTCAGATCCTCTCCATCACCTGATGACTTTTTGCCATCTTCCTGTCCTCTTTCTGGTGGGATTTCTCATTACTGATCTTCACTTAAAATTATTCTATCTTCTAAATACCATCTTGGTTCCACCCACACACAGCAGACAAGTGATTCGTTCCTCCTCCTTCCTCCCACACCAGTGAGAAAACAAACCTGAGGTCAGGACTGATTGTTTATTTTGCCTCAGAATCTGCATCCACAGATAGAATACTCATCTCCCTTTGTACCAATTAGACTTCCACAAACTACATTGATATGAAGTCCCTACTTTAATGAAATCATCTTAAATAGGGGTGTACCTTAAATGTCCTCTGGCAGATAGCACGAGATCATCTCTTCTTTTGTTGCCTATCTGTGAAGACTATTACATGTCCAGACAGAGCAGGAATCGAACACGAGAACCTCTTCACTAAACCTACTGCTAGAGCCAAACTATTTAAACTCGCATCATGATTCCTGGGGAACAGAAATTCTTTGCAAGGATACATACAGAGGTACAGTTTATGGACAGGTCATTTTGTTTGTTTAAAAAAGAAAAAACTAGAATTATTGAGCTGATTTGATATTTTGAGCCTGTAGGCAAATTATGCATTTTTAAAAATAATCATCTGCATTATGAAGTTTGTGACATCATGAATGATTCTATAACGCACTTTTTAAACTGTCCTAGTTATATATGTGAAAAGAAACTATAAAAATCAGAATGAATGAACAATTCTTAAATTAGTACAAGGGCAGAGCAACAGCTTTTTTCAAAAATGGCTTTTATGCTGAACATGTTTGCAGTTTTCAAATTTATGGGTGTAGCTGTCAACATGTATATTCACTTTTAGAATATCATCCTGGCTTAATGAGGTCTCCTGGAATGATTTATTTTAATAAAAAGTTAACATGCTTACATATGTGAATTCCACCTTTCTACTTTTTTTTAAAATATCTAAGCTACTCTTTAGCAGAGATACCACAGCAAAGTTTAAAAGTAAACTTCACAGCACATTCAAATATTTCAACACTTCACAGTCAGCTTCCAATAAAACTTTCAAGTAACAATTGTCAAAGCTAACTCCTAACAAGCATAGATCCTTATCTTCAGCCAGAAATCTAAGCCAGAATAAAGTCACAAGACAGCTGCATTTTAATCACAATTACATACCATCACACCAAATGATGACAAATGAGTAAATAGAAGGCTTCTTACTAGTCTCTTCATCTTTGCTCAGGCCCCATAATTGCAACCCATACAATGTGTACACCTCACTTCTCTCACCATCTTTCCACCAGTCAGTTTATACTGTTTATGTTAGGCAGAGCATAAGATGTTCAAATTCAGATAATCCACACAACCCCCCTCAGAACAAAACCTCCCCGACAACATCAGGCTGCAAAGTGATGATTGAGAATTAGCCAGTAAAAATAACAGTGCTTCTTCACTAATTCAGAATTGCTCCATGAGACTCCACAAGTCACTGACGGAAGGGATTTTGGATTCATACACATCCCTTCAAGAATGTGTATGAATTGAACCAATTATGGGTCAAACAAATTAAGACTCCTCCCCCACCCCAAGCAGCTGAAGAAGTTGTTCTTCTCTAATGCATTCCATTTCATCTTCTCATTCACTTTTCTCCTTTTCAGGGTTCAAACTGCTACAGATCACTCGGCTAAACAGCCACAGTTCTCTAGCTTTTACCTGGAGATTGTTTCCTCTAGATCCATCACCACTCTTCCCTTCTTTGGGAGATCCCTATTTGTTCAGTTTTTCTTCTCTTGTACTCCCCACTCTGACATAACATAGAGGCAAACCACTCCACTATAAAGATGGTCAGTTACCTGAAAACTGATTTTTTTTTGTTTGGTCTGTACACCCTAACATAGCAGAATTTCTCCACCATCACACTTATTTGTGAAGAGTCTGTATTAGATGAAATACACATCACTCCTACTGTTACAACTTTGAAAACATTCTGAAGAGTATATATACATTAATCCATTAAATATCATGTTTTCAGCACTAGATTCAGCAATTACAGGGCCAATGCTGCTTCCAGATTACATCAAAAATTTTTTCAGAGAACCAAAAACCTCTTTTCTAATGAAAAATATCTAGGAAGATAAATAACAAAAAATACTTGAGAAATTAATTTCTGTAGCTAATAAAAATATAATTAGAAAGAATTACATATACAAGAAAACATAAGTTGAAAGCTTAGAAGAACATCAATGGTTAACATTCTTGCAACTCCTTGGATAAATGTAATGGCAAAAGCATATTCATTCTTCCCTGTGTTTCTAAATCCATGCTGAGTGATATGGCCTTATTTCAAGTGGAAGTAGAAGCAGAAGTGGAGCACCCATTCCTGCAGACAAATAAGCATTTCACTTCACCACAGAACAATCTAGAATTTGTTTGTTGCAAACTCCCATCATCTTTAGCAAGGGGCAATACAATTGAGCTGCACCTCTTTTCCATGGGAAAACCCTTTCAAGCCCCACCTGTACTGCTGGTACTCTCAATCACCTTGTTAGTTTTATTTCTAGCAAAGCAACAGAAACAATTAGATTATTCTTTTACAGTGATGAGGAATGAAGAACTTTTTCTTTAAAAGCGTCACACATCTTACACTTTCACAAGGCCAAGGCCACTTCAAATATAGATTCCTACTGCAAATTCTTTCTTCTTATGGGACGCTCAGGGCCAGCATGAGGAAGGTTTGGTTGGGGTTTTTGAGTCTCTTTTTCTTATGCACACACAATGCAGGATAATAAGCATAGAGAGCAATATCAAAGTACAAAAGAAAAACATTCTTAATTTTTAGTTCAACTTCATATACTGCTCTTCATTTACTTCAAAAATAGAGATGGATATTGTTCAGTCACAGTGAACCCAGTGACCACAGTCCATCATTAAATATAATATCAGCTACAATTTCCACTTCAGCACCAATTGAAGTATCACCTTATTACACTTTGTAAATTTCCACAAGCCCTCCAAGTTATTTTTGACATCTTTGACTCTGATCCTGCCAACACTTACACACATTATCTTAAGCATACAGAAATCTGTAGCATTATGCACAGCACACAAAGATGTACATACATAATTTAAAAAATGAGGACTACTAATTGTTTAGTGCAGGAGCAAACCTCTCCAGACGTGATGTGTACAGGTTAGGAAAAATCACTCCAATAGCATATCTATTGTTGTTCCAAGTGTTAGCATCTCTTAAAATTCTCTCAGTACCCTTCCATCCTCCTACACATATCACCTCCTTTACATTCTCCTTAAATGCCTAAAAATAACTAGCTATGCATATGGTCTGAGCACCACAGCCCTATACCATATAGCTGGGGAAAAAATATTTTAGTTTGCATAGTTGACCTCACATCCATCATCATTGGAAGACATTTTTCCATGAGTTATTTCCCAGAACTTGAACATTTAGTATACGCTGCAGATCTGGCAATTACAAAGTTCCACACTATTTACCAGAACAAGTTTTTTTTGTTAAACAATTATCACATCAAACTAAAAATTAACAACAAAATAAAACAAACTCGCAAACTGTGAAAGCTTCATGTGTTTTTTCTCCCACATTGTAAAGGGATTTAAAATTACATATTTTATTTCCCTCATTTAAGGACTTTTTTCATTTTAGAAAGTCTTCACTGACATTAAAAACCAGTTAAAACTCATGACCTCACACAGCAACACAGCATTCTATGCCACATTCAGGAACAGGGAACTAAGCACTCATTCTTTGTTCAGCTTCAGCCACAAGGAGAAAAGCAGGAAGCACCTCGGTCAATGTGCTCTCAACATTTTTCTATCAACATTCTTACTCTAGCTAATGCTTTTTCATCTGCTCCTTCCCTGTCCCCAAGCAGATGACTGGTACAGTAAAAGGGGAAGCTGAAGGGTGTCTTGAGTTAGCTCAGAGCAAGGACATGCGGGTACAATGTATCTCCAGGAGCACTGCAGAAATGCTTCCCAAAGACTGCCTTCTGCTAAGGAAGTTCCTAGGCCACAGTCTTAATTTCTCGCCATTAAAGAGGCACACCTTCTCTTTTACCCAAAGAAGAACCATTTTTACTTAGACTTATCCTCCCCACTGAGCTCCTAACCATGCAAGCTCAGTGGGGACAGCAATGCAAACACTATTGTTGGGTCACACTCAAGTAAAGGCTGTGCTACAGTTCTGCTGCCTTCTACAGCCAGGGCTAGAAACACAAACACACTTCATGGAGCTAAGGCCTAAACACTGCTACAGAGCTTAGCACTTGAGAGTAAAGGCACCCCACTTCATAAAAAGAAGAGAAGAAAAGAGAAGAACAAAAAGGGGCAACACAACAGATGCACAACAAACTCCAGTCATTATTTGCCCTTCCCACCCTCATGGAGCTAAGGCCTAAACACTGCTACAGAGCTTAGCACTTGAGAATAAAGGCACCCTACCTCATAAAAAGAAGAGAAGAACAAAAAGGGGCAACATAACAGATGCACAACAAACTCCAGCCATTATTTGCCCTTCCCACCCCAAAGCAACAGTCTTAAAAAAAAAATAAAAATAATAATAATTACTCACTTTTCATAGTAGCTTCAACCCAGCACACATCTACTGCTTAAGCCCTGCTTGCACATATTTTTTAAGGGCAACTCATTAACTCTGAGAGTTTCCAGCTGGTGGGGCTCATCAGCACCACTGAGGGGCAACTGCTGCTGGTGCAGGAGGCTGGGCTGCTCCACCCGCTTTGTCCAGGCCCTCCAGGAGAGGCTGGGACAGACCTTCACCTTCCTTCAAGCCTCGTCCACAGCGCCTCACTCCTGTGTGTGCCTGGGGCCATCAGCTATGGCCTTTGGTGGCACTGCACCAGGCAGAGCTGGAAGGAAAGGGAGACAGCAGAGACCTTGAGCTCTCCCTGCTGCAGAGTGCTGGGCTGTGCTGCCCACCCAGCGCTGCCGCCCTGCTGGGATGGCAGCTCACGGCTCACCACAAGGCCTCCCTCACGGCCCCGGCACGCGTCAGCTCCCAGTGTGTGGCCAGCTCTCATTACCTCCTGAACCCTCTCACAGCAGGGCTACAAACCAACTCACACCCCACTGCACATACCAGCAGATGCCAAAAGCTGTGTCACGTCAGCACCCTTGATGGCATCAGTTCCCCGCAGCCATGCTCCCAGTGTGTGGCCAGCTCTCATTACCTCCTGAACCCTCTCACAGCGGGGCTACAAACCAACTCGCACCCCACTGCACGTACCAGCAGATGCCACAAGCTGTGTCACGTCAGCACCCTTAGCTGGCATCAGCTCCCTGCAGCCACGGCTACTGCCTTGAGGGCTCGCTTCTCTCAGGAACATGGAAGCCAAGAAGCCTGGCCCCAGAACTGACTTCTGCTCCAGCTACTGCCTTAAGGGGCAGTAAAGTCATTTATTTCCTTTCCCCCATGGAAAAGAGGCCCACCTCCTGAGCCAGCCCTGCAGGTTCGACAGCACCAGCCAGGCCTGGCTGCTGCCCGGGCACAGCTGCAGGGCCCTGCGCACCTCGCACCCCAGAAATGCGGGGTGAGGACAACCCTTCCCTCGGGAGCTCCGCCCGGCGCTGGGCACGCTGCCTATGGCACCCTGAGGCATTAATGCCCCTCTACCCGAGGAAGCCCTGGGGCTCCTCATACGTCTAAATCCAACATATGCCTAAATGTTGTAAGAACTGCATCTTGATATGGTTTTAATTGTAGAGTTTTGGGGAATCATCTGTATTATCAGTGTTCATCACATCAAGTTCTATTTTGAAAATATACTCACTAGTTGATAAGAGTTTTCCCAAATTGCTTAAAAGATTAATAAAATAATCAACTTAGCAGAGGGGAAGAAAAACCACCAAACTATTCCTGTAAGGAAATCACTTTATTGCCTATACATGTGAATGAGCTGTTTTAATGCTCAGGTTCACTGCCTCCTCTGCATTTAATCTCTTCCCTTTTATGTCCTACTCTGAATTTTTTTAAAAGACTTTCAGGCTTTTATAAAATTAATTATACAAATCATTAGTATTAAAAAGGTAATATAATGGTTTCAAGAACAAGCTTCACAGACTATCTGCATATTTAATCATCTCTGCTAATAAATTTTTAATCACTCATTGAGTTCAGGTTCTTGTCTTGAAGCTTAACTTGATAACAAACCTAGCAACTGGTAGAACTAATTGGTACAGAGTAAGTGAATAATTTATAAGAGGAAAAAGCACTGGGTGTTCTGGAGGTGTGCAGAGACCACAAGTCACAGATATTTCTGGGAGGAAGCATGAAAACAGTGGCTGATTGCAGGAATTTTGTGATACACTGCTGACATCCAGAGGCCAACAGTCAATACTGTTCACATATGTGAGCCAGGCTGTAAAGCGTGCTGTAAAGTCAGATTCATTAAGTTTTAAATATTCATGCATTTCATTAAAGTTAACATTAATTGCACTACCATACACATTGATTATGCATAGACCATAAGTGTTTAACCTCTGAAAGCTTGCAAGTATATTCAAGTAATGGGGTATGTCCTATCTTCGATGATTTCGGCTACAAAGTTGAAATTAGAAATGGAATGCATTACAGTGTGAGTACTAGAATAGTACTCTGAAATACCAGAACAGTCATAAAAATAATTGTTTTTCTAATCAAACAGAAATGCCGATATAAGCTGTAAATTGCTTTGTCTTTTTCTAAATTAATTAAATAAAGGTAACAAAAATTACATCTAAGATTTCTTACAGAGAAATGCTAGATTGATTTGCAAGCCACAGCTAATAAATAGGTTTCAACAGTTAAAACTAATTGATAAATGAGTGGCTTCTGTTTAGATGAAGATGAGTAGCTCTTAAACAACAACAACAAAAGGCTATTCTCTTGAAATAAGCTGATTTTAACTTAAAAGGAGATACTGCAAGCCCACTATGGAATAATTCTACCCCCAGGGAAGCACAAAATGCTACAATTCTTAAACCAGGCTGTAACAGACAACATTTGACAGAAATTCAATTATCCTTGCAAGATCCCACTTGTAGTTAGTTACATACATAATCCTCTTTTATTTAATGGGTTAAAGCCCTCCTTCAAAACATTTAGTTGGATGACTCGAAGACTCACTACATTTCAAAAAATTCATCAAGTGACTTAATAAGATTGTTAAGTAAAAACACTCAGAAGTTTGAAAATTTCACGTAATGCTGCCCCTGCAACCTTAATTCCATCCGTGTACGTATATGCGTTATGAAACAGCAGTGAATTAACTTTTAATCTCCTTTGAGCCAAGAAGATTTTTAGATTGGAAACTAAGGCACAAAGGGCATGCCAACAAATACAATGCTGAGCTTTAGCACAATCTCTGCACTAGCTCACATCTCACAGAGCATACCCCTGCAGGGCTAATTACTCCAGATAGCAAGCGAGGCTTGTGCACTTATACTGCTTTCGGTTCCTCTACATGGCAAGCTCAGTTCTCTCTTCCTGGCAGTGCACTACACATAAACACCCAGAGAAGCATGAAATTTTAAATCTGAAGAAAACATGAAGAATTTTCCAAATAGTGTGCTTCATGCCTAGGTCTTTTGGCATCAAGTAAAGTGAAAAACGTATCATTTAAGTATTAAAAAACCTTCTGCAAATAACACCAGTTTCTATTCTGTTGTTTGGGTTTTTTTGGGTTTTGTTTTTCCTTAAAAAGCAATCCATAAACATTCTGTGAGGTAGATATAAAATTGTCCACATTTAGTAGAGAAGCAAATGTTGGAGACAGATAGACTCGCCCAAAATAGTACAGATTTCTTCCTGAGCTGTTAACAGCTCCTGATTAGCCAATTCTCTTTGTGAAGGTGGGCACCAAAGTGTAGTATTCCTAATTAGAAGTGACAAATTAACACACTGAAATTCTGTCTAAATAGCATTGCCTACACCCCCAAAGAACTTTATGGTCAGACACATCCTGGCTGATCTCATAGAAATTCCTTGCTGTTTTGTTCTGACTGGTGGCAAGCAAGGATCTTCAAAGTCATATATCAACCACTTGTACCAGTTAGTATATCTGGAAGAAGTCTGGGATATCAGAATATTTGAGTTTTGACAGGTGGTGTTTGGTTCTTTGCTTTTACACATTAAGACTACCTCCTTCATGTTTGTTTCTTGGGTAATATTTAAAGAAGAAGGTGGCCTGTGAAGTCATATAAACAGCAAACTAGACTTTATTAGTTTTACTAGTTTGTTTTTTTCTGGCATAGTCACAAACAACAACAGAGTCCATATAAAACATCATATAAAAGAGATTATGTATTCCCAGCAACATTTCAGTTTAGATTTTAATTAAGAGAGCTGTCAAAATGCAGGAGGAAATGCTTTGCAGTATAGGAAGTTTTGAATACTTGACAGCTCAAATGTTCAAATCCCATGCTCATTAAGCAATACTTGATTTTACTTGGGTTTTTTATTATTATTATTTTGGTTTCGTTTTGTTTTTTAATTTTTTTCAATTTCACTTGTGAAACAAAAACTGAAAAAGCAGGCAAAGCTTCTTGATGGTTGATGTCTCTCCACCATGTGATATAATCCCTACACTTTTTTTTTTCTGATAGGTCCAAAGGTGACAGGTACTCACTCACTGAGCAGTTGGCTTCTCTGCCAAGCATGAATACATAAATACAAATAAAAATTACAGCGAAGCTTTCACATGTCCAAATAGAAACTACAATAGACAATAGACAGTCAAGAGATGATTTAAAAAAGGGATGCAGAGAATATTTCTTCTTATTCTACACCAACATCTGAAACAAAAATACCTGAGAAGTAATCCCATTATTAAACCAAACCTGAAGAGGTTTTAATTAAAATTATTTTTAAGTACAATTTGAAACTATGTTTGAGGTTTAAGAGTTAAATTTATTAGACTGTAAAGATTTTTACAAAGCTTTCCTAATGTAATGAGCTTAGGCACCACATATGTTGCATCTTTGGTACACATTAGGAAGAGTTGCTTTTTTAATGAGCTTTAAAAACTACATTTGCATACCAGAGGAAAAGGTCAGTGATGTGTGGATCAAGTCGGTAAATTAAGTATCACAGTATTATGTTATTATGCTTGCCTTCCAGAGGCACACAATAACAAAACCACAGGCTACAGTTACCACACTGTTCTAATGCCTGCACGTCCGTGACCTCGTCAGCTGCCACATCCCGCACCGCTGTGCCTCGGGCTCCATCTCTCGCCCAGGCCCCCTTTACCTTCTCCCCATTCCTCCCGCAGCACAGCAGCTGCTCTGGCTGGCAGTCATGGGCACAGGCAGGCACAGGGAGGGGGAGCTGGATTCAGTCTGATGGCCCATCTTCGAACACTGATTTTACTCCTGCCTTTATGCTTTGTAAAGGTACCCAGGATAGTGCCCTGAATCCTCTTAACGAGATCAAATCTCTTGGACAGCAAAGCATCAGGATGGGGATGCCTCTTTCCCAAGTCCCATTCCACTTCAGTTTTTGTTCAATGATACAACTCACTTTCAAAACACAAATACCAAAATTAATTCTAATGCTGTGGTGCAAAATTTGACTTGGTCAACTAGCCCAGTTCTTTTTAGCTGGAATGTTAGATACTTGGTAATCTGGTAAGATTGCTTAACTGGTAGCTAAATTGACATTTTTATTTTATAATAAATAATAAAATAATCTAGGAACTGACTGCAAATACACTTTCATGAGGTTTTCAGCAAAGTCTACTGGATTTAATTTTATTTGTAAGTATTGTAAATTACTGATAATTTACAACTATTATAACATTACTTTTATTTTTTAAGGGCAATTGAAATTGATTAGTTCCTCAGCTGTGCAGATCCACAGTACTTAACAGGTCTTTCTGCCTCTCTTTCTGTCAGAGATTATAGGTATACACTAAAGGACATTATGCACTACATAATAATTATGGATGTTCGTACATTTCACAGCCAAGTAAGTGACAGTCCAGCTCTGTATGAAGATGTAGATTTAGTCATTAGATTAGAAAAAAAATCCTTTAAAATATTACAAGAAGAGCACAACTCAATACAACTGAGCAGTTATAAGTGGTTTTAATGATTTTTCACTTTTTGGATATGATAATCCTCAAAGTAGCATTCAAAAATATAGTGCAAAATATTTATTCATTTTATTTACAAATAAAATGTGTAGTTCAGCTTCTGATCCTTGCCACAGTAAATGTTATTCTTTTATGTGATGAACAGAAATTATGAGAAACATTTATAGAGAAAAAGTTAATTTTAAACCTTAGAACAAAGATCTTCCTTCAGCTATATTTTTGTAGGAGTTACACAATATTTTTCAAAACTGTTTTCAGATGAAAAGAAAACCCAGAAAATCCAAGACAACACTAAAGAATTACATAGGAAAGAATGGTTTTCAAAACCATAAAGTTAATTTTGCTGTGACAATCACAAAGCAAAGTTCTTATCTACACAGAATATAAATTTTTTTTCTTTCTGCAGCTTAAACATAGAATCTTTACAATGTAATGGGTTTCCCCCCCTCTTTTTGCTATACAAATTGCCTTTGGGGGAAAAAGTACACTAGTATCTTCCTTTCCCTCTGATGAAACAGCAAATGCTTTGGTTAAAGAGCAATCCGTGCACAATAGTGTTTTAACTTGCAAGGCAGCACTCCTTTATTAAGTTGATAGAATTCCACTAGCTGGATGAGATCAGTAAATCTGGTATGACCATCATCGAGGGTATAGAATAGCTTCCCATCATCTTCCAACTGTAAAAATGGAAAAACAAGTTTTAATAAAATCCTCTTTTCCTACTTTTTTTTTTTCTGACTGGAATACTTGTTTGAGAAGTGTTCTTACAGACCAACATATTCATAATCTTACAACTACTGCGAGCAGAAAAAATACAGTGATTGTTTACACATCATTAAAATCTAAAGAATATATTTTAAGATTATTTTTAAAAATACCAATAGGAAAACAATGCCTTATTTCACTTCAAGTACACACCTAAAAGGAAAGAACACTTAAGTATAGGATACTCTTTCTGCACTAACAATACTACTTCATGCTTTTGCTTTGGAATTATAGCTGGGGTTAATACCAACCCTGAGTTCTTACATAGTGACATCTTTTGAAGTTTGAAGCAAAAAAGTTTGAAGTCACTCATAGATTTCAACCTTTGCTCCATTCAGTTCCATGATTTTCTATCATTTCCATAAGGTGGGATGAGACTACACACCAGTGCAGTGGGGTGCTCCACAAAAGACACTACCCATTGCTAGTGTGACATGCTTGCTCTAGCAGTTCTTTGTTCTAGGGGGAAGAATTGCTGCAGCTCCAAACATGTATTAGTGCAGATACAGAAGAGAAAGAAGAAACTTCAACAGATACCTTGAAAGACTCCTTTTGACTTTAAAATGCTTAAAAATTTGCAATCACTGTTTCCCTCTTCTAAGTTACTGAATGTTAGCTCTTGCACAATTTATTGCACTGCTGACTATATAATTTCTTGATTTAGTTCCCCTACTGCTGACATGTCTAATATCAAGAGGATTAGTGAAATAGTGACTAATTGGTATTCATGTAAATACTATTTTTAAAAGGAAAAGGGAAAAAGATACTTTACAAGATTGAAAGAGTAACGAACAGGATCCTGAAGTAGGGCTAGCACGGAGTAGCAGATGGTGTGCTAGGGAAAGATGCAACTATCCTACTTGAATACAGGGGAAGGGAGAAGATATAATTAGCTGTCTTACCTGTAATTAAGAAGTTTTATCTGAAGCAGCTGTTGAACTGCTTATGACTCCTGGTTATTCTACCCCTTTCTACCATGACTGGAAGTAGTTTGTAATTTCTTTATTCTCAGACTTTGGTCAAACCAGGTCAAACTCTGCTACTTAAGGAATTACCAATGTGAGAATGTGTGAACTCCTGTGCTCCAGCCAAAAACCTGAAAATGGATTATCATTCATTGGACTTTCTTTATGCATGCAATTTTCCTGCCAACACACTGCAGGCAAGGAGAGTTAACAATTCAAATGTCTGTTATCCTCCTAACAAGTTAATTCCAAACTTTGAAATGAATACCAGACAGATTGCTAATTCTAAAGCTATCAATATTTTGCAAAGTAAAAACTCATATCAAAGTTCTGTTGCTGAAGAACCTAGCATCTTCTGCAAGCTAAGAAGGCTGTTATGAGAAAACATTTATTAGAAAAGACAGTCCCAGAACTGTATATCAACTCTTCATCTTTCATATGGATGAAATTTCAGGATAGAATCCACTGAAGTGAACTTGCATCAGCTCAGAGAGTAAAGGCTGAAAAATACCTTTAAACTAACAAGCTCTTCGATTTTCACAGTACAGGATTCCAAATGCAACCCAAAGGTTTCCTTCTGAACTTTTTACAATCAATTCCCAACTACCCGCCTGCAATACCTGTTGCACAGGTTGCCAGTGTTAACACAAGGCACCTGTTTACATGGGTGAGGCATGAACTAGCAGGCTGCATACCCTATCTAAAAGGAGACCTTTTTAAGTGCAGCATAATCTGAAGCAACCTAAAATACAAGAAAAAAATAATTCATTTAGAGATTGGATTGTTTTTACCTTGCAAAAAGGCTTTGCAAATTACATTTATTTGTTTACATTTAGTAAGAAAGTTTGCCTTTACAATGGCCGGAAACAGGTAAGTGTTTAGAACAGCAGAATTTGAAATTCAAAGAGGTAACCTTGATCTTCAACTAATAAGCTATGAATTTACTACAGTAATACAAAATGCCTTGTTTCTTAGAAAATGATCGCTTCATTTAGATTAGCAGCAACTGGAACCAAAACCCTTCCTCCCTTACACAACAATTTCCTGAAATCTTTAAAGAGCATCGTTCTAGAAAAAACAGAGCATGTCAGAGTATTGAGAATGCAATGAGGGTACTGAATGCAACCAGAAACTGACAGAAAGAAACTGAAATATGCCAATATTTGGGGGACAACAGCTTCTATGCTGACACACTCTCTCTGGACTGAGCTGTTCTAATCACAATGGTTTTTTTTCTGGCTACTATCATAGGAGAAATTGGTTTACTTAAAAAACAATTCAAAAACATTTCCTTCAAGGAAGTCAAGTTTTGCAATGAAGTGCTACAGGTCTTCTCCATGAACAGCATGGGAAATGTGACCCAAGTCTGTAGACAACTACATCAAAACTAAGAATTCCTGGTTCTCCAACCCACAACAGGAGAGCAAGGTTTTAGCATGTTCTTATGAAGGGAAGAAGAGAATCATCTGTCTCAGAGGAAACTGAAGATAACTGCAGCATGCTGCTACACCTGCGCTTAAAGAGAGGGTCTGTTTCCTGATACAGAAAGGGGAAGTGGTCTCTTAAATTTGAGAGTTAAGTTACATCTTAATGAACTAGACTCATACACTCTTTGTATGGGGTTTAGAAGGTTTTCTAAACCACACAACAATTATAACAAAGTAAATACTAGAACTGACTACAGTCAATGAATGCACAAAGATCTTACATCTGGGATTCTTATCAAGGATTATATGTTGATGATCCCACGGAATCCAGTGCATAACTATCACTTTTGGATCAAGTAATCCTCCATATTCTGTACCTAAACACAACAAAATCCTGGACAATTCTTATAGCTAATCTGATCAAATTTCCTCCTGTCAAATAATGCTTCAGTTTTATTCTACATGAACTTTTTTTAGTAGAGGATATCAGCTACAAGCCCTAGGTAAGGCATAGAGAACTTTGGTGAATGATCAGAGAGAATCAACAGAAAAAGACCAAAAAAATAGTGCCACTTGACTAATTTCTACTGAGAAACAACAGAATCTTCTAGAAACTTCAGCAGGAGGATACATGGAAGCTAGAGTATTATGTGGATGGGAAGAAAGGTTCTTGTAAAGAAAGATAAAAATGCTCTGGGTATGCTCAGTTATGTCAAGCATCTGTGGCCAAAACAAAAAATGAACAAGTATTTCTCAACTCAAGAGACGCAACATGTAAAGAAATCCACATAAATCACCTCATGAGAGATTGGAAGCAGTGGGGATGGCTAACCATTCTGGCAGGATAACTGGACATAATGTTCAATGAAAACTAACAGAAATATGATTTCAACTTACTAACTTCCGCTTATCTATAAAGCAGCTGAAATAAATGATGGGGGTTTTTTTTGTTTCCCTGAAGAAGGCCTGTACATTAATATACCTCAGTAACAACAAGAGAGGTCAACAAAATATTTCTGACTACAAATATTGAAACTATCCTTAAGAGAAGACTCAGTGAGATATGGACACATGATGGAGGCCGTCCAAAACAGATGACTTAGAAATTGTGTACATACTGAAAAGTAAAAGGAAACATGAACTCTATTAATACATTATTTTCATGTCATCAGAGTTGCTTCTATTCCAGTTGAAATAAATTTGTTTAGTTTTTCAATAAACTTTTTAGGATTTCATAATACTAGTATTATAAATTTGATTATAAATCAAAGAGTAAAGCTCAAAAACATTCAACTCTACTAAAGAATACTAATTATATTTAGTGATACAGGTATGATGTTTGCATCTCTGCAAAACAACAAAAGAAGAAAAAATCCATCCATATTCTACCACAGTTTGTAATTTTTTTTGGTTTCACAACTCCATATATAAATTGAAAAAACTTACTTACTGGTACAATTTGAAAATGTTTTATTTTTAATCCATGACTCAGTGACAATACAAATGTTTTGGGGTTACTTTGGCTATCACGTACCAGGAATACCCTAAAAGAGAACAAAAAAATTTCAAAGTAAGAACATTTTAAATCCTTTTATAAACATCCACTTAAAACTGTTCTAAATTCATTACAGCAAGTATTAGTGAAAGCATAAATAATATCAATTATGTAAGTTAGACTTTTAATCAGTATTTCTTTGCCAATGTGTCACTGGGAATACTTTCTCTTAAGTTCTTCTTCACCTTGTCTATTATGTGAAAAACATGCATTCTCGGAATAAATGACACTGTAGGCGTTAGTTTTTACACTGCATAGAATTACAATACATTTCTTCAGACAGAAAAGCACCCTCAAAGTTTGTGCTTTGAACAAAATTTTTCTTTGGACTCTGACTAGAGAAAACTTGCATTTTCTAAATCACAAGCATTATAAGTAAAATTCAAAAGGTAGTTCAACAGCAATTTTACAGAAAAGGTAATGCAAGGCACACCAGAATGTTCTTCACATCTGGCCAATCCTCATAAATGCACTCTCATTTCTGCACAGCAGCAATATTCCCAACAAGACAGAGCTACACTCTGCTTGCTTTATGGAATGATTATTCAAAGCATGACACCCCGAATGGCCAACAGTGCCGCTGCAACTAAATTTCACTGGGAACTTATTCCAACCAGAACATGGACAAACATAACTTTGCCATAGTCCTGGTAGAATAATTTGGTAAAGACAAAGGACAATTACCAGCATGAGGCAGTTTTCACTGAATCACCTGGCTTGGAATATTGGCAGAGAACAGTTTGGAGGACAGGGAAGAACCTGGTAGATAGCTTTGGAGTGGAACCAGTCTGAACTGTTTGTACTGGGCAGGTCTGGAACAGGTGTAGCTGACCAATACACAAAGAAGGGAAATGGAGGGACAGCCACTGGCCAGCATGCTCCTCTTTCAGGACAGAAAAGAAATGGGCAAAATGGACTTGCAGGTTTCAACTGAGCAAGCATTAGTGACCACCTAATCATAAGTGTTTGCCCCCATGCACACCAGAAATGACAGCCCAGGTACTACATGAAAAGAAAGTATTTCAAGGGGGGGAAAAAAAAACCAGCCAGAGGTTTGCAGTGGATTTTCACTGACTTCCAGCATGGATTCAAAGTACTAATTTAATTCTCAATGTTTTTAAGAGTTCTCTTTTTACATAGTAAGAAAATTCCTGGCATTAAGAAGTTTGGAGTCCAAACTCATTACCGTTTCTGTCAAAATGCCTGTGCAGAGCAGTTGGGGAGCCCCGTTACTGCCGCAGCTCGTCCCCGAGGGCTGCTGGCTCGGCTCGGCTCGGCTCGGCAGGGCCAGCGGGAGCGCCGGCAGCGCGGGCTGCGCTCAAACCGGCTCGCTCCCACCACCTAGCGGGCTCCCACCCTCCCGGGACACCTCTGCACTAACTTCGTGTTCTATGTTTGTCATCAATGGCTGGCACTTCGTTTTTTTTTTGTTTGGGTTTTTTTTTTTTTTTTTTTTTTTTTTTTTTTTGGTCTTTTTTTTCCCCAGAAAAATGACGCTGTAGGAATGTGCCATTTTGTTGATATCCAAAATGGGCTCTCTATACCCAGTTACTAGGATCCACATTAAATTATACACAATGCAATCAACTTTTATGGGTTCTTATTCATCAGTTCTTTTAAAGTACATTTTCCTACTTCTTTCCTAGTTTTATCACAAATATAAGGAACATTTCTTCTCCTTCAGATAAAAAGATCTTCATTATTTTCTAAAATAATCACAATTACCTACTTTACCTACTTTAGTTGTCAAAGAACCTTTTAAATTTTTGTTATGATGACAGGACTGTAGTTCACAGAATCTCAGAAATGTTAGCTGGAAAGAGCTTTTTAGACATGCTGGATGACTCCAGTCAACTTCTCCCTAATGAACTTCTCTGAATGACGAGCTGGACCTTTTCATGGGCCTTTTGGTAATGCTCTTACATCCCTTTCATCAACCAATTTTCACTGAAAAGTCTTCAAATATACTTTAGGGGGTAAAATACAAAATCTACAATATTACCATGTGAACTTTTTTAATAAAGTTGGTTTAACACCAGATCCAAAAACTTTCTTCCTTCATAACATGCTTTTAGATGGTTGCTCTCCCTAATTTGGTTATCCAAATACTAAAAGTACTGTAGTTTATATAACTGCCTCCTTGTCTTCTAAAAGTCATCATGAAAAACATGTTTGTTGGTACATACAGCATTACAGAAGCCAAACTCCCTTGTCATATATGCATGAGAACTCCTTGCTCAGGATCACCGTGAAAGGCTCACTCAACATGGATTATTTCTCTGCCCTCACTCCCAGAAACTGAAATTCATTTTTCTCATTAAAGATGGCTGCATTTCTGGTGATAATTCATGCTTTCAGCTGATCAAAATGATGTCACACGATGTCATGTGTTCATTACTTCACTGTAACTCCTGAATATGTATCTGACAGCATATGAGCACTCCTACTACCAATGTTCTAAATAATTCTAGATAGTCCACACAAAAGTTTCATCCTCCTCAAAATCCCACTGCACAGCTATGAATGGCTCCAAGAATATAACAACACTGTACTAAACCAATGCTAGCAAGGTATTCACTTTCTCATTTCAGTGTGTGTGTAAGAAATACACTGAAAGATGCATCAGGCCTACACTGACATCCTATCCAGAAATACATGTTGGACACTCATCCCCATGTCCCGGCCCTCTCTTCTAACAATTGCAAAATTAAATGCAAAGCACAGAACCAGCTTCAAGATGATAAGCCAGGCTTAAAAACATGACCCCAGAAATTAAAAAAAAAGTGGAAGTCAAATTAATCATCCCTGTTCTGGGTTTGTCTCCCTTTCCTTTCCTTCACTTTTTTTTTTTTCCCCTGGAGCCCTTTCTGTAGATGTAGAAAACAATATTACAACATACTTAATCTAAAACTGAAGGAATTTAACCACCAATCAGATGATCCAGGTACCTAACTGGAAACAGACTCAAAGAAACTGAGTTTCTTATGGAATTACTCATTGAATGAAGGAGGCCCAAGTTTAAATTTAATACAGGACTAAGGATAAAATTGCAGGAATGAAAAGCAGGAGGATTTGAACATAAAATACCTACTTGCTTTGTCATTTTTTAAAATTATTATTTGAATGAAATATTTAAAAATTAAAGTCTTATCCTAACATCTATTGTTTACTATTAAAGGATTACACAATTTTTAGTCAATTCATGAGAAAAAAGCATACTTTTTTCAGTCTCTGTCCCAGCACAGTTCATCTTAGAATACTGTTTTCAAGCTTTCTTTCACTCTTTCATCACTAACAGAGACACAAAAGACAGTGGTGCCAAGGCTGACAGCTCCAGAGAATCCTGTGCAAGGACACAGCTCTGGTGCTTGGCTCTGAATGGACATAAGCAATCGGTCAGTGACAGAATCTAAGTCCTAGATCACCACTTCATGGTTTCCAAATGATATAAATACAAACCAACAGATCCCCAGATAGCACTACATAAAAGAATTTTTATTCCTATTAGGCAAGTGCAAACTCCTTGCTCCATCACCCCCCAATAAGCGGCACATGAAAATAAGAGTTGTTGGCTAGAAACGCGTCTCAGAGAAGCTATGTAGAGAATTAACTTACCCATCTACAAGTCCATGCTGCAAAATAAGTCTCTGAGCCTCCTCTCTAGAGATTTTGTGATGAAACCATGACTGAGATCTGTGTATAGCTGTAGAAAAAAAGATCAGTGAAAAAACATTTTCCCTTTATTGAAAGAACCAGTTATTGAATATCTCTGGCAAGGAATTAACTCACACATACCCATGTTAGACATAGCAATAGGACTACCATGTGAGTTGAGTCGGAGACACCCTCTCCTCTGTATGAGAGAGAAGCAAAAACATGACTTCAAAGCTCTTTTGTTAAAAAAAAACCCAAACAACCAAACAAAAAAAAAACCAACCAAACAAAAAAAACCCCCACCAAACCAGAAAACACTATTCTGATAAATCAAAGGTATTTATACCCGCCACGCTAATCCTTCTTCAACTGCAACTGAAAGGGCTTCTGTTGGATTTTCTATAATTCTGCTTCTGTGTCCTGAGAAATCCATTGCTACTAAAGAATTTTCTGAAATGCTTCTCTGCAACAAAGAAAAATAAATTTAGTTTACTCACTTTTTAAAAGATTCATAATTTAAAAGCAAGCTTCTGAGAAAACATTATGTTTTGTAAGTGATATTTCAAGTATTGGCAGTGTTTCTCTTCAGAGCCAAACTCATTTTACCCTAGGGAGCATTTATAATTCCAGTATGCTGCTGCAAAGCTCAATTTTACAGTCTGGCAGGACAGACCATCTTTCTACATTACTGCAATGGATGACAAATACATCGCTTTACCATAAACTATATTTATATTTTTAACTGTAACTAGCCCTTTCCATGTCAAAACAAGTCAGGAAACTGTTATTAAGATGTCCAAGTAACAGGGAAAAAAAGGTAAAATACAAAATTATTATACATCATGATCCAATTAAAAAATATTCAAAATATTTCATTAGAAGTATGTCAGCTTTATATGTTTGCTATATAAATTTCCATTCAGTTTACCATATTTAAGCATTGAAAACAGCAATTTCTATGGAGTATAACTTCTGTTTTAATACATCCCTTCTAACTCTAATCACAGACTCAATACTTGCAGCATCTGTTATAAAAAAAATACTTGTGAAGATCAATTTTGTAAAACTGAATAAGAACACTGAGGTTTGACAAAACAATCCTAAAAATCACCAAAATGTTTCTCAGAAACCAAAAGGTTTACAAAATCAGTTGTTATAAGAATTGTGATGGCTCAAATGTTAGCAGGCACTGGAATATCTAATAAATAAAAGAGCGTTCCAGCACTCTATAAGTTAAAGCAACATCTGGACACAAGAGGCCCAGATTTCTGTAGGGTTAGCAAAGCTTCCCAGTCCAAAACCAGAGCAGCTCTGGGGTTCTGTTTTTTTTTGGTTTTGTTTTTTCTTTTGCTTGGTTACAAGCATGAATATAACTAAAAACGGAAGAAGCAATTCTGTAGTTCACTGTAATTCTTGACACTGTAGACTAAGGTCTGTCTGAGTAACTGTAACCTGTAAAGAACTTGGCAAAAATAAAAAGATAAGGGCAAATTAAGAGAAAATGTTTGCCTTTAGCACTGTGGAAGAATATCTTTGTAGCTGACATGGTTGAGAAATGAAGGAATGTGAAACGTGGAAGTGGCTTCCTTATGAAGTACCTTCATTAGCGTGTGCACTTAATCCGCGATTATTCAATTTGCTGTTTTATTCATGAATTATATACGAGTAGAAAAAAGTGCCATTGTTAGCAGTGGGGATAGATTCTGCCTGTTAGAAGCTATGGGAACCAAAATGCACACAACAGTGAAAGAGGAGAGAATCAGTAGTGGCTCCCTGATCCATCATAAGAGCAGCAGCTGGCTATTGCAGTAGCTTCACATAACACAAACTAAGGCACAGGCAGCGTATTAAGCACATGCTTAATAAGCCATGCTTATTAGCAAGATCACTGAAAACTACTTTTGTGAATACCTGCGATAGCAAATGCATTTTTTAGGCATTTTATCAGCAAGAACTACAATAAAAGCTAAAAAAAAAATTCACCATAAAATCATTGGCACAGATCTCATCAATAAGTAATTTTAATCCAATTTAGCCAAAAAGAAAACACGAAAGGGATATAAATCATCCATGAAAAAGTCTGAAATCAAATGACTCATAATGAGCTGGGATAATGTAAGATATTAAGAAATGGACAACCTCATCCAATCCCAACTATGCGACTGAGAAGATGGACATGTTATCTTGTATAGGCTGTTTTTTCTCCAAAACAGGGCAGACCATCAGCCGAATTATGGTTTTCCCCCGAAGTCCAGTCAGCATTACACCAGCTCAAATTTATCTCAAGTACTTAATATTTTATATATATTTTTAAATTAAAAGAGGAAGTATACCAAAAAGGATTTGTTACAACCTACTTGTTCATCAGCATGTGTAACCTTAAACACTGTGCTTCTCTTAAATGCTTAATGCATTTATGGTCCTGCTGCTTTGCTTTGTTTTCAAAATCTTCTTTCCATTCAACAGTAATAAGCCAATGAACTCCCAAAATACTGAAGATTTTACAAAGAGAAAGCCTTTTAACTCTTTTGTTCTAAGTAAGGAAATTAATTACCTCTCTAGTCAACTCTGGCAGCCCTAAATAATTCGGCAAGCATTGGCACATGCAAGATTTTGAAGGAGCAGGTCAGCAGTGTAACTGACACAAGTCACTTGAAAAGAGCACAATGGCAGAAACATGTATTTTATTCATGGAGCTACTGTGGGACATACCATAGGTGTTATATTCAAAGGGCTGCAGCCACTTCTACCTTGATATGGTTGCATGTAATTCTGATACAGCTGCATCCCATACTAAAACCAGAAAATAACATGGTTAGCATTTTAAATTATAAACCTAAGCCAAGTAAGGTTTTTTCCAGATGAAAAAGATAGCACACGCTTCTTTTACCATTAAAAACCAGGGACAAAAGCTGTTAGGCTAAGGAAATGTACATCATCACTGTTGCTGCTGCCTTTAAAAATGTACACTTTGCATTAAATACTACCCATTTAATACACCAACTGGGCCTGTTCCTATTTTGTCACAAACAGTCACATTTTAAAAACATTAAAGTTCCCTGTTGTGTATTGTTGTTGCTTTGTTCAACATTACTCAGCAATCTCACTGAATTCAACATGGTTACTCAGAAGCATATGCTTAATGTTAAATATTTTCAGGACTGAGGCATCATTCCATCCCTTAAAATGATTCCAGGATTTGAACTCCCTCTTCTTGTGGTGATGAAAAAAAAATATTTCAAAGTACAAAATTGATACTGCTATTTCATGGGAACCTAAAATGATGTTACCTCTCTACTCACAGCATCAAAATATCACATAGCACACTTAATCAAGAAGTTAACTTCACACAAAAAAATTACCTTGAGTAACCTAATTGCTGTCATCCAACAGGTCCTACTTTGTTCATCATCTGCACAGAGCTGTTTCAGGTCTCTGGTTCCTCCTGATTTGTTAGGCTAGAAGGCCACAGCACATTTTTTTAGCATTAAAGCATATCTTGAAGATAATACCTGTTGAAATAAAAGCCACTAATTCTCCTATTTTATAACAGACAGCTGAATATTGCTTTCAAAGCCTTAAAGAAACTTAAGCTTACCTAAAAACTGTGGCTTGCTTTAATATGTATCAGAATAATAAGCTTGTACCTTAAAGCAGAATCCATAGTTTGTTGGTGCTCCAGAAATCTTTTTGCCTGTTAAAGACATGTACATATCACTATTGCTGAATTCACAGAAAAACTGCAGATGCCTTGGCTCCTAAAAAGAAAGTAATGTAATACAGTTAGACTACTTTTAGCCAGCCTCTCCAGATAAGAAACTTGGAAGAATACAGTAGTTATCCTGTTCCAAAATACAGACTTACAAAGTGCAGTTTTAAACATGACATCATGAAATCTAAAAAGAGGCAACTCAATATTCATTTCATAATGCAGTGGAAAGAGAAATCAAATCAGTTAAAGAGTTTATTCCTCCAGAGGGGAAAACTACAAGTTACATAATTTCTGAAAAAACTTCCACTAGTTTCAAGCAATAATAAAATTCGAGTAGGAGGCAAGTTTTGAGAGCAGTATGCATTTCAAACATCAAAACAAAATAAACTTCCATAAATTGAAAAACAACATACTGTTATAATTATTGCCCAGTACCATTTCTAACCATTATCTCTACCCACTAAGTTAATTATGTCAAGGAAGCAAACAAATTTGCCAAAGGATACAAACTAGCTCAATGAAAACTTTGGCCAGTAATTACAGAAAATCCGAAACATGAATAAACATTGGTTTGAGTAGTTTATGTAAAAGGTTTCTCAACTCCAATGTTTAATATGATAAGGCTTAAGGTACCACTGCCAAAAATCTGAACTAGTAACATGAAAATCTGTCCAGTGACAAATGTTGAGAATTCCCGAATTTATTTTGTAACAATTATTATTTTATATATTAATTACTATATCCACTTTTCAGAACATCAACTTATACTACAGAAATTTAATTAGTATTTGAAAATTTGTTTTAACAGGGTACTATGTTATGAGAAGTATCAACCAGAATGAAGCAAACTTATCAGGCAAAAAGAAACCAGAGTTTCTAAGACAACACCTTCCCAGTTATGTATCTCTAAATTTCTCTAGATTTTATCTACAATAACTACATTTTTTTCTTTTTTATCACTGTAAGTTTAATCATTTGCTTATAAATTTTGGTTATTATTACAACAAATGATAAATACATACATATTTGCTCTGACTTCATAGTTCTTGCTCTCTCTCTTCTTTTTTTCCTCCCTTACCTTAGATGTACCTTTAGTGGAAAAATAAAGGCCAGATCTTCTCAAAAGAAAGTACAATTTTTTCCATGATTTCTTCCCCTGCTCCTTTGCATGCAAATAGCCATGAATCTCAGGATATGTGCTGGAGCTAAGGAACATCTGAAAGAAAGTATCAGACATGCATTTTTCTTTTCCTCAGAAATCAGCTTTGTGTTTCATTAACATACTCAGGGCTAAGGGGAATAACTCCTAAATACACTATCACACCAGAGTAATTCAGTTATGATCACATCTAATCCCATCAACAGCAGCTCTCATTTAAGGCATGTAAGAATGTTACATAACTCCAAGGTATGCTAAGCAAGTTACATATTTATATGGAACCATATGGTTTGAAATGAGAGCATTACTTCTGCAATATGTGAACTTCTGCAACTAAACCAGTGTAAGAAGTACTGATCCCATGCCTCAGACCCTATTTATGTAAAACTGCTAATCAGTGTTAACAACAGAAGAAAAAAATTACGTCCCTCCCCTCACTCGCCATGTTACAAACACCGAAATTAAATTATCTGAGTTAAAATTAACTCAGCAAACCACAAACCATGCAGGTCAGGCAGATATTAGCATTTTCGAAAGGAGGGAATAAAGGGCTCTGCACCTGAAAGGTGCTTAAGGAGTAGCTTTAGTTGAACCAAAACCAGAGAGACTGGGCCAGTCCCCAAGACAGCTCCTGCCTCTACTCAGGATATTCAGTGACTTCTCTTCATCCATTTCATCAGACACTGTCAGAGTGCAACACAGCTCTTATCTTGCTGAGGCTCTGACAGTTCTACTCAGTCTTGCTGCAAAAGTACCCACTAAAAATGAGCAACCATGTTAACTTTACCCTAATTCCATATAATGCATTCATATTTATCACTCTTCTTCTAGTAACACTACTCAGAGCTATGACTCTAAACATATTAACCCAGAATTCTTCTATTTCCTTATATGCCACAGAATCTGTTATTTCTGAGCTCTTCCACTACTCAGAGCTATGACTCTAAACATATTAACATACTTCCATATATTCCACAGAATCTGTTATTTCTAAGCTCTTTGAGGAACCTTGCCCCAGGACTGGTCTGTGGTATCATAAATTCTGTCAAGGCTTACATACAGGTATGGCACAAAGGATTTTCTGGTCAATATCTGCAGTTTTCATTGCTGAATTTTCCTCCTACACACTTCTATCTCCAGAAAATCTTATTTGAGGAGAGAAACAACAGATTACAAGAGATGGACTGGCCAGTACTGGACTCCAGCAGAATGAAAAAGTGAACGTTATTTTGGAAGCACACCAAGTTCTCTGGCCACTAAATAATACAGTCCAACCAAGATACACAAGGTTTATTTGACCATTATTGTTTTCCTGCCTTGCAGTGAGATGCTGCAGCCCAACCTGAGCTGGTTGAATGCAGTAACACAAGCAGGGCTCCACTGGCCAGGGCAGCGCCCAGCCCACCACCAGCACTGCATTATGAGCAGCTTCACTGCTATTCACCTGAAAGCTCAATTGCATTAAGCTCAGGTGCATCTAGCTGCACGTGCTGCTGGCACACAGCTGTGTGCAAATGCAGTTAAAGCTATTTTAGCCACACTGAAGCAGACGGGTAGGTCTTGATACATGTTCTGGCTGTTCATCTTCCCTTTTGCCATGTACTAACAGGTTCACTGGTGGGAAATATGCAGGCTGAACTGAAAAAGCATAAAATCCATAAACAAAGTCAAATTAAAGCCTTAAGAAAATCTAAACAAGCCAATGTATGCAAAAACAAAAGAGCATCTTTTTAGGCTTTAATGTCTCTGCTGAAACTAAAAGGAGTGGTTGGCTTCCTGCCTGCACAAGTGTCTTCCCCAGGATTTCTGCCATAAGAGCTTCAAACCAGAAATGCTGTCATGAAAAACACTTCTCTTACTCAGCAGACCAAAGTGGAGGAGCAATACAATGCTAAGCTTCAACAGTCAGTGTTGTACCCATGCTATCAATTAAAATAAAGTAGCAGTAATGCTAGGAAAAAGGCAATCTTAAATCCATCTTTTCCTTTCTAAGGAAAGACAGCTGAGGACTATGTGAGAAAATAGAACATGAACAAGCTGTAGTCAAAACCATTAACTGTCAGAAGGATGAGCAGTAAAAATATTTCAGAGTGAGAACTGAATGTCTGTAATAAATGCCAAAAATGAATTATAGTAGGAAAGAAAATTTCCTTGGGTTGTTTTTTGTTTCAACTTGTTTTTTGGGGTTTTTTTTTGCTGCTCTTTGTTTTGTTGGGTTTTTTTTAATGGAGGTACATACAAGTTTGTTAAAGGAAGGAATGGATCCCTGTTTATGCAGATAAAAATAAGAAAAATCCTTAGTACTGGAAGAAGAAGGGAGAGCTAAATGACAGTACACTGCAGACAGGGACTACTGGTCTGGTCACACAATATGCAGAAATAAACTTGCACCCTCTTCCCCACACAGTGAAATATACACCCTGATAAGTGGAGTGGTGTCAAATGCCACCATGTCCTTCAGACACTGATACAGACAGCACTAAGGAGTTGAAACATATTCAGTGTTTCAGGGAGTTAAAGAAGCCATCATTACACTAGACTTTGTGAACCATGTTGAATTTGATGACTGATTTCTTCAAAGATGTGATGACAGCTAGCCATGATCTAGACCAATACTACTGGAAATGAGCTGGATTTTTACCCTGAACCTGCTGCAAAATTTCAGAAGCACCAAGTAATTCTAGTGAAGAATTAATTCAGAATCTCACTATTGTCCCCTATAGACTTCAGTCCACCTGAAAAGTTTAGACTGGGAGGCCAACAAAACCTAGAGTGGAAGACAGAGTAAGGCAGTGGGGAGATTAAAACAACACTCAGGAGATTGGCAAGAGACTGAAATGCAGTGCAGGTCTGTTTCAGCCTGAGGCCTGGAATGGCAGTCATATGAGAAACTGGTGAGGGAAAGAGGGACTTGCTATGGCAGGGAGATTAAAGAAATGAAAGCCTGGCTCTTAATAATGATCTTAAAATTGTCATACTATGTTCATTTTTGACATATTTTAAAACATCCAATTTGCAAAAATAGCCTAAAGCAAGTTCCAAATGACCCAGACTGCCTACCACTACACATGCACATGCAGCATTGTGTCTCAGAGCTGCTGGACCCTGATCAGTACAGTGACACACCTCCTCTGTAGGCTAATTCATGGCAGCAATTAAACCTCTCTCTCTGGTATACATTGACACAGTATATCCCACACAGTACGTTTACTTAACACATGCTAAATGGATAGGAGACTCATGAACATCTCTTTTGGTTTTGTGGCTCTGTTCTACCACAATGAATTTTTTGAATCTGCTCTGATTCAAAATCATCAGCCAAAATACTCAGTCTTCCACTTTCAATGAGAGTTAAGAAAAACAGACCTTGAAAACATTTTACTTGCTTACAGCTCAATCCACAAAAGGATGTCAAAGTATCAGAAGTGATTTTTTAATCACTTGTAAGCACTGAATTGTCAAACTAATGTCTCTTTTGATACTTAACCAAGCACATCACAAATAATAATGCAGCCCATTAACTTGTCTTAATGAAAGTTTCCAAGGAGATAGTGACTCACTGTAAACAATTTACCCAACAGTTTCTGCTGAAATGTGCACAATGGCTGCACAATCCACCAAGGTATTCTCTACTTTGTGCCTATTAAGTTTCATTTGATGAAATACAATTAAGCATACAATACAACACAAAATAGCAACAGAGGAGAGTTTACAGCATGTTTTTCAAGCTACCAAAATGGCAAGTAACTAGATATGTACTTAGCATGATTCTTAATCTTACCTAGCACCTTTGAACATATTCTAAATCTCACAATATGGGCTTAAAGAAATTCTGCACAAGAATATATGGCAAACAGTTCTCTTATAAAAGTCTTCATTATTTTTTGAACTACTAAATTACATTTGTAAAATTTAACATAAATATAAATGTTTTTATATATATAAATATTAAAAGTTCCATCAACATAAAAATATAAAGTTCTATTAACATAGGGAACAGAATTTTCTAAATTAAATGTTTATGCTAGACTGCAAAATCTGTATTATGTAGGTGGCAAAAGGGAAACAATTTTCATTAGATTTGCAGCACTTCTGAAATCACAAAAATTTTATTCAGGTTTGTAAAAATTACTTACAGAATCTAGTGTGTGTCAAATCTAATTCACACAATTTTTTACTATATTTGGGATAATCTTAACATCTTGATTAAAATACACTTTTATAAGGATATAATTAATTAATATGAAAGAGTGCTTTGAGAATTAGTTACTTAAAATGGTTTTCATTTACTGGTGGATGCTAAGGTAGACCTTATCATATAGAATTTTTTTTAACTGTAATTTCTGTGTTTCTTTTGTTTCTGCCCTAAATATCCTGTGTTATGTTGCCTTTCCAATCATTCTTTATCCCCAAAACTCATGCACAGGGTTGCTGTCTTAAGACCAGTGGAAGTTCTTCTTCTATTATTTAATTTTTCTAATGACAAGCAAACAAGAGTGATGTGTATGCTTCCACCTTTATTACTCATTTTTCCCCTCTTTGAAAGTAAGACGATGATCCCTGATACGGTCATTTTGTATCTTCATTTCATTATTCCCACTGTAAATCAGAATCTTGTATCTGCTTAAAAGCTGACTAACACTGAGTGACCTACCATAATTTTTTCTGAAGGCTACAGTAGCCTTCAAGCTAACAAATCATACTAGTCAGTCTAAATTTTCTACTCGTTAAGTTTAACCATTTAACTCTTTTTTATATCCATTTGTGTCACACCATCAGTATTTTGGCATCCTACCATAGCCTGCTGCTAAGTTTGTTCAGCACTCCTCCACCTATTTAAGGAAAAAGGGTCTTTCACCTGAAATACCCAGTAAAGGTATTTAATGTTTTCACTGTATTTCCTTTGTTTTGGTGCTTCTTCACTCTTAAAGGATGTCCAAGTTTCTAAGTGTGGACATATAACACCTGCTAGGAAGGGTCACATTGTTTCTTATCTCTTGAGGAAAAAAGTTATTAACCATGTCTTGAGTTATTCAAAACCTAGCAACAGATCCAACAGCAATAAGGAAATATGCTCACACAGCACAGATAATGGGAAATTATGAGCTGTGCTGGTTCATATTCATTCAAGGATTACATACCTGTAATATCCCAGAGTGGCTTAGAGCTGCATTGGTCTCACTTGGAAAGGATATCATATGATCTGGAAAAAAGCTCTGTAACAACAAGAACTTGTATCAAAGTTCTGTAGAAATGAATACAAAACTTTCTCTTTTGTATGTGCAATTTAAGTTCTCAGTGCAGTGCAAGACACTGAAGATTCCCTGATCCAATAATTTAAGCTTACCTTAATATCATCCCAAAATTTGGCACATGCTATATATTATTTGCTGAAAAACACAGAATTTTGAGAAAACATCAATAGTCTCTGGAGCAGGGTTTCAGACACCAGTGCAAATCACATTGCAATATTTGGCCCTTAGTGTTGTTTTTCTAGCAGTAATTTCTATTGCTGTTGACACACAAAATTTGCCTGGGGAGTCAATATGCTAAAAAGTAAGGAGGCTATATACCAACATGCTGAAAAGTGTACTGTTTTCTATTGTTTTCATTACACTAAATACCCAGTAAAATATTTTGGAATATCTTCCACTAACACAGAAAGGTTGTCTCAGGGTTTTTTTTAATCTCCTATTATTATACAAATTAACAAAAAAATCTGACTACATAAACATGATGGGATTGAAAGTCTACAACTAAAATGCCAGTTTCATTATCAAGGAAAGCTCAAGGGATAATTTATGGGACAGACCGACAGCTGGGGTGTTCAATACAGTCATGCAGATAGGAACCAGACAAGGGTTAACCATCACAAATAATGTTTCCTCAAGGCCTGGAAAAATTTGAAGTTAATATTCCCTTGGCCACCCAACATCCAGCAATTTCCATTTTTAATGAAATTGAACTTCTGGTAGGGTTAATTCATATTAACTCATTGTGATAAAGCTACAGCTAGGACCAGAACACCCAGAAGAACTGTGCTTAGCTATAGCTGCTGAAGCTGGTGTAGCTGCAGGTCCGCCACGCTCCACAGCTGGCTCCACTCACTGGTTATACACAAACTTAATTTTTGGAGGCAACAGACAGAAACTGATGCATACAAAGTCCCCCCTGAATATGAGGAAGAACTGCTTTACTATGTGGGTGATCACATACTGGAATAGATTGCCAAGAAAGGTTGTGGAATCTCTCTCAATGGAGATATTCAAGAACCCTCTGGATGTAATCCTTTGCCATGTGCTCTGGGATGACACTGCTTGAGCAGGGAGGTTGACCCATTCTGTGAGTCTGTGAAAGCCTCTACACTAACTGCAGACCATCTCAAGCTGAAAAAATTTTCACTGATGTAGTGATATCTCTATATGTGGGACAAATCTATCATGATTTGGCCAGAGACACACAGGTCAATCAAACAAAAAAATTCCCAAAACTCTTATATTTCTTGTTATCTTTATATTTACCTTTTTATCTTTTTCATAGATAGATAATCTGAGTTCCCTTTCACTTTTTATCTTTTAAGCCCTCATGCAGTTCTGCTATTTCTCCCTTTTATGTCTGAAAGAAGCTGGTTTTATAAGAGACAGCATTAGGAGTTGTCCAAATATACCATGGAGCAACCAGATGGTAAGTTCCTTCCGCAGAGCCAGGACTGCTTCCATGGCCTTTGCCATCAGCCAAGGTCTGAATCAGCAGCATTAACCTTTGGCAACATCCCTGAGTTACAAGATATCTCTGCTCTCTTTCCACTCCTTATGTATGCTAACTTGGGCTTCACTTTCACTTACCCCTAATAGGTTATGGCTGCTCATGGCCTTTTGTGTCAGTTGTCATTTAGCTACAGCTGGGAGAAGCTGCAATTTGGCAGTGCTGGGCCAGAACATTCAATTTTCACTTCACAATAAAATCATCTTTCCTACAGGTGCCCCTCCTCACACTGCTTCATTTTATATTATGTTGTCACTTGATGAAAAGTTCACTGAGTTGCAAAAATTTAATTTTGTTTTATGTCCGTGGCAAATTTCAATATAATTAAACCCAATTGCTGCTCCCAGCACCCCCAAACATAAAAAATGAACATGGATGTTTTACAATTGTAAGAAAGGGACCAGCCAATGATCACATGCACTAAAATACATTGCTGTATTTCACATATTCCCTCCTGATTATTCCTTTTGACTCCTGTTACACTAAAAAATTTAAACACTGACTATCTGTGTGCACCAAAAAAGACTGTTTTTTAGAAACAGTAACTGCACCACTTCACAGATATAATGTTAGGACTTACCAGTGGATTTTTAAAAAACTCATACTTTGCATAATTTTTTCTAAAATACAGTTTGGTTTCCTCTTCCATTACCCAATTTGACTGAACTTCCATCACTAATTCATGGTCTTCTATAGCTCTTCCTATAAGAAAACAAATAAATAAAAAATTAAAGAAAATGCAAAAGCAAAAATAAAGCTCATGACTATCAGAAGACAAAGAACTCTCATGATCTACAGATAAAGCAGAGCAAAATTAAACTTCCATTTAATTTGACTCGCTCTTCATTGAATTTAACCGATTCTTCAGTCCAAAAAGACAGATTAAGGATGCTATATGAAAATTCCATTTTGTAACCAGATTAAATGAAGAAAATAAAACCATAAAGAAATTCAAAAAACAAAAAATACCCAAAAACAGTGAAAGGAAAGTAAGCATTTTGAAATCTTGTACAGGTTGTTCTATTCCAAAACACATTCTTCAGATGCAAGGGCAAAGAACTGAAGCTCTGAGTTAAAACCAGCATTTTTTTCCTTCAGTTTTATAGAGAGAAAGTGCTCCTCTGAGATGACATTTAAAACTCTTAAATGCTTGGCATTGTGACATTTAAGAAAACACCATTTCCTCAAGACTTACTTCTTGGTAGAAAAATATGACATTGTTCATCACCCCAAAGGATGGGTAAAGGTGCTGATATTTCTTTATTTTTAAGGTGTCACAGAAAAAAAGTATTTTATAACTGAGTAAACTTACTTTTTTGAAGGAACTGAAACACTGAGTGCCCTCCAAAAAAACAGCCCTGTAATCAAACCCTAAACGGTGACATGAAAAAGCTGCCTTTTAGTTTAGGTAGATCATTTTTGTCTTCCAACTAGACTGGAGACCTTCTACCTCCCTTTCCATCATCTCTTTATTACTGCTATCTCTAACATGAGGAGCACCTGCTACAGTCCACAACAGCCTCCTTAACTATGGAAAGTACTCAATGCACATGAAGCATTTAATATTGGAGTACCAATTAAAAGACATTTCAAAAAACCTCTTCTCCAGCCACCCAGCGGGGAAAAAATTTCAACTAAATAAAAGAAAGACATTGCTCAGCATTATTGCGGAGCAATAAAGGTAGTGCTTCATAAGCCTTCCCAGCCTTCACAGACTACGTGAAAGAATGCAGAGTGAAATCAAAATGTGTCTGAAAGATACTGATGTGCCTGGCCAAGGCATTGCCCTCTACTCAAAAGAGGAGCCCTGGAACATGTGTGTTCAGCTGCAGAAGCAAACAGAAAACTGTTTACAGCCAGCAGAAAAATTTCTCAGTATACAAGGAAGAATTTCTGGATGAAGATAGTACTCGCCTTACAAATGAGAGCAGTTATGGATAACTGTTCTGTTTTCAGAGCCTGCCCTGCTCAGGGGAATTGCAGTGGCAGTATGGGACTCCCAGCACCAAGGTACTCAGTGGTAGGGATGGCATGGCATCACCCAAAGTTAGGCACACTTCAGCTGCTTTCCATGATCTTAGACATTGTGAAAACCATTCAAGTTAAAACAACATATACCAGTTAAAAGAACACATAACAGAAAGACACAGTTCTGAAATATATTGATTTATAGAGCTGCAAGAATTGCTGAACTTTGGATACTTGAAATAGAACCCTTGCCATGCAAAACTTGGGAAGTGGGGAGGAAAGCTGAGCTTCCTGGCTGCCGAGGCAGAAGCAGTGAGGACACAACCATCCTTAGTGCTCAACAATAGAGCTCTGCACCCAAGGGCATATATGTTTGTGAAAACTGAAATGCAGAGACCGTGGGTTTATGCTTTGCTTTAGGTGGGAGTTTTGTTGGGATTTTTTCCTTTTTAAACCTTCACAGCAGATATCCCCACACAGCAATGAAGGTACAATCCAGCGATGTAATTAATGTCTGTCTTGATTAAAAGTAGAACACTGTGCTCAGCTCACTAAGATTCATGCAATTACATCTAATTCAGGACTATTCAGACAGCTGTTAGATTTTAAAGAAAATGTTCACTAATTGGTGGATGAATTATTAATCCATGTAATCCTGGAGTTTACATAGACACACACATTTGCTTACAGCATTTCTCATTTCAATACCAATTCACCTAACTTATAAGATAAAAAGACTTTCCAAATTTACATGAGTAAAACATACAACAGTAACAAACAGAAAACAATCCCAAACTAACTCATCGTTTGGAAAGTATTTGCTCAAACTACTCTTCCAGTTCTTAAGAATATACTTAAAGCAAATCAAGATGAATATGTTAACTCTTTCTAACAAAATCCCATCTAAACCAGCATTGTTAAAATAACTCCATTATCATTCAGTACTCTAAAAATACATAGGGGATATCTCAAATTGTTCCTTTCCTTGGCCAATGATGTTGAATTGCCAACCTCATCATCTAGGAAATTATTTTACTTTTAAAATTAAGTATTCACCTTTTTCTGGAACTACACTGCAAGCAGCTGGAGCTGCTTGTAAGACTGCATGGTGAATGAAGGTCTTCATCAACTTTGAGAATATCAGAATATTAGGAAAATCGATTTCACTAATTATCTGATATTGAAATCTTCCAGGAAATCCTCCAGATTGAAGAAAACTCCTTGTCAAAAACTGTACTGTGCAAATACAGAAAGCTGGAGACACAGTGCCACTATTGTTCTGGCATGGTTGCTCAAAGGCATCTTCTTCAATAGTTACTACACTACTTGAACACCAGCTACACTACAAAATACAGAAAACACTTCTGCTGTTTATATAGTACTGTTTTCTAAAGCCATTTTGCTACCTCTTCTTCTATACCAGTCATTTTCAACCTCAACCCAGATTTAACTCTGACCTTCCTCTGAGCTGGAAGCATTTTACAGCTGATACATTCAGTGCAAAAGGTTACAAATATCTTTGAAATTTCACAAAGCAAGAAAATAAATTTGAAAAACGTTTGTGCCTGCCTTCATAGGATAAAGGACTATAAAAGGGAGGAAATAGTTTTAGCTTTTGTAGTTCATCCTTAAAATACAGCTGATAATCATAATTGAGTCAGAGATGCACAGTCAAGTTTATTTTCAATAAAGGCACAGGGCTGGATCCCCTAGATACATCCAGAGGAAAAAAGGGACTCTAACAAGAGCTTTTAGCCATATTTCAATATCTGGGAGGGAGGGATTGGCCAGGGAGAATGTTTGTGGGGGTGTTTGATTTTTGTTCATGGTGTTTACATTTATTTTTTTTTAAATCAACAGCACTGGAGTTACCAGGTACCAGTACAGTCTCTTTTGAGAATTAAGAACTCCATGGAGTTTTCTATGTATTTTAGAATGCAGGAAGGCGTCCAGAACATCCTCTTTTTCCACACACTTTGCACGAGCAGATGGAACTGCCCTTGAAGTTGCAGAAGTACTACCTTTTTTAGCTCTAGTACAGTGCCAAAGTTCAAGAATAACATGAAAATTTTGAGTGATGTGAAATTATAACCATATTTCTTTGGCATTTGTCTTCTAGTACATTTTTTCTAACATAATTTCTTATCAAAAGCATACACAGCACAGTACTGAAACACTGTGCTGTAAAAGCAAGTATGATTGTCTAGCTTGAGATTCAGTTAATATTACATTCCAGCAGTGGGCTTCTAAATCCTCTCTTGCTAAGGAAAATCTTTCCTGTATTCTGCATTTTTTACATCTCTGCAAACATCCCCTTTCTCCCTACAATTAATATGGCCTTATGTTTTTTATAGTGCAAAAGTACACCTATACACTACAAAAAGGAACACAGATCAGACGTTATATTTTGAAACCACAGATTACACATTTTGAACTGTACAATAGAAAAAGAGAAGGTTTACTACACTAGAGGAACACTGACAATGTGAAAGACTTTCAGAACACCTTGTTACCAGCAACTTAAAATACTACACATGGCATTGCTTCAATACAGTTCACTGGTCCTACACGGAAGTTTGGAAGAATGGTTTTGTTTTCCTTTTAAAGTAGCGCTGTCCCAGAGTTCACCATAAATCTAGCCAAACTGAATGTAGTGAAGGAAAATACTGACAGCCCACTCTGATATTATTTCTGAAAACTGAGTCCTATAGTAAAGATAAAATAGCACTGTGTAACCTCTTTCAGTCCCTTATGTCAGATATTTCACTCAGGTGTGCTAGGAACAAACAGGATTTTATTTCCAGTGAAAATAACCCAAGTCTTTCTAGAGATAAGCAGCAAACACAACCCATAAGAGAGAAAGAACTGCTAGATAAAAACATGGTAGAGCAAGGAAGAATTTGCAGTGAGAACTTTAACTGTTATGTCTTCCAAACTGTTCTTACAGATGCAGATGAAGCAGTGTGAAACAAATGTACCATGAAAAAAATCTAGTTTATACCTATGCTTTCAAAAATAATCAGAAGCAACAACCCTAAAAATTCAGAAGAAACTTCCCATCATTTTGCTTCCAAGCCTTTCTATTAGAATTGTACTTCCATGTGAAAATGAAAACCAAACACCTTATTTAACATCATATCAGTATACATGATTAGTCTTACCTAAACCTGTGTGGGTAAGTTGTTCAAAGAGAGTCCAGCTGTGGTCATCAACATAGTGGTTCTTCAATATCAAGAGCTGACACACATCCCTGGCTGTTATATCACTTGGTACTTCCAAAGCTCTGCTAGTATCATCTTCACTATACACTTTGATTACCTGCAATAAATAAAAACTCTAAAATATCCATAAGTTTAATCTTTGCTTCAGTTACTCCATATATGTTGCTCTCTCAGCTTCATGACTGAGACAGGAACCCACACACACATAGTGCAACATGAAAGATAGCCATTCCTCTCTAGCACAATGGCATAATTAGGAACAGAGCAGCCAAGAAAAGCATATTTCACTACTAAATTTGGCCACTGGATATCCCTTGCCACAGGAGACTGGCCAGATTGGTGCATTAGCTTCAAAAAAAACATTAATGGACAAATAAATGCAGCAAAACTGTACATTCTTAAGTAAGCTGAAAAAGAAACCACACAGCATAAACAGTGAAACTCAAGAAGTCTATGACTGCAGAACTGTAGAAAGATTTGATAAAGGAGTTAGTTCAGAGAATGGCAATCAGACTCAAGATGCTCACAGTTCTGTAGACAATAAAACAGGAGATGTTATATACTGGCTTCAAATTTTGACAAGTAAGAACTGGAATTCTTGCACACACATCCTCAGTTTAAAGGGTGCCCAAGATGCTTTTAACTGATAAAATACTCCCCTCAGTTTATTGAATTTATCCATATTCATGAGAAAGCAAGACAAAACTCTCCTGAAATTTATGCACAAAACCTAAATACCATTGTAAATCCCTCATTAAACAGCAAGATACAAGTTCTCACTTTAAAGACAAACAAGCCTGTTACTGTCAGTCATTCTTAACAGCTGCCTTACCGAATACACGCTCATTTCAAGCATCTAATAAACAAGCAGCAATGTATTGTGCTCCAGCTTGTAAAGGCAGCTCCTCCTCTGGTTTGTGCTGAAGTTGGTAGGAAAGTGAGCAGGAAACTCCAACTGTATCTCCTGCCATCTGCATCTTCCCACCAAGAGAAAAAATCAAAAAATAATTAAAAAAAAAAAAAACAGGTTCTTTCACTCATGTTCTCCAAACGTCAGATCAAGGAAAAAGGACTCCATTTGTAAACCACACTGAGATTTTTAAAGCATACTGATGGCCTTACTCCTCCACAAAAAGCTATTTTTTCAGTGGAACTACACAGATACAGAAGTTTGGTTCCAAACTTTGGCCCTGCACATCAAATGAGTACGAAGCCTATAATAATTTGCTTTAATATTGCACCTAATCAGTGTTGGCAGATCAAGAGTTGCACACAATACTCAGCCACCCTTGCCACAACACCAATCCTCAGAATATAGCAAACATTAAATTCATGCTCCTAAAGTGCTGAAAAACCTCTCCCTACTCATGAATCAAGCACCTCAAAGCTGAGACTTTCAAGGGAAATAGGAGCCCTTAAGAGAAAGAAGTTCCAATGTTTCCAAAGGCCTAAGCTGCATCCCAGTATTTCCACTTAATCCAAAAGGGAGAAAGACCACATTGCTACTGAATTTAATACTGCCAAAGCAGGCATGGGGGATGGCTGTGGTTGGTTTTGTAAGATGTCTATGCTTTGGCAGTGTTCCCACTGTTAAGCAAGAGAAACCAGCAGCAATGCAGCCTGCTTGCAGCAGAGACTGGCTCCACACACACCAAGTCCTACTCCAGTCACACAGAAATTATGTTCGGCCATTCACAATAAACCAGCATGAATTATTTAAATTCCTGCAATATTTACAATGATTCAAAGATGAAATCAAAAGATGCGTCTGGCATGGTGCACTGTGAATGGGATGGAGGGCTGTAGGGGTGACTAGAAGAAACAGTGTCCCATCACCTTAATAGAGGTCCTACTCTGGGCAGCACTGAAGGTCACAGACAGCTTCATTAGTCTGTCCAGCAAGTCTATGTCAGGCTGAACCTAAAGGATTTTACAGGCTGAAATGCCAGAAAGGAGAGAGACAGTAGAGAAGGTGAAAGCAAAAGTAAGAATTGAGGTAACTTTCCAAGCACTGACAATTGTTCTAAGTCCCTTCCAGCTGGAATATTCTATTCTGTTTCCTAATATTCTCGCAATAAAGCCAGGGTGGGAATCCATGTGAGCATGCTGGCTAGGGACTCTATGGCACAGAGCAGCAACTGCAGTTTTCCCCAGGCACTCATCAAGTTCAGTGATATGCTTATTTTACAGCAAGAGCACGTACAGCCCATGCTGAGGCTCTTGACGGATATTTTAACAGAAATTCTTTTTAAAAGGGTTAAGAGTCGCAGTGCAGATGACTTCACTCTTATTGCTAGAGAAACGGAAAAAGAGTTTTTAAAATGCTGGAGACAGCAACACAAGGCATGATAATGAGCTGCCTGTGGCCATTCAGCTCAGGGAGTGGGAAGCCTTGGAGGTGGCCTTGGACTACTGGAGCTCAGCTAAAGCAAAACAAAGCAACACAACAAAAAAGAAAACCAATGAGAAAAAAACCCAGTTTATATTCTCTGTGAGTATTCTCACTCAGTTTTCTCAGTATAGGGAAATAAGTCTAGGGAATACTGTGAGTATTCTCACTCAGTTTTCTCAGTATAGGGAAATGCTCAAGTCTAGGAGAACACATCACCCCAGCTCACAGCTATGATGGGGTACCTTATCAAACACAAATGCTGTGACCTTTTTCTCTTCCTTGCAAGGGATTCAAATGCAGCAGGAGACAAGAGTCACCTAATAAGACTCTCATCAACTTCTGTCACACATTTTGCTTAACGAATTGGTGTAAATCTCATCACTTAGAGTGATCTTTGAGGGTTTTTTTAATTAGAAGTTGCTCAGTATGTACTTGGTGCTGTGTTTGAAGCAAAATCTCCTGTAAGATTGCTGGGAATGTACTTATTCCAAGGGGAGTAGATCAGATGAAAAAGGATAAATTCAAAATCCCATTTTTCCTTGGAAATATGTTGCGATACTTCTCTTCCTAGAAGTACAGGATGCTTTGAGAATTAGAGGGTGGCAGAGCTATGCTAAAGATGCAACTAGGCTGACTTCCTATAGAAATGAGTAAGCTTGAATGATCACTTCACTTTTATTAGCGGCTCTCACCGTGTATTTGACTGGCCAGTCATCTCCACTTTCTTCCATTTTCTTTTCCCCTGAAAAATCTGTCTGAAAAGTAGCACACAAGAAAAGAGCTGCTAATGGAGAACAAGCTCTCATTACAGTTTTCATTATCCTACACTCTCAAACTTTGCTCCAAAGCAAGCTGTTTCACTTCCCTTGACTATACCTATTAGTAGGCAGAAAAACTTGTCTTAGCAGCACTGAAATCTTCTTTCCGGTCTAGTTTATAAATACAAGGAGATGTTAGTTCTTCCCAAGGCCAGAAAAAGAAACACCTCAATAGCTTCTATTTAAGTCACTGGAAGTAAGAAATAAGCAGCTCCAAGATTTTCCTATAAGAGGAAAACACCAAGCTCAGCATGACAAGCATTAATCATTTTCATTGCTTATGGGAGCAGGCAAGGAGTTACAGCATTCCTACATGTTCTCTTTCAGATTTAAAAATACTAAAAATCAGCCAAGATCCCAGAATTATGTGCAATGCATCTTTATCCCTCCAAAAATTATTTTTTAAGAAATGTTGCTTCAAAATTAAATATATTATTTTTCATATTTCACTAATCAAATGAACTCAGAATGTAAAATAAATGTTGAAAAATACAATCAAATATTTAACAAAGAAAAATAGAAAGAATACCCTAGTTTTTACACTAAAAAGTCACCAGAAGAAGCAAAAAATCAGCAATTGTATAAAAGAATAAGTAAAAGAGCACATAAGGTAAGCAGTGTGGGAGGAGGGAGGAGCAAGAGAAGCAAAGCTGGACTCTACTCCCCCGAGTCTTCTTCCCCACTCAACCGTCATCTCCACTACAATAATTAAATAATGTGTTCATAGACTTTTAAGAGAGGGTGTCCAAGTCTGATTCTTCAGAATCTTCATGCCATCTGTTTCGGAAGTTCCAATCTGCAGAAACAGCACAAACATATGCCCTGCACTGAGGAATTTAAAATTTCAAACCAAAGTCCTAACGTGTGAAAAAAAGCCAGGTAGAACCCACAGAAAAAGAACCAGTAGCACACAGATTCCATATTTAGGTGCCTACACCAATATGACCTGACATTTATATGATTCTTAATGCTTCTGTATAGCCACTGACACAGGGGGTAGTCAGCACCTTAAAAAAAAAAAACAAAACAAAACAAAAGAACAGGCCACTTTTATTTATAAAGATAAAAGCCCCTAACTTCAGCTTATGATTTCTAGAATTATTTTCCCCTTCCCCCCAAATAAAACACTGCACATTTTTGTAATTAGATTATAATTTCTGTCACACTTTTGTTAAATGCAGAATTATTGTATGCAAAACCAGGCTTTAAAAAATCTTACACTCCAGGGTGTCATACTTCTAAAATGCTGGCCTGATACTCTGCTAACCCCTCTCTATAGTTTAAAAATCAGGCTATTTGCCTGCAGCATTTGTTCTCCAAATCCCAACCCTTCTGCCTGCTAGACAAATTTTTTTCCTTATTCATACTGGCAAAGGGTAGAGGAATTTGGAGTGTATTTTAACTACAATGGAGGTGCTTGGAAGCTTCTAGCATTTTGAACTGGTTTATGACTTCTACCAACAGTCTGTCTTGGTTTAGTAAGAGTCAGCAAAATTCTGCATTCATAAAAATATTTAAGAGGTTAAGTCACAAGTGTTGTTAGAAACAAATAGCATGTTAGTAAAGTTTACTGTCTTCTTTATCAGCTGTGAATGCAAGACTTTCCATTTAAATGTCCCAGTCTACAGTTAAAATGTCAGCTTCCAGTATTTCCTCCAAAGGGAAGATTTCCAGGCCAAAAAGATTCCTGCAGTTTCCATAAATCTACATCTGTCATTAAAACAAGGTGCATGCAATGTCTAATTGTACGTCTTGACTTCTCATTTGGAACACAGCATAGCTGCAAGAGGCAGAAGGAACACAGCTCCTATATTCTGTCTTGCAATGAAACCGAAGTGCAAAGAAGGAAGAGCAAATTCTAGGAAAATTGGTCTACCTCTCCTTCCACAATCTAGAAACACCTCATACTTTTTCCATAATCTAACCTTTTTCAAAATGAGATGTCAAAGAGCAAAAATAATGTTAATTTCCAGCCTTTATTCCAATGTAAGATGACAGACAGGGTCCGTTTCTCTAACAATTAATACATTTCTTGCCTCAAAACCTAAAAAAATTTTTAGACCTAAATATTCTTCTAGAAAGTATTAAAAAACTTGTTAAATTTCATGTTAAAAGTATGCATATTTTATCAATTAAAACAATTTCTACTTATTTTCTGTAATCAGCTTCTGTGGCACTATGGCAACTGTCCATATGATGCAGCTCACAGAGCCACTCCCCTCCTTCAGACTCCTGGTACAAACTCCATGCCCTACCTAATCCAACCACCCATGACCATTCCAGAAATTATAAAACTACATGAAATACAGAAACTGAATGGCAATGCAAAGAAGTAATAAACCATACTTTATATTACCCACAGGCAAAAAGGTCCAATTCTTACTTTCAAAAGACATACTTGCCACCTGACTTTGGGCAAGTCAGCATTACCCCCTCATTTTTGCTATTAACAATATGGGGCAGAGGAAGTTAAATCTGTTTCTGTACAGCAAGGTAACAGACTGAACTCATTAAGATTGGTAAAGCACTTATATCTCCTGACTTGACTGCTGCTTTAGATGTGTAAATATGTTGTATTACAAAAAGGGAGGTTAAATTATGCAGATCTCCAAATTGTAATAGGCTATGTGTAAAAATATACCAGCGAAGCTCTTTCAAACAAAGGTTATGACAATCACATCATGATACTGGAAAAAATGGCAGAATGAGGACAATATGACATGCAATCATGGCAAAGACAACGTCAGTAAAACTGAAGAGAAACAGAGTTTGAAAGACACAACAGGGAAGCTAAATACAAATATCATTACTTAATCCTGAATTTGATACATTCAATTTTACAATATTGGTCAACAGAAACTAAATGTAGTGATAGATAGTAATAAAATAGTTACAGAAGATTTCATTTCCATGCATAAAACTGAACAATAAGGCAAAGTCTAGAAAAAGTCACTGCCATGTGCTGGACAATTAACTCATAGCACAACTACCTTTAGAGCAAAAAGTGAGATTCTTGTAAACTATATGATAATTAGATGACACTTGACCCAAAAAATTACAATAGTTAAAGAACTACATAGCAACAGCAACACTGTGAACTTCAACATCCTGTAAGTAGGAATGGCAGTAATAAATAGGTTAAAAGTGAAAGATTTATCACCATCAACAGCCATTACCACAAAGGAACAAATCAGGAGCAAGAAATCAAAGGGATCTACAGAAGTAAAACCCACAATAAACTCCTGAAAAATAATGCACATTATTTATAAGGAAAGGGAGGGGTGGATCAAATAATTTATTTAAATGGAGAGTCTCAAGTTAATCTACCTTACCAAAAATCTTTTTGAAACTATGGCGATTCCAACCAGTGAAAGATATTTCAAATCAACTGTTAAGATGTGTGTAAATAACTGCAAAGTTGTGAGGAAATGTAAATATTATCAGCAAAAAATTCAAATAATACTCTTCCATAGAACATCAGAAATGAAAGAAAATTAGCAGACTTGCCAAATGATTAAGCTGTCGAAGGAGCACTTATACAAGACAAACACACCTCAGAGAAGCTACATCATTTATCTGCATTAATTATTCACAAAGGATATGGAACACGCTCCCAGATCTAGTCTTCATAGGTGAAATAAAATAGTCTGTCTAAAATGGAAATAAACTGGACATAAAAAGGAAAATAGTTAACAGGAGATTATGCAGTCTAGCATTTAAATGGCCAACCTCAGCCTATCCTAGCACCAGTGGAAATGTAGGCTTAGGCTTCACCTATCACTTCATCTGCTGTGCACTGATTATAAAGTTCTGCTCAGACCTGAAAAAGTGGAAAAGCCCAAGGGCTACTGCAGCAGATTAACTCTGGGCATTGCTTTGCAAATTCGTGAGTCACCAGTGCCTATCACCAGGCAGCTAAGAAAGAATCTACTAACATAACCTAAATCTGTCTCTTCCCCAAGAAAACCTACTCTTAAATTTATGAAAACTTTTTTCCATCTTGTTCATAGCAATTCCTAGAGTGATTTAGAGTAATCACCATAATTCTGAAAAATCTCAGTGGGGTAACGCAGTTTATACTGTCTGGTATCAGTAACTTTTCCCAGGTCCTTCAAAAGAAGAGCTATCATGAAAATTAAACAGTTATGAAGAAAGAGACTACAGAATAAAGATAAACTTGGAATACACAGATCATTTTTAGAATAGCTGTCTATAGTCAAGTAATTTCAGGCTCTTACTCATATTAACCCTCTAAATCAGAATGGAAGCACCATGTCTTACTAGCCACAATATAAATAAGTCTTAGTTATTTTTCATTAAAATACTATTAATGCTAACTTTACACATTAACACCTGACACAAGGCTATTTGCAAAACTTCTTGGTGCAGGGAAAGGTAAATGGCTCCCTATTCCTGTCCTCTTAAGACTATCGCTTAAAGGCAGCTAGTCCAACATAGGTCCCTTCTCAACTCCAGTGCACAGCATGCATGGCTTTTCAATTAATCTAAACCCAATATGTGGATGATCAGGAAGGCAAGAGAGTTTTACACCTTCCTAGCCACTAAAAATAAATTAATAAATGGTTAAATTTCTGTGAAACTTGGGTAAAATTATTATACAAGGGAAAGTAATTTGAAAACTCAGCTGAGACCATGATGTAATCCAACCACTGAGTAAATGTACACAGGCTATTCTCCCTTAAGCCAAGCATCACCACTTCTTGGTGATGGAATCACAATGCTCCTTCACAGAGTTCGGTTCATACAGTCCTCCTAACACAGCTCAGTTGTTTAGGCTCACATGAACTTTTCTTCATGAAAAGTTAATTTAGTGTACCTGATCAGCTTATTAGTAAATTTATGGTATTACTATCTTCAGTCCTTTGTTTCCACACTGCCTGCAAAGTCCTAGCTTTAAATAGTTTTTATATATTTAATAGTAATATTCAGGTTTACATTTTACTACATACAAAAGCAATATTTAGAATACACTTACCACAGACAGATGGAAAACATCCAATTAGACTAACTGGACTTAAAAACAGGGATGGAACAATCATACTGGAGGATTCAAAGAATCTGACTTAAGAAGGCACTTTAATATTTCATTTTTTTAAAAAAAAGTTTGTCAAACAGAAAATGAACAGAAAACAAGTCATGTCTGAAGACAGAGAAGAAAGAAATTTAAATACGAAGCCACTGAAATATACTTCTGTTTTTTGTATTCTGTGTACAACGAAGATGAGGGCAAAATGTTATCAGCCTCATGTTTGTATAGCTTGTCCCTATTTATGTCAAGGCACTAACATTATTTAAATGAGGCTTTCTGTATTTAATAGTGCAGTTTGTCCAACATATCCTTCGCTTGTCAGAGATAAATAGAATGCTGTGTTCCAGCACAAGAGAAAGCAAATCTGTTACTGCCGCGTTCTGGCTGCAGTCTATGTTTCTGAAGAGATACCAGCTATAAAAAGAAGTACCTATTGTTTCTACCAGGTTTTTCACACCATGTTGCTGGTTTCTCAGTAGAGCAGATCTCTTGCAAAGCTGAGAAAGACCAAGTCTCTGAATAACACTGTTAAGAGACCAATTAGCTTCCTATTTCCTTTGCAGCGGTCCTGAAATAGATTTTTTTAAATAAGGGGAAAAAAAAAAAGGAGAACAGATTTTTTCTTAAAACTCTCACTTTGGCCATTTTAAACAGAAGCTTTGGCTTGAACTGTAGCACAGCTTAAAAGCGATTAATGCCTTTATCATCAGCTATATCAGCTGTGTATTCCCCTGAAGGTCACTAGAGGAGAAAATCATGTAGACTCCAGGACAAAGCAAAGTTCAGATTTTTAGCTAAAGATACAGTTTGGAAAATGTCTCTGTATTTCTGAAATTGGTACAAGGAATGTCCAGAGCAAATATGACAGAGGCCACATAAGGCATCCTACTGTAAGAAATGGTTGTTTTACAATGTTGAAATATTTTGCCACTTGGTATATGACAAAAAAACTTGCTTTGCTGGGTCAGACCAGTACTGTCATCTCTGGGTATCTGTTTCTAGTCATCAGTGGAATGTAAGAGCAAGGTTTAACTATTGTAGGATAGGTATTCTTACCAAAAAAATATTTTTCAGCACTTCTGAACATTCTTTTTTATTCACATAGCATTGTTCCCTCTGGCCAAAGCATAAAATCCAAATAAAGAGTAAATCTTGCAGTAAATGTAGTAAGTCTACTCAAACCACGTAAACATTCAACTATACACTTTTGTGTTATTACAGATTTGTCAGCAGGTTTTGTCGGCAAATCTAAACCCCTAAAGGAACAGGGGGAAAAAAAAAAAAAAAAAGAGGGGCATCTGGGCATGGAAACCAGCCCCTGTAACTGCTGGCAGAAGTGTAATAGTCACCACGTGCAGCCGACTAAAACAAGGGAAGCAAGTGAAAAGGAAGATAGTAAGTGGGTGATGTAGTTAAAAGGGGGTAATAATTTCCGAAATTTAGTCTGTTTTGATAATGTTTACCTCTAATCATTTGTTCTAAAATGAAAATGGGATATGAGCAGTCTTCAGTCACACGGGAAAACAGAAGCCAGCAGCACATTTCCCATCTCCACGCTTGTTGTGATACCCTACATTCAGAGGTCTGCTGGGTTGTCTGGCTGCTGCTTTGCTTGCCCACACACAAGCCATGATCATACTACCATAAATACATGCATTTTATTTCTGTTATGATCATCCTACAAGTTTTGTCAAACAAGATACTCAAAAAGGCAGTGACAGACACCAATCCAACAAGTTACAATCAACAGGACCAAGGGAAAAATGACAACATTGAGGACTTGCATATGCAGCTGATGGGTATGATGAGCTATTGAAGCCTGGCTTTCGGGCCAGTACAAGACAAGCTGAGGGCTCCAATTGCTATTCAGTCTAGATATCATTTAATTGCTAACCTCTTGGAGAATAGGATTGACCTAGCTCAGAAAAGTAGTCCAAGTGGCCTAAAAAAAAAAAGCACAACACTATGTTAGGGCAAAGGTTGTCAACAGAAATGATAAAATAGGCAACAAGAGTTTTGAAAAGACTGTGAAGAAATCAGAATGCACTAAAGAATAGTGGGGGTGAAAAAAGAGCATTTTAGTAGAAAATAAAAGAAAAACATTAGGTGTGTAAACTGAACACCTCCTCCCAGGTCTCAGTCCTTCACATGAACTTTAGTGGTGCCAAACAAAAAGGTATCGGCAAAAACACCAAATGCAAGAAGTTGCAACTGCAGGGATGTGCAAAGCATGGGAAAGAAAGGAATCAAAGATGTCTCTCCAAGTCATCATTTTTGATGCCCAAGCATGAGTTTTGGTGAAGATATTGGTCAGCAGTCCAAGACAGCCATTTGGATCGGCCAGAAAAAGGACGTGAAATATGAGAACTGTGATGAAATATGAGATACATGCCAAGAGCCTAACAACTCTGGGTGACGAAGGTGGATGTGTATTCTCGGAAAGTGTAACTTCAAGTCTGACTCGCCTTGCTTTGTACTGTTCCCAAGGCACCCATTATAAACTGTACTGCAGCAGAGTAAATCTGTTCTTATATAACTACTTTAAACTGTGAAAAACTGGTTGCCTTGAAATAATGTAAACATAAATAAAGAGTTGAAAGCAACTGAGTATGGACAACCTCAAAACACAAATTTTAGGAAGTCACTACCAATTTAAGAGACTTAGACAGACTGGAACTGGGCTAAACTTTCCAGTGTTACCACAGAATTGTATCGGTTGAGGCATTTTGATCTGTGGTGGGTTGACAATGTCTAGACACCTGGTGCCCACCAAAGCCACTCAGCTGGACAGAGGAGAGGAAAATATAACAAAAAGCTTGTGGATCAAGATAAGGATGGGGAGAGATCACTCACCAATTACCATCACAGGCAAAATAGACTCAACTTGGGGAAACCAGTTTTATTATCAATCAAACCACAAAAAGCCAATGACAAATAAAACTAAATCTTATAACATATTTCCCTACCCCTCCGGACTTCCCAAGTTCAATTTCACTCTTAATTTTCTCTACCTCCTCCCTGCTGGTGGTGCAGCAGGACAAGGAACACAGACTGCAGTCATTATATCACAAATTGTATCTGCTGGTCCTGCCTCCTCAGCGGGAGGACTCCTCACACTCTGCACTTGCTCCAGCATGGGCTCTTCTCACAGATCCTGCCAGAGCCTGTGCACTGTGGGCTTTCCACTCACCTGCTGTGGCTTGGGGGCCTCCAAGGGTCTGCAGGTGGGTCTCCACACCCCCATGGTCCCACATGGGGACAGCTGGCACCACCAGCTGTGAGGGAATCTCTGCTCCAGCGCCTGGAGCACCTCCTTCCTCTCCTCCACTGACCATGGTGTCTGCAGGGCTTTTCCTCTCACATGTTCTCTCTCTTCTGCTGCAGCTGCACAACAACCTTTTTTGCATTTTGCATACGTGATCCCAGAGGCACTACCACTGTTGATGATGGGGTCAGCCCAGGAGCCAGGTAGCACTGGACACAGAGGGAACTTTCCAGAAGCTTCTCGCAAAAGCCACCCATGTAAAGCTCCCCTCCCCCCGTTACCAAAACCTTGCCATGCAAACCAAATACATGATCAAACAGTCATAACTTCTTTAGGTCCTTAAGACACGTTGGCAGTTTTGTTGGGCTGGTCTTGCCTCTGTTCCTGACCATAGGAAGAAAAACAAGGAGTGAGGAAGAATGAATGGGGCATGGGAAGTACCTATAGCAACTGCATGAAAATGAGGCAGAAAGCACGTCTAAATATGAATAATTCCTTGGTTCAATGTGATGAGTTTTCTTTGCATTCAGTGATGTAGCTTCAGTTTACCAAAAGTAAAGAAAATTTTCTTATTTTTCAGGCACTTGCTTATGCATGTTGAAAGTAACATGTAACAGACATATAAGGAAGGGGAAATTTGATCTTTTGCATAAGACTCACACCAATACCTTGTGTGCCGTTTGTTGAGTTTCTCCCTTCACATACAGCAATGCAGCATAATCAGTATGGGTTTACTTTAGCAAAAATAGCTATTCAGCAGTAGCTCTTGATACACTTCAAGGCCAGATAACACAGTCTGAAGGTCAAGTTCTGACTTCTTGAAGCCTAATTTATTCAAGAGGAGACTAAAGTACTAGAGCTAGAAAATGGCCAAGCACTTTCTTCAATTGATGAAAAACTGGGTTTTTTTCCAAAGGATTTCTGCTCACAGAAGAGGATTATGATCAGAGTAGGGCACTAAACACTGCCAATTTCCTTGGTTACTGTATGAAGAATGTTAGATGTTCAAAGAAAGCAAGAAGAAACTGAAAAAAACCATATCAAAGATCTGTTCAAGAACTGAAGACAGAGAGGAGACAAAGTGCAACGTTAATTGTACCACTAAACCCTGTCAAACTATACAAAGGACAAGTAATGGCCAAGTGCATTAAACTGCTGAGATTTTAAAAGATTTTTAAAAAGCTCAGTGCACTTAATGCTCACCCTCTCATAGGCACATATACATAGACATCTCTATCTACCCTTCACGGCAACTATGCACCATAGTGCTTTACATTTTAAATTTCAAGACCACTGATGGTTTTGTATACAAAACACTCTAGAAAATCTGATTGCTTGTAGAGACCGGAATCCCAAAGGATAGAAAAAAACTCCCTTTCCCTGCCTGCACCTGAACCACAGGGACTGCTAAAGTTAGTCCCATTTTGATTTCATTTATACATGTGGGATCATTTTTGTACAAAATAAAAACAGAAGGAAGCTTTACTGGCGTTATGCTAGTCAAAGCAGGAACTATATAACTGGTCAACCAATATATGATGACTACACCAGAATCTACTATTAGGCGCCAGCTTGAGTATAAGGAGTACATATTCAGTGCAAAAATTGTCTAAAATTCTGTTCAAGAGTAGTTTCAGATCTAGATTTGGCCTACATCATAAAAAAGGGGATGAGTGCTGCAATACCCTCCCTGGAGGAGGCTCTGTCAGTAGCTCCCTCCTAAACAGTTCCTAGCCACAGTTCTCCCGCAATGACAGAAAATGCTGGCCTGCCACCCTCCTTCTTCCCTATTATCCATCACTGAACCACTAGCCTCTCCTCATCTTCTGTCACAAGCAGGGACTTAGTATCTGCAAATACTGTACAACAGAAGACTGAATTTCAGGCAGTTCATGAATCCTTTCAGAGCTAACATGAAAGTTGCATGCTCCCTCAAACAAGGATCTGAGGTAGATACTTGCAAAGCAAGTTTCACATAAAGTTTACGTATTAGAGGAAAGCAGGAATTCCAGATGTTCCCAAACAAACTGCAGCTATCCTAACATGTTGGATTCACAAAGGTGGCAAGACCTTTCTGTAAGCCTACACCCTAGCTTGGCTTCTAGCAAGCTTAAACATAAACTTCTTTCAAAAAACACACTACCACTCTTCTGAATGCAGTTTGGGTCTCTTCCCATTCCCATATATATTCCTCCTTCCAACCTTCCTTAACTCTTTTACTGGCTCAAAACCTTTATTCAATTTGTAACAAACTGCAGATAAAGAAGTAGCCTATGTCTAAGACATAATTCTGTACTGAATTTCCAGTCACACCCATCCTAATGATTTACCTGTGATTATCCCCCTTACCTTCTCTCAGAATCCTCAATAATTCATTAAAGAAAATATTCAATTTTAAATAAAGACTAAATTCAAAAATTTCACCTCAACTACCACAGATTTTCTGATCACTGATCCTTAAACCTTTAAAAACCTTCAAAGGCCAATCAAGTCCATCTCCCATTCCCTCCATCTCTAAGAAACCTCTCAGTTGTCTTCAGAAGTTTGCAGGATGCTGCCCTTATATTACTGTATTATAGAAACATTTTATTACTACATTGTAGAATCAAAGAATCCTAGAAAGGCTTGGGTTGGAAGGGACTTTAAACATCATCTAGTTCCAGTCCTCCTGCCATGGGGACCTTCCACTAGACCAGATTGCTCAAAGCTCCAATCCAACCTGGTCTTGGATTATATTATTTATTATTGTATTTCTTTTATTTCTATTACTGTATGAAAGACAAAAAGGGCACTGGCATTGTTTTTGTATTTGTAAATTACTATTTTTCAAACTGTCCTTATGAAGAGATGTTTCATACATGAATGCTTGGTCTGTATACAGTAATTTTATAAAAGGTATCCATTTAATGACACCATTATCATGTCACTTAAAGTGGCTTTATGTAAAATTCCTGGATTAGCACACTGGCCTTTCATCTCAGGGGTCCAAATGCAAAACTGAAAAATTACTTTCATGCTCTTAGCCTTGCAGACAGACATTACAAATTCTCAGTACAATTTGGCTTAAGTGACCATTTTTCCTTGGGGGAGGGATAAGTGTTGATTAAAGCAGCATGTGATTTTGGGCCAGAAAAATAGATGGAAGAAAGATGCAAGAGCATCTTGAAATTTTCACGCCCAGTCTTAGATCTGAGCAATGTAAAATCACATCTTCTGTCATATTTCTTCCAGTTAAAAGACACTATACAATCTCTTCAAGAATTGCTGGAAATTATTCAGCTGCAATATGTATTGACTATGTACACAATGCTTTTGAACATCATCTGACCTAGCGTGTTATGAAGTTCACAGCTGTCGTGGAAAAAAACCTACAAGTCTCTGTTTACACACCTTGCATACAACATCAAGTGCCTAAGTCTTCTGCTTACCATGTAAGAAATCTAATAGACTTGTGTTTATATTGAAAAAGTCTTTGGTCTTGAATGCATTATAACCTTTCAAATCTAATTTTTAAAGTACCTTTAGAGGAGTATGAAGTTATTCATACAAAAGATAAAAACATTTACTCTCAGTTGGATTAAGTATATGTCTAGTCTATACATACTATATCAGTCTGGGTGTGATAGCCTTCAATATACATAATTCCCCATGTTCATTAAGCATGTAATTTTCCCATCTGTGTTACAAGACCCCTTGGAGCCTAAACAAGACTTGGTAGCTTTAGTTAAAAATATATTACTTAAGAATAAAACACATCAACTGTGATAAGTACTTCACATCAGACTTTAACACAGAAAGTACAAAATAACTTTGGACTAAGTATATTAGACATTTTGAATGAAAATGAGAAAACCGAAGTGCTTAAGAAGTTGGCAGAACAGATTAGCACATTGACAATGCAAAATTTTACCTTTTGTGAGATGGAAAAAGAAAGACTTGCAATTTTTGCAGTATTGTGATTCAACTGGACTTCTTACACAATTATCTATTCCAGGAATTTAAGAAATAATTCTTTGTAATGACTGATACGCTAAAAGAGTATTTAATGAGCTAATACTTAAGTTTCACTTGACTAGGCAGTGTTAATGTAAAAATCCTACTTTTCCAGGTCCTTCAAGTGCAACAAAAAGTAGAAATTGCACCACTTTAAGTCAAAGGTTCTAATGCCCACGAGAAACACAAACAAATTTACACATGCACATGTGTCAGTCACCCCTTACCAGCATGGCTCTTTCCTGCCTACCTTCCTGCCTTCCTTTCCTCCAGTATTCCAATTCTAGAAATTAAGGCATTGCTGCAGAAATAACAAAGCCCCTTCTGTAGAGGGAAAACATACTTTCAGAAGGAATTCTACATGCCTAGATACAACCATCACAAGCCTTAACAAGCCTATTAAATTTGGCACACAGTGAGACCTCAGTGAGGACACATGCCTTCAAGAATTTTTTGAAATAGCATGCAACCCAATAGCTACCTACCTAAGGCAACACCCTATGCTGCTTCCTCCTACTGCTTCCATTAATTTTATTTTGGGTTTACAAAGTGCATAGATAAAGAGAAGTAAAGCCAATAACTGTTGGCAGCTAATTTGATAACAGCATGAAAAAAAAAAGAGAGAGAATGTGCAGAAAATTATCTTACTGTGAATTTGTCAAATAACTCTTGTTATTTTCTCAGAGAATTATTATCTTTCAACATCAAAAAAAAAATAAAAATCAATCCACTGAAATATACACTACAGTTAAAACTGAGTTTCCCAGCCTTCTGAATGCTAGATTGAGTGAAGTTACACCTCTCCCCTCCCACACAGCACCAAGTACTGCTGTGTGCATACCACAGGAGTCTAACACAACTACACACTGCAAGAACAAAGACCTTCCTCTCCTAACATACCATTAACAAAACCCAGACAAAAATAAAATAACTATGACAACTCAAGATCTGAGCTCTGAAGGGGTGCTAGAGGGAGGAAGAGAGGACTGGGAGGTAACCACAAGATTGAGAGGATAAGAGCTGAGAAGTGAAGGCACAATTTTTAAAGGGGTATGTTTGAGAAGTGTAACAGAGATAATGCAAATTGTTAGATGACACCGTGTTAACACTGTGCACATGTTGCACGTATCCAAATGTTGAAGTTTTTATACCAGAAAAATAGTATATTATCATGCTAGTTAAAACAGCAGCATAATCTAATCTGTACCAATCAATCCCAATTATGTTCACAGGCTGCCCTTCCAATTCAAACAATGAGATAAGATAAATTAACACCATATATATCACAAATCAATAAAAGTTATGTGTTTATATACTTCTTTAGACCCACAGGACTAATATATGCTGCATTCCACATAAACTGCTCATAAGAACCATTTAATACTGTAGCAATATTTCAGTGAACTTTCATTTTTCACAATGCTGATACATTAAAAAGCCACTGAGTAACAGAAGAGTCTATTAACAATGAGTTAAGCACATTATGCAGCAATGAGGTTTTGAAAAATATCTACACATTTACAAAATAAATCGAACTAATTAATAACTTACAGCTTGTTTGAAATAACTTCTCATAAGTTAACATATCTGGCTCAGCAGAGAGTCATATTTCTGTACTTCATTTCCGTGTGTATTTTTAACTTCACAGATAGCCCCAGCGCATTGAGTTACACCAGGCAATCCTAGTGCACACAGATGTAATCATTTTGCACTGCTTACACTTTTAATTGAGACAACAAAAAAAGGCAAGCTACAGTGGCTATGGAAAAACACTGTACAGTGTCACCCTGGTTCCCAAAATACATGATGGGCCATCCACTATCAAGGCATTAGCCAGAACTGGTCAGGAAAAAGCACATTGTGTTTAAGGCTGATGCAAAACCTGTGGAAGCAGACTCCAGTAATTCTTTGTTAGGAACAGTATTGTAGACTTCAAAAGAGGCATATTTTAAAGCAAACATGACACTTTAAAAACACTAATCTGTAAGAAAAATAATTTCCTGCACAAAGTACAAAATTGTAGTTACAGAGAAAAGAGCATGACTAAAAAAATCCGATTATGGACACATATATATTTATGAAAAAACATATTTCACATTAAAAACAATCAAAAATTTCTACATTTATCAGAAAAGAAACATTATTGCTACACTATAGAAATTTAAGAAAAGGTGAAAAAATAAATACAGCCACGTTTAAACATTGCTATCAACCCATACTAATGTCAGAATTAAAAGACTGATTTAAATGCCATACCCTTTTCTGCAGAGTTATTGGCATAACTGCAGGCAATGTTACTCTTCTGGAAGACAAATTCATGTCTGCTTTTCAAAGAACTTGCCAACCTTCATCCAGGTGAATAACACAAAGCAGAACAAAGTAGTTAGCAATATTTCTTGAAACCTAATTCCTCATAACCTAAATATTGGAGAGTCAGCACAAAGACTAAGGCTCTAGTAAATGTCATTCCATTTATGTGAATTCAGTCCTACTCAAAGCCAATGACAGAACACACTGGGGTAGGACAAAATAGAAATCAACCAACCAAAGAGCTTGAAAACTTGTGTTCTGTCCTTGGAAATGCCCACACTATCTCTGGCTATAAAAATAAGCAGAACAACATGCATTTCTATCAGTCAGAGCATTGTCTTTACTGTCAAAACAAAACCAAATCATTAAAGACTGCATTCTAACACCTCACACTGAGTGGTTACAGTCTTGGGGCTTTTTCTCTGGCTTTTTCCAGGGGAACAAAATATTCTTCAGTGCTTCTGATCTTTGAGTTTCAGAGAAGTAGCTGAGCATAAGAATAGATTTAATAAATCCATGGAGTTTAATTATATGATTCTTAACTACCTTTATTCAAAGCAGAAGCAAAACATCCCTTTTACTTTAAGTAATGCAATTACTACCTTTCCAATGCAACCAAGGCCTGAAAAAGTGACACATAAAATGTTACAAGGAGTGACATTTAAGACATTTTATGAACCCAAGGTTTTGATCACTCCCATTCACATAATTATTTTATGTATCAAATATCTGCATTAAAAAAATCTGTTTTCATTAACATGGTTTGACAAAGGAAATCTGTTTTTTTCTTTCCTTCTTTGTCAAAAAGGCAACATTTTGTATTGCTTAAATGATAAGGCAAGCTATAATTTTTTAAAGGTCTCATAATGCACTTAATAACAGATTTTTTTTCCTGCTTTTATGCAGCATGACTAAGCAATATTCCTGTTGTAAACCGAATTATTAAACAGATGTTAGAACTGCGATATTGAGTATTTCTTTTATAACTCTTGACCAAGCAGTTCTTATCAGAAACATTGCTTTTCACAGCTGAAGATTGCAGACAATTTAAAAGAATTATTTGTATTAACCATTCATAGCTTCTTGAAGAAGAACACATCAGATATGCAGGCTGCTTTATTTCATAGACAGTCACTGCAAGTATATTATTGATCATACACCTGATGTATAGGTCCTAAAAGTATTCAGGACTGACTTGGTAAATATTACAATAATCCATACTAAATTTCACTAGAACATATTTATAAGTTTGGGGTTTTTTCCCCCCAGTGGAAATAAGCACACTCTGTATTAATCCCAAGGTATCTAGAAAAGAATCTCATCTCCAAGACATAAGAAACTGTACAATGACAAAGTTAAAAATAAACAATTTTATTGCATGGGATTTTCTGATTTAAGAGTTTTCCAGGTGGCAAATACATAACAAGTCTCTGGCACCACTGAGATACTTCATAAAACATTAATCCAAAGCATCTCTTTTCATGTTAAATCACCTTTCTCAAATCCTAAAATCAGTAGTACTGAAGTAAGTTCTGTTGATGAACAAGAGGAGCAAACATCATAAATACAAAAAATACAGTTCCCTCCTAAAACTAAAACCTGCATTGCACTGGCATTTTACCAGCAGCTCTCAAATAGTAATAAAATACTGCCAAGGAACAGGAAGTAAAGATAAATATTTTCCTAAAATTTCAAAACCTGTTGTCCTTGATTGAGACACACAGGATGGAAAAAAACTGATAAGAAATTTATGCCAAGTCACAAAGAGAATTTCTTTAGAGACAGACATTTGATCCTCGTTGTTAGCGTTAAAACAAGAGCTCCTACTAAAACTATAAACCAATTAAAATACAGTATTATTATTAAACAATCCATTTCCTTGCCTCGTAATAAAGGTTCACTTTTCACTTTTACTCCTTTTATATTCAGTTTATAGCAGCAACAAATCCATAGCAACTAATCTTTTAGGTTTAAGGTACTTATTTCATTTTATTTTTGTCCAACTCCAGTCCAAAATCTTTATGATTGTTTTGATAAAATAAAAAAGTACTTCTGAGATGAAGTTTAAAGCATTAATTACGTAACATTTGGAATTAACATCCTTTTCTACTAGAGATAGATATGATAAATGTCAAGTGTTTGCAATTAGGTTTTTACCTTTCAGGCACACAGTTTTTATTTCCTGTGGGAGCATGTTTTCAAAATTCTATAATATAGCTCCAAAATTTTGCTGTAAGAGCCAGGAAAAGAACTTGTGGTACCAGAGCCCGATCCCACAGGCATTTTACTCAAGGAATATTAGACATGCACATAATTGCAGCACCAGGACAAAAAACTCCCTCTACTCTTTTTCCCTCGGATCTTATGAAAAACTGTTTGGGTAGTAGCAACTGTAGAACTTGCAGCATTGCATTAGAGACTTCACTGGGAAAGAAACAAAAATAGCCCAAGCCATTTTTCCTTACCCCTGGGTACTGAAGGTCCTTGGCTCTTGAAAGCATGTGCAGCTTTTTGCTCTATGAATAAAATTGACCCATTTGTCTGCAAGGTGAAGCAAAGGCTCATCTTCTTCAGTGAAATTATCTGTATTGTATCTTTTCCAACCAGATGAACAGACCAGACCCATTCAGAAAGTAACCGAGTGTTGCATTTGACTTGGTAATAAAAATCCAATATTCAAATAATTATTAGGTTTAAAAAAATATTGCAGTAATTTATGTATCCTAGTGAAAGTAAACATGGTTGCATCCAAGAGTACTAAAAATAACATTAAGAATTATTATTTTTTTTTAAATTTCACAAACACATATTTAAGAAAATAAATGGAATAAAACACAACTTCTAAGTGCAAGCCTTGCAGAATCACTTCACCATGTAAAAGTCAAGAGGAGTTCTATTGATAAATGTGAGATACAGAAAGGCTTTGAAAGCCAAATATGCCTCCTGGGAAACATATATGACCACTTTATTTTTTTTCCTATAGATAAAAGATTTTACTTGTCCATGGCAGGTCTGCAAGGAATTTTGCTGGTACTGGTAGACAGGAAGGAAATCAGATCCAGCTCACTTGCTGAAATGGCTATGTTTATGCAGCTTTTCACTCCTATTTTTGTCACTAAGCTACCAGATACAGTTGTGAAAACATTGTGCAGATACTTTTTAGATACTTCAAAATATAAACCACTTCTACTTCTTGCCACTTAAGAAAGCGTGACTAAATGGAGTGGGCAAGAATTGAAATGCCCTTAGTAAATCAGTAACTCCAATAAGGGTTTTGTAACAACATATGGAATAGAGATATCCTGCTAGAAGAGGAAGGTCAGTGATGTCCTTAAGGCACTGAATATGGAGTCACAAGAGCTGATCTATTCCTAGCTCGGCCAGATATAATGCAGGAATGTGAGCATTTATAGGTAGCAAGAGCAAATCAGACTCAGCTTTTGCTTCAGTAGATCAAAAAGAAAAATCCAGATAATATAAATCCAGTAAGGTTTATAAAAATTTTGGTGCTATTTTTTGTACTTGTCTTTGAGCTCAGGCAGTAGTTTATTACAGAAGACCAAGGCAAATCAGGTAAGTTATTCATGGTGCCATTTGCCCTTCCTTGTGAGAGCTCCTGTCTGCCTGCACAGTCACTTTGTCTCTTTAGCAGAAGAGCCCTTTAATATGTGACCATAGAAACACACACTGGGTGTTTTTTGCACAGGTGCATTTACATACTCTTGACAAATAACTCCTTACTTTAAAACCACCCCAAAAAGAGAGGTTTCAAAGTGACTGAGGCGCTGTTTTTCTACTCATATAGTCCCTTACACAAAAAAAACCCGAATAGATCTTAGCCTTCCCACAGAGCATACAGTACACCCTTTTGGAGGGTGAATAAGGACTGGTGCAGATGCAGTTGCACTAAAACAGACTGTATTACCTGTAAAGCAACACAGACATTACAATGTACCCAGGAAATTCACGAAGTCGGAGCCACAAGAAACATAACGAAGCTTTCCATCCTTGACAATTTTCCTCACAAAATGGGGGGGGATCTTAAAGCATTGTTACACATGCTACTTGCAAAGCTTTTCAGCTGCCTATTTTTTGTGATCAATAGGTTCAAGCCTGATAGAAAAGCACACTGATGAAGCTCTGTCAGCTGAGTTAAGAAACCCTTGTGTTGTATGGGCTTCCCTCTCACTACATAGCACTGAATTCTAGCAATTATGAGAATAAATTCTTACAAACTTCCAGCCTGTTTCTCAACAGATGATACCATTTCTGTGTCATTATCAAGAGCTTGCAGCTGTTCATAAACACCAAGACTTAATGTAATCAGTAACAGGAGTTATCATAACATAACTAATATAAAAAGGCTATTTATAGCCCAAGAATGCAGTAATTGAAAAATCCCATTCTGATCACAGGACAATCTCGTGTATATTGATTTCCTGTGGATATAATATCAAACAAAGCTAAAAGACAAACCTACCAGTATGCAGTACAAGCATATCAGAAACAGGCAGGAACACCTCATCAGTATCCTAACTAGAAGCACAGGCACTCAACTAAGATAATCGATATATGTTCTCTCTTGAGACTTCAGTATTAAATATCATGTACACTACTGGGCTAAAATATGAGTTGATTAGCTGCAAATGAATGTTCTGTGACTTGAAACAGGAGAAAAGCAACTCCACATTGTTACTAGAGCAGAGGTCTAATTTCTTTTCCCTCTTAATTTCTCCTCCCACAACTGCCCTTCTTGAAAGATTTTTGCTGGCCTGATTAGCTTTTTTTTTTAAATATTCCCATCTGAGGTGACTCCCATCAGGACTATAACATGAGAGGCATGCTTAAAAACCCCAGCTTGAAATTCTCCCTTTCTGCTCAATCCCAAATAAAAAGCAGTCATGAAACTGTGAATGCCTTTAGAAGTAGCAGCTTTCAATATGCTGAAGACAAAGACAGAGAACATGGGCATTGGTCAACTGTTATCTCCCACTTATCACCGCCAAATTTCAGCACTAGCTAGAGAAACATGTGCCATCTTCTTCGTAGGAACAAGTAACTGCTAGAAAAGTTTGAAAACTCTGAGCCCTGAAATCCCCAGCTGGAAGCGGTATCAGTTACTGCCTCTGCACACACACAAAAAGAGATCAGCATGAATTGTCCATAAGAAGATGCCCTTCCACTGCCTGGCCATTGGTGTTCCTGCTATACAAGCAGCAGCAGACAGCTATTATCCTAAAAACACTCATCTGACTGATCTGCAGATGTTAAGACACAGATATAAGTTGTCCTATACTACACAGTATGGTAAGAAGGATGAGAGATCTCAGGGTTATTGACAATTTCTATACATTTTCTTATGCAAGGGAAACTGAAAGCAGAGAGTGAAGCATGATAACAGCAGGCACAATATCAAAAAAGTGAGGAGTTATTTTCCTGCCCTAACAGTGACATCTCCAATTCATCTAGTTTTCATTACAAATCTAGCTTGATCTCTTAATTACACCTGTCACAGACTAAAGATTACCACAGCAAAGAGTTAAAAAGGGCATGAAGCAAAAATCATGGGGGAACAACCATACTGTATCAACAGCTCTGGAATTATCATGTGAAAGAACAAGTAAATCCTCAGTTATCTACTGTAAATAGACACAAGAAAATAGGAATGCTTAAAGAATATTAAATTATTTCATCAATCACAAATATTCAATACTATTCTACATGGAAGATCAAGTCAATTCCACCTAGTGAAAACTGACCGGGTTCAACAGTGGTGTTTATATGGAGGCATGGGGGTTTTTTAATATAAAACCTAAATTATACTTATTGTGTCAACATTTATGCACACAAGTAGGATGGGAATATGCCTCTGCTTGTTTCTATAGTTCTCAAGCTCTTATTTGAAAAGATAATAACTCTCAGAACATCAGAAATGCAGTAATCCGAGGATATGCTAAAAACTGCACCAAAACTCCTAAGAAAAACTGATCTGAATTTGAGCTCCATTCTTCAGTTAATGCCCCAACACTAGAATAACAAAGTTTCATGATAATAAAATCATGAAAATTCAATCATCTTACACACTTTTTAGTACTGTAAAATAAATGGTAAAGTACCTTGTATTTGCTTCTTCTGTTGCACACCTTTTCATTCAAAAGCGGTTGTAAACCTTCATTAAGAATCATCTAAGTTGTCAACTTTACTAAAGCTGTAGAATTTAAGTTATTTAACTATTAATCATTGACTACCCTAGTCTCATTCAATGCAACTACAAACTGTTTATGATATAAAAATAGCAGTAGCTGATATGACACAGGTGTTTAAAATACTGGGCAATGACACAACAAAAGCAGACCAGAAAAGAAAAGAAGTTTTATAAGACCAGAAAAGAGCATTGAGGAAAAACAAAATGGAGAGAAAAAATATCCCACAAAAATACTGAAGGCTTCATCTAATTTTATGAATATTACTAAACACTATTCTGATTAATCTAGACTGTGTGTCCCAGGAAGTCAGAGGAGAACGTGCATCTGTTCTGATCAAAGGCAGTTCACACAATGGTCCGCAGAAGGAAGATGCCAATAGTGTTCTGCTGCTACAGCACTGACCTCTTGCATGCCCTCCTTAACACAGCATCACTTCCTCACAAGGCCATCACTGAGAAGAAACCTCAAAAAAGGTCTGTCAATAACAATTTCTTTAATCATGGATCTGTCTACGGAAGGTATGGAGAGCCTACAAAATGACCCAAACTTTCCAGCTCTCCAGTCTAACACTAAATAAAAGCACCCATCCCTGGGAGCAATTATAAATAAAAACTGTGTTAGTATCAATCACATCTCATTTCCTCCTGAAAATTATGAGGATTCAAGCTCCATTCATGAGAGTTCAATCTTTTAATGTCAAATTCAATAAAGCTGAATTATCAAAAGTGACTCAGCAGCATGAGAGAGTTCCCTGCAGTTTCACCTGGCTTTAACTGACAAGTCTCTTGTATATTCAAAGAAGTTGATAATCTTTGTATCATCATCTGCTCTAGACACAGAGACATCAGAGAGCCAAAATACCACACAGTCAATGCAGAATTCAAGAGAAAAATATGAAAGGTTCACTTCTTGGAAAAATTAAGGTTTCCAAATTTACAGAGGTTTTTCTAGACAAGTTATTAGATCTACTGCAACATCACAGAGGTTTCTTGTTCAAAATAGAACTTCCCAAATAGCACAGAAGAAGCAGTTTCTTGTGCTGAGAAAACTAGCCTAAAAGAAAAGACAAGCAACTTTAGGTTTGACTTTTAGGCTGATGAATCCAAAACAATCAATATCCAAAGGATTGTTAAAACCATTCCAATCTGACAAACACTAGCAAAATGTCTACCAAAATCTTTGACAGTAGTGATGATTTCTTTATTTTATACAAGTAAAAACTGTAAAACTTAAAGCCTAACACCTTCCTGATGTTACAAATTAAGCAAAAAGCTTGCAGAGGCAGTATCTTAGTAACCACAAAAGTTAAGAGTGTCCTTGTTTTTTTGCCTATTAGAATGGGGGGGGAAATGCTATTTTTGTGAAGTTAGAATGTTTACATCATAATGTTTTCAGTTTTTTGTTTGAGTTGTTTTTGGACAGTAACAAAGTTAAAGGAAACACTGATGTAGAGTTTGACAGAAAGCAACTAATTTCAATGTAAAGAAGATAAAGTAAAATACAAAAAGAAACAAACAGGTGATTATTCTGAAATTTCCCCAGGCTGATATATCAGACAGCTCGTAACAGGGCACCTCCAGTATAAACCAGGCAATATTCCTGATTGCTAAAACAAAAACTGTTCAACCTTTTCTCCTGACTTTTACCTATGTAGACAAGTGACTTTCTCTCACAGTGTTAAGATGACTGGTCAAAGTACAAAGGTACCTGCATTAAAACAGCAAGTTTTAATAGGGCTCTAAATAATTCCAATCTACTGTAACATCAATAAATATTTCCTTGGTGGGCAGGTACAACCATATAAATGAAGAACAGAGCACAGCAACTGGAGCGGAACACCAAAAGAAACATCACAAAAAGGAATCCAAGTGAATCCTTTTTGCAATCCTTATATTAGAGACTTCATTGAGCTCTTTAAGTTGGTTCTGTACAAAATGTTTTTACTGTTTATCTGTAAACTGGTTGGAAGGACTTCTTCCTTTCCCTTCTGACTTTAAAATCCTAAGTCTTGTATGTGTAATTTAAGGGAAAGCCATGGGGAAAACTGATACATGTTTAGAGGCTGTAAAGAAGAAAAGATTTGAGAAATTATAAAGGAGGACATGTGCAATTGTCTCCAGCTTGGAAGGAACTCTGGTAAGAAATACACAGACTGGAGTTACAGAGTAAATTCAAGTAATGCCTCTTTCGGTTGGAAAAGATGTTGCAACCCTCGGAAATTGATTAGAAATTTATGAACCATTGCATTTCAAAATAAACCCCTTTTTGTTTTCGCACTGTTTGAAAGTCAAGAGTAAACAGATATTTCAGACAAAAAATCTGTCATGAAAACACTTAAGTACCAAAGACTTAGCCCTGTATGTCTGCTAGTAGAATTATATGCAGTTTTGGAGAATGAAGCTTCAAGCAGATACATTAGAAGACCCTGAATTATAGCTGTAAAAAAAAAATGGTGCTCCAATTATAACAGTCAATGCTCAATATCATTCATTAACTTAGAACGGTACACATTTAAAATAAAAAATCTGCTTTTAAACATAAAGTTCCTGTTAGCTCTTCTTTGTCAAAGAGCTTTACATGAAAATCTTTATGAATACAAAAAGCAAAGTCAATTCCACTATAATCACATGTATTTGAGGTCTCCATACAACTGATTTCCTGGAAAGAACATTGTGGGAGTATATTTGGATTCTACAGGATAAAAATATCTACTTGTTTAGAACATCAAGAAAGACAAAAGAGGCAAGGTAAAATTTCAGATTTTCTTCACCTTGAGATTTACTTGAGTTTTATTTTTGCACTCCTAATTTAATTTAAAGAAACAAGGCACTAATTACCTTGAACTACTTTTGTCATGAAACACTTTTTGGCTTATCCTTGAGCAGGGCAAGAACTGACACTGCAGTGAAAATATTCAGGTTTTGTTTTCAGAAAGCAAAAAAATTAAGCTTCCATAAAGCTACAGTAACCTCTTCTTAGTTCATCTGACCAAAGACAACAAGAACAGAATAAGATTTCTTGCAATTCATACTTTTCCCTACTAATATTTATTTTGATCATAATTAAAGACAGAAGTGCAGTGTTTTATATTTTCACCTCCTTGTAATTTCTTAGAAAACACAAGCTCTGAGGCACAATTAAATTTTCTGCGTGAGTGCATGAAATCCACCTAAAAGCAGCAGATGCTTGATTCCTCAGAGGAAGGCAACATTTCCCACCATCCACCAAACTGACCCTACTGTGGTGGACATGAGGGAAAAGATGTTTTTTTGGCCTATTCAGATAAAAGTCTTTCACTCCGAAACATGAAATTCAGTTTATCTGAACACATTTCACAGAATCAGAGAATCACCCAGTTTGGAAGATACCTTTACAGTTATCCAGACCAACATCAACCCAAAGCACCACCACTGTAACCCCTAAACCATCACCCAGCACCAGATGCAGATGCCTCTAAAACAGGGATGGTGACTCCACTACCCCACCGAGCAACCTACTCTGATGGCTGACCGCCCTAACAGTAAAAAAATGTTTCAATTCTCTAACGTGAATTTGCCCTGCCTCAGCTTAAGAACACTTCCATGTGCTCTGTCACTGCAGGCACCGCAGAAGAGACCAGCCCCCACCTCACTCCAGTCTCTTTCCAGGGAGCTATAGAGAGCAGGGAGAGGTCTCTCCTGAGACTCCTTACGGCTAACCAAAGCCAGCTCCCTCAGCCACTCCTCACAAGACACATTCATTTGCCCTGCCTCAGCTTAAGAACACTTCCATGTGCTCTGTCACTGCAGGCGCCGCAGAAGAGACCAGCCCCCACCTCACTCCAGTCTCTTTCCAGGGAGCTATAGAGAGCAGGGAGAGGTCTCTCCTGAGACTCCTTACGGCTAACCAAAGCCAGCTCCCTCAGCCACTCCTCACAAGACACACGAGAATTCTCGTCCGTTCATGAGCCTTGTTACCCTTCACTGGACACTCTCCAGGTCCTTTTTCCAAGTGAGGAGCCCAGAAATGGACACAGCACTCAAAGTGTGCCTTCACCACTCCCTGGCCCTGCAAGAACTACTATTCCTGATACAGACCAGGATGCTCTTGACCATCCTGGCCATCTGGGCACACACCGGCTCGTGGTCAGCTGCTGTCAACCAGCACCCCAAGGACCTTTTCTGCTGGGCCGCTTTCCAGCCACTCTGACCCCAGCCTGAAGCACTGCATGAGGTTGTTGTATCTCGAATGCAGACCAGCAGTTGGCCATGCTGAACCTCGTGCCCCTGGTCTGGCCCATTGATCCAGCCTCCCCAGGTCCCTCCACAGGGACTTCCTGCCCTCCAGCAGATCAAAATCTAACCCATCTTTCAATGGTCTTTGAATTTGGTAATGGTAGGCTCAATGCCCTCATTCAGATAATCAGTGAAGATAAGACTACAACACTCCTCTCTGGGGGACACCTCTAGTGACCAGACACCCTCTGGATGCAGCAGCACATTCACCATCACCTGGCCATGCAGACAGTTCTCAACCCACAGCGGAGTGCACTTGTCCAAGCTGTGGGCTGCCAGCTTTTCTGCATTTTTTTGGTGAAAGAGTTGTTAAGCACTGGAACAGGCTGCCCAGGGAGGCAGCAGAGTCACCACCCCTGGCAGTGTTCAAGACACTAATGGACATGGCACTTAGTGCTATGGTGAATCAAACATGGTGGTGGTTCAGTCAAAGGTTGGACCCAACAATCCTGGAAGTCTTTTCCAAACTTAACGATTCTGTGATTCAAAGATATAACACAAAATTCTTCCAAACTGCAAGGGGGGAAAAGAGATGGAAAGCTGTGTTGGTGAGGCAAACCAAATAATGTTCAGAGACACAGACATACCACTTCCCAAGCACAGAGGCAAATCACTATTCTGCTACGTGGCTTTTATCAATTTGCTTTTATAAACTTATTTTCAGTGAGTCAACCCCACAAACATGCTGTTCAAGCAGCATGTTCAACGTTTTGAGAGGCTTATGATAAAAGATCATTAGAAGACAGTAAGAATTTCAGCTTAGAAAAACAAGAATTCAAAATAACGTTAATAATCTATTTCAAAGTAGAAAGATTTCAGATGTCACAGGTGCTACGAATAAAAGAGCAGATATTCATGACAACTTCTTTCTTCTACAGAAGCAGAAAATCTTTTTTGGAGAGAAAAACAAGACAGAAGAGGCATCTTTTCTTTTTTTTTTTCTTTTAGAAACACCCATTTTGATAATAGTTACCTACAAGACATAAGTAGAAATTCACTCTGCAATTTTCCTGCCTATGCTTGAAATTAAACGCACAGAAGAAAAAGAAACTAAATCAAAAGCAAGCAATCTAAAAGAAGAGTCACTGAAAACATATGTAGAGAGGAGAAAGAATTCTGGCATCTGTCAACGCTATGCACAAAAAAAAAATTCCTAAGACTAGCTGACTTCTCTTAAAAATTAGTGAACTATCAAACTGTAACAGTAATATTCACAAATTTTTTGTTTACAGATATGTATTTGCACACAGAGCTGCTACAAAGTTGACAAAATAAGGACAGGGGGTGGAAACATTTCCAAGCAGAGTTCCACAGCCACCTGTGGGAAGCCAAAGTCACAGCCAGTTCACTTCTCTTTGCACAACTGCTTAGCATTCCTCTCTTTTTAAACCGGAGTAATTTTTAACCTATTAGAAGACTTCAAAGTGAATTTCAAAGATAAAAGTTTAATTTGACAATTGTCATTTGGCCTTAACTTTAATAATTTTAGATGAAGAATGCAACAACAGTCATACTGAGTCTAAAAATGGTCTGCTTGGCCTAGTATAATTTCTCCTTATAATTTATTTTGTTTATGGCCATAAACAGACACCTAGGCGACAGAAATCACAGTTTTGTTAAAATGCCTCCACAAAAGTAACAGAATATTTCTCTCCATTTTTCTGGTAGCTGAAAAACAGGTCAGGCCCTCCAACAGACACCAGCATTATGTTAGCTCACTTCTGTCAGGAAACCAGTTGTTCTTGTTCCTGCTTTTACCAGAAGGAGCACTACATTCTTAAATGAAAATCCAGGAGAAATGGAAGGACCGTGAGCAGGAGTCATCACAAGAAGTACAAATGAACCTTTAGAAAGAAGAAGTAAAGTCAGTGAAGATATGAACTTCACCTTCTGGAAGACTGAAGCTAACACAGCTGGTTTAACCAATCAAGCCTGTCAGTAATGTTAAATAAGACTGGCCACAAAAGCAGTTGACCTTTGTGTGTTAAATCATGCTTCCCAGTTTCAAGTCCAAAGATTACCACAATGACTGCGATTTAGGCCTGCAACATGACTAATTTAAACTATCTTTTTAAAAATGTGACTTTTAGTCCTTTTATTCTGAAAGATAATATTACAAATTCAGTGTTTTTCCTCCCTCTGCAGAGACAGTCAATGCTTCCACCTTGCCCAAGAAGACTAGAACAGTTTTATCCCACTGCATTAGCAACATTCAGATGCACACTGGCCATAATGCATCAGATTAGTATTGCTATTGTAGGACAAGTACCAAAAGCAATAAAAGTAGTCCAGAAAGACACCACAGCTTATAGAGAGACACCATAGTGGACATGCAGAATAGGGCAAGATCGAATTAGGGCAGTTTCCTAGACACATACATGTTTTTCACTGGAGAAGTGAGGAGAAGGCTCCTCCTTAGGGTGCTAGCCACAACTTGGCTAACAAAGTTCTCTGGCAGGTGCACAGAAACAGCTGTGGCAGGTTAGCTTCAGAAAAGTAAATACAGCTACAAGAAACTTCAGCTTCCAGGCACATTCTTCATGCAAATCTAAAAACGGAATAACCAGCAGCAGGTTAAGTTCTTACACCTCCAATATCACCCTTTAAAATGTTAAAACAGACCACCAAAACAGCAAGTGTGAAACAAGCGTGAAGGAGGGAGTAATTTTAATGCCACAGATGTTCCTTGTCAGAACTCCTCCTAGTCTCAAGAAGAGAAGAGAGCATAAGACAGGTAAGCTTTCAAAGAGTGAAACTGATCTTCAACACCAGTAACTAACCTCCACTAACTGGAAACTCTGTCTGAACAATACTGCCAGGTCTTTCTGCCCACCCTGGCTTACAGTTTAAGGTCTTAATGGAAATACAGTAACATCAGCCATACACAGATAAACACACATGCATATGACATATAGCCAGGTACACAGCATCTGCTCCTTCCCCATCCATTTAGGTTTTTCCTGTTATCTTGGCAAAATTAGAACTTCAGAAAAGCTGCTCAGTGACTGCTAAAACCCTCTGTTCTGTAACACTGATGACAGTAATTGGAGGTGGGGAGGAAGGGAAAAAAGAAATTAACTTCTCATTTAAGGACATAAAGTACTGCCTGCCTGCCCCTGGTTCCACTTAAATTGAAAAATCTGCAGAGCCACACACACACTCTGTGAGAGAACAGTCATGTCTTAAGTCACAGATTTCTAAACCTCATTTTCTACAATCATTGATGACCTACAGAAAAAAATTCACCAAATTACAGAAATATGAACACCTCTATTTTAATAAAATAATTTAATAGGTAACTGAGCTTTTCCTCAAGCTTTCATTTAACCAATTTAGAAACTGTCAAACAATAATTTATAAATCTTACCTGCTTTTTTCTTGAAGTTGCCTTGGGCAACAGACTGGCTGACAAAACTGATGCAAACGGCGAGCAACACAGCTCAGGAAAAGGATTTGGAATCGATGGGTTCTCCAAAATACTGTCACCTTTCTTTTTTCTCCTATTTCAACAGAATACATAATATCAAGGAATAATTTCAACAGCTGCTGTTAAAATTACAATATCCAACCAGAATACATGAACTACTAAGGCACTAATACCACGATGCTTCCTGGGTGCAGCAATTAGCTTTCTTTTTTGGAGTTATTTTATTTAATCAGTAGGCTGAATATATTAACATACAGTGCCTAACACTACTTGAAAGCAATCCAAGTATTCAGCTCTGAATATAAAGTTGTTTGAATATGCGCAAGTCTTTGCAGAGTAAGAGCAGAGATATATTTATATTGGCTTCTAAGGACATTAGTAAATATTTTGTTGTCCCTGTGTTTATGCCATTCCCTATGTACACATATTACAACAGTAGATACATGTAACTTCTCAGCAAAACTTTCCAAGTATATCACAACAGTATTTTAAACAAATGGAAACTTTTTTCTAACCAGAACGGAATCAAAGTGACTGACAAGAGAAAATAGTGCAAAGCAATCCATTCATTTCTGTTTTCAGTTAGTTTTCTATTGGCATCTCTGCAGCTCCATCATAAAATAAATGTCTCAGTTGTTGCTGTCTGCTGAAACAGGATTATGTCACAAGTATCACCAGCCAGCATTTGCAGGAGTGGGGAAGGTAATCACTACTGTACTTGCCTAAGAGCCCAGTTATGCACAGGTTTAAAGTATCACATTAATAATGTGGTTGTTTAGACTGCTGTGTACATTACAGTGCATGGTTTTCTCACATAAAATATTTAAGAGCACTTTGTCTACTTGATTTCATCTGAAAACCTGCACCCAAAGCACCTGATGTATTTGCATCTGCCAACATATTACAAGAGTTTTCTACATGTGTGAGTTAATGCCCCCAAGCCTCATATTTTACTTTACTGCCTTCTTTATTATCATTCCAGATTTCATATTGTAATTAGTACCAAGTGGGGAAAACCATCAGAATAAGGTTACAATACAGAAGGAAGATACTTCACTTACAGAAAATCCTCACCAAAGTGGTGAGGATTCATCTAAAGTGATATTTTGCTTTAGGAGGAGCAAAAAATCCTGTAATGCAGTATTTTAAGATTTTGTAAACTTCAGTCTACCGAAACTCATCAGTTGCTTCACGAAAAACCCAGCTCATAGCTTCCTTTACTAAGAATAGAGACCAATGCCTTCAAGAACAGCCTGAGAGGTAACAACCGGGGTGCACACCGCTGACAGCGGAATGCTCCCGCTGAAGCGGTTTTATCTCACCAACACTCTGAGAAAGACACTGCAGGGACAAAGTAGCTGCTGGCTCAGCCTGACAAGGCAGGCTCGGCACTGCCGGCTCCTTTCACCTCAGGCTGAGAAACCTCAAAAATAAAAAGAGGGGTGGGGGGTGGGACACGCACGCATCCGCAGCGGCGGAAAGTGTCTGCAGGGCCGGGAAACAACTTTTGAGCTCCAGGGAAGCGCGGGCCGGTCCAGAGCCAGGCCGCCCCCTCCTGCGCTTCGCCCCCTCCCCAGGCCGCCGCACCCCGGCCCCGCCGGCCCCGCGCGGCGGGCGGCACGGCCCCCGGCATGGCCCGTGACCTCCTGCCCCGCGCCGGGCAGCGGGCTCCAGCCGCGCACCGCCGGACGGGCCTGACACGCGACTCAGCGCCTGGCAAATCATTGACTAAACTGACACATCCCTCTGTGCATCGGGAATTTATGGACATGCCTTGGAGAAAGAGGGAATGACCGAGGCCGGGGGACAGACCCGTCACCTTGTGGCAGAACAGCGGCTCTTGAGGAGGCTGGGGCCAGCAGCAGGAGGGCCCAGCACTCCCGTCCTGCCACAGCCTGGAGCACGGTGCATTGTGGAAAGGTTTTCCCTCGTGCCCAGGGCTGTTCCACAGCAGCCTGATCCTGCTCCGCTTGATGTACACAAATCCCTCTGTGGCAGTTCCATGGCCGTCCTTATCAGCATTCGTCCGATTTCAAAATAAAAACTACCCCTTGCTGTATGAAGAACAGTTTGATGGCACCAAGCAGAGTGGGCAGTACTGTTTAGGTTAGTCAATTCCATGGTCAAAAACTGAAAGCCCCTGGTGAAGACAGCACCATATAGAAACCCTCTGACTGTCCTTGGCGTGGTCAGGGGCAGTAACTGAGATGTGAGACTGGTAAAAATGTAGAATGTTTTGAGGCAAATCCTTTGCTGTTTTCCTGAATCTGCTGGAAAAAATCATCACACGCAAGCCAAGATTTCAATTCTGGAGAAAGATTTTTGTGTCATAGAAGCAATACTCGCAGTTTTCATTTTGGCTGAGTCACAGATGATTTTGCAGGACATTCATTTTCAATGAAATGAAGGATTCCTTGTCCTCTGAACAGCTCATTCTGTTACACTTACAGCAGAAGTCAAAGTCTGAGTTGATTAACAGTTCTTATAGACAAAGTCTGGCAAATATATCAGGAATTCTGTAGTGTCAGATAATTGACTGAATTTGCTCATTTCTTGTGAGAAGCTATCCTTTTATTAAACTGCAGAGACCAGGCCACTGTGGGTTTTTGCCTAGTTGATTCACAGGCGTAACTGACATATTAAACCTCATTGTCTTCAGAAGAATAGAAGGCAGGAGAAATGGTATAGGTGTTCTAGGTAGAAAACTGAGACTGGAAAGAGATAAAAACCTGCAAGTGTCAATTGTATGCTGATATTCATCAGCATTAAAAAAGTTCAGCAAGAAAAAGAAAATACATTTTGACTTTTCACCTATTCTGTGCAATGTGTTACAGAGCTGCAACCTGACATACATGGCGTGTTTTTGTGTCTTTGGCTTAGTCATGTAATTGTTTTAAAATGCCAGGCAAATAAAAATCACAATTAGAATGAATAACAGCAAATAAATTAAATACTTTATTTTTCAAAATATCTTTGGTGGTAATCAAATTAGTCATGGCAGCAGCAATGGCACTTCTAGAAAAAAATCCATAAAAGTGTCATGTTCACTTGCATGTTGTAAGAAACAAATTTACTTAAATTGGTTTTTTATATATCTCATAGTCTGTCCTGATGCTTGCTGCTGCCAGTGCTTTCTCTGGGAATAGCATTGCATGAGGGGAGTGCAGTCAGTGGAATACTGAGGCACAGAAGGACCTAGGTGATTGTTCCAGTGTAGGCACTGGAAATGTTGTATGCATGAAAATGTGAAACTAAAAGTTCTCCTGCCTTACTGTCTCTCTTTGCAAACAACTGCAAGAATAAAAATGGTTTCCTGAGCTTGGCTAAAGATATCTGAGAGCATTTGACCTAGAATCTGTTCAAGTGTAACCTTTTTTAACTCCTTCTTTGAACAAGTACAAACCCAGTAATCTCTGAACAGTTAGTAGAGCTGATATTAAAAGACCAGCACATTTCAGCTAAGACCCAACACCAAACCATTTGTTGAGCTGTGTGACTTGGTTTCCTTTTCATCATAAATACACTTAAGCTGTCTAGTGTGTTTATTTGATAATTGCTATGCTTGTGCAGCACAGTTGTTCTTGTTAGATTTACCATTTCCCAATGTCCTGGGTTAGCTATTTGATGCTTGTATCCCCAGTTGTCTGTTCTGTTTATGTTGGATAATAAGTTTTGCACCTTTAAGGCTGGTTCTGAGAGCAAAGGGGAGAGAAGACTAAACTAAATTTCTGTGTATTCTTCAATACTCAACTCAGTAGGCTTATTCCCTGTCTTAATTTTTACCTTTCTTAGTCATAATCACATCCAGGTGTTTATCAAGTAAAATTAAAATATATACTGAGAAAAATTGCAATGGATTCAAGCTATTCAGTATGCACCCCACTTCCAGAAAATCAAGCTCTCCAGTTCTCAAAAGCCTGTATGCTATTTAGAATCACAACACTTGATTAATGTGACAAAATTATGCCTTTAATTAGAGTAAACTCAATTATTACTGACAAAGTGGAGGTTCAAAAAATCCAAACTACCTCTTATTATCTTCAAAAACTGTAGAGGATTTTGGTGGGTTTTTGTTTTTTTTGTCCCCTTCCACACATCCTCCCTTGCTTTTTATCAAAATACTCGCAATATATGTATAATATTGCATATTATACAATATGCATGTAAAGGTTCACTGCCCTAAGAGAACTAATAGCCTACCTTTACACCATCATTTGTTGTAGCTGCAGTAGTAGAGAAAGGAATTATTTCTATTCAAGTACTAGACTGAAGCCACAGAAATAGCTACTTTTTCCAGTGCAAGGCTACAACGAGGCATGTCTTGTCTCCCCAAACATTTTCTCCAAAAGCCCTCCAAAATAAATTGCATCAGCAGTAATGCTGAGGATCACCCCAAGAATACAGAGGATCACCCTAAGAAAAAGTAATTTGTTCTGTAAAAAAGGCATGTGCCAATTTATGTGTATTTATTATCTCAATGGACTTAAAATGTGTTGAACAAATGAACCTCATACAATGAGCTGTGCATTCTTTCCCCTTCTTGAGCATTTCAAAAGCCCATTTATAACTTTGAAAATGGGCTCAAGTACTTCATGAGAGCCAAATTTATCCAGTGACCACAAGTGGAGGTACCAGTAGCTAACTTCCTGGCAGCAGTGCATAAGTCTTTGAAAAGTATCTGTGCTTGAATGTTTTGTGAGGAGTCTTCCCTATTACTAGAGCTTGAACTGAATTTTAAGTTTACAGTTATTGTTAAAATGTGTGTCTTCTATTGCAGGTAAGGAAAAGGTTCCAAGGGATTAAATCAGTACCACCAGTCTCAGTCATTTCCCCAAGCTGCTTTTCAACCTAATCTGAAACTCGGTGTACAGCTACACAAACCACAGCACAGTAAAAATCCAGTGTTTCCCCTCACTACATTCCTTTTTTCTTCATTTACTATCAAGAAGCAGATTTGCACTTCTTTTCTGTTGTTGTTTGGTTTTGGAGGTTCAATTGAAAAACATGAATACTTTAGCATACTTTTGTAACAAACTTGAGTAGAGAGATGGATTTTATAGCCAGCTTTGACAACAGTGTTTGCTATTTCAATAGCAAGTTCTGTGATTCCCTGTGGTAGCTCTGTCAGAACATCCCCTGATAGAATTTTGCCTTGAACTCTAACACAAGATTGGAATGAAATCCTGTGCAGGTTTTTTTATAATAAGAATGATACCTTTCAAATCTATCAAATTAAATCAAATCAAGAGCTTGTGATTTCTGAAATGTTGTTGTAGCCAAGAGCAGATAATGAGGTTCAGTGCAGGGTTGACTGAGTGGCATGTAGGGCTTGTGAGCTGCGGGTCAGACATGTGACATGTGGCTTCTGCTCCCTCGCACTAGGGCTGCATGAAATCAGTCACACAGAACGTCTGTAATAAACAATGCATTAGGTGATGCAATCTGCACTGACCAACCTTGAACTGAGGCCTAAAGTTCCTTGCTAGAGAGAACTGTAATAGCGCAGGGTGAGTGTTGCCTACGTGGGGGTTACAGTGGCTACATCTGCATCTAATGGTAGTCGGAGGCGGTGCGCTCACTTCCAGAAATAACTGCAGCAGTATATTATGTGGTTCATTTGTCCATAACTACCCCCAGAACCACTACAGCTACTGCACTAGATGTAATCTTCTGGAAGGGAATTGACAAGTGGATGACTTTAAACATCACATAAATTATTAACCATTTAGATAAATTAAACAGGCGCTGTTTCACAACAGCAGAGTACTGCTGATACTTTTTACAGCCCTATTTTTGGAATTCCACCTTACACAAAAAATGTAATTTCTGACCTCACATGCTTTCAGAATACTGCACAAAAACATGTAATTATTATGGAAGGAAGGTGGCAGGCGAATGTGCTATCTGGTATTCCATGTGTTTATCCAGCACATAGAAGTTTTGTTTCCCTAATGTGAGTTGTTGGGAAATCAGATTCAAGATCCTTTAACACTAGTAATTTTGTGTAGTGGGAAACAAAATACAAGCATTAAAAAAACAAAAAACAAACAACAAAAAACCCCAAACAAACCCAACCCAACCCAACCACAAACAAAGATAAAAACAAGAAATGTAGAGCTAAAATGACTTTTTATAAACAGCCATGCCACTCATAAGTCCCATCTATTTCTGAGCTGCTGCCAAGGACACTGAAACAGTAGAACCAAACAAAGCACAGTAAGAGTCTCCAGATACATGCTAAAAGGAAGTGTAAATTTCTTTTGGACTTAAAGAAACAACATACCTGGTCAGACTCAAGGCATGCAGCACTCCACTTTTGTTATTAGGGTACAAGGCTGATGTATGCAATTGAGAGACAAAATTAATTCTGGTTTTGGAAGAATTGATATAAAGAGATTTGTTTGCCTAAATGCAAATATTTCATACCAATTTAGATCCCCATTCTACCATGTCCTAAGATGGCACAGATTTCCTGTTCAGCCTATGTCACACAGGTCTGTCCTGTGGGGATGTTTTAGATATCATTGGGTATTAAATATGTCACCAGTCACTTGTATTTAGGTGCCTAAACTTCACTCATATTATTTCTTTTCTGCTTCTGTAATATGCAGCTTGCAAAAAACTAGCCGTGGCTTTAAGAAACAAAGTCTAGGAGCATCAGGCATACTGCAGTGTGAAACTGGATTTTGAAAGCTTTCATCAGATCCAAGGAGATTTTCTCTAATTCTGGGAACAGTAAGAAATTTGAAATGTGTTCATATGCATATCTGCATACATGTGAGGGAAGGAGGAATTTTTCTCTTCCAAAATCACTGGAATAACCTAGCCCAGATTTGCACCCCCAAATTTGCACCAGCCCTGGTTGAGCAAAGCAATTTCCAAATCAATCTACCTGTGCATGTGCAATTTAGAATGCCTTGAAAATGGGCTCTGAAACGGAAAGCTCTGCTGAACCCTGATGATGGAGTCATTGTGTTTCTGCCAAATGACAGAAACCAAACAAATGCTCATCAGTCCAGCTGGAATTCTGGAGGTAGTGCCACTGTATGATAACATACCCGCCACCATTTTAATACATCACCTGGTAGGACACTTAGCACTCTTTGGAATGAATTAATCACATAGAGAAGGTCATTTTCTCTGTCTCAAGAGTTATTCCAAGAAATCTATATTCAGGAATTGAGATATTCAACAAACCTTTGAAAAACCAACCTACCGTTCATATTTTAAAAGCATTGTGCTGACTACTTGAAGTTATTATATTAAAAGGTTATTAATGCAAATCTCTGTAATTCAGGAACCCTATCTAACAATGCCAATCTCAGCACTTATTACGGACCTAATTATCACAACATCAGTGCACCTAATGTTTTAATGTATTTATTCCCTTCATACGGATGAGTAAGTGTTTGCATCTTTATGTGCCTGAACAGGTTTAAAAATTAACCCTAAGAGGGTATTCAGAGTACCTGACTTTAGACAACTATACCGTGTCAGATTGGCCATCACAAAGGTGCGAAACAGAAAACTCCAGATGTCAACCAAAAAACACAGGGGGAATAGCACTGACAAGCATCCCAGAAAAACTTTTTGTTTCCTCTGGATACATAGAAAACCTTAGGTTCTAGAACTGTCTTCTTACTTAAACATCTCTGTTTGCTGTTGAAAATTAGACAGTGCAATTAATTTGCTAAGTGATTTTCTCAAAATCTAATGGAATTTGTGGCTCAGTAAGAAATGCAAACTCTGAGTCCAAAATTAGTACTCTAACAATCAGGCTGTCCTTCTTTGTATAATGAAGGATTCTTGTTTCTAAAAATAAAAAAGGTAAAATGCATTAATACTTAGCCACTTCAAACAATAAATCAGCTTTAAATCTGGTCCAAAAGGCATTTTTCCTTTGAGCTGGATAAAAAAGTACCTTTTCCTTTGATTTTATGTTTATTGAAGCTGTGCTCTGGAATTGTTAAGTACCTACTAGAATTTAAATTTTCTTTTTTTCTAATAGTCATAATTTTACCATGACAAGTAGAACAACTTCATAACACTAAATGTAAGCAACTATCTATTTTACTTCTGTGTATTTATGAAGGAGATACTCCACAGTATATGAAAAACAAAATAGAAGATAATTCTAGACAATTATGTTACACATAGTGACCTTACAAATTCTGTTTAAGAGTCAAAAAGTCTTGCAGAATTTCCCTTGGGGTGGGGGGGCAAGGGGAAAATGAGAAAAATGCTGGCTACTGAACAAGTTCATAAATAATTTTCACCTGACTTCAAAGAAATTTAACATTTGGTGTATCTGAAGTATTTGGAAAGAATGAGTACAAACTGAGATCATATCTAAAATTAAGAAAATTATTATATCCACTCAGCCCTTTCAAATTCAACCTTCAGTGTTCTCGTCCTCGTCCATAAATTTATCCCAACCCATTATATTTGTCTCAGAATTATAATATGAGAAAGCAGATTTTTTTTTTCTTTTTTTTACACTACTTGAACTTACTTTATAAGACAGTGAAGTTTTTGGACTTCAATCCCACTTTAGCTTTCATCCTATCCATCAGGAAGAACTGCTGGACTAATACATCCCCTTTCTATAACGTCTGGGTCTTTATACATCCACTCTAAACTTGGCATACTTTCTTATGACTAGATTTCTGTGCTACTGGATCACTCAAGATGACATACCCATCCCACAGATGGACTAAGCACACAGGCACAGTTCTGTCAAATTTACCACAGCACATGACAAAGAATCTGTAGTAGCTTTATGGTTCTTGTGTTCTCATTATGGGCTGTGGGAGGACAGACAGTAACTAATCTGGCAAAAAGCCTACTGGTAAAAGTTCAAACCATTCAAAGTCTCTTAAAGAATTGGACCTGACAAAGTGAGTTTGAGGATTCTTCTTCCTGTGGTAGCTCTTCAAGGCCTCAAGCCCATTTTAGCATTTTGTCAAGCCCTGGCCACGGAGCAAACACTACCTATTAATCATATTAAAGCCAAGAGGTACCCCTGAGGATGATACATGAAACTTACTGACTGATATAATGGACTTTGTGCAAGTCCCTTAACCAAATTCCAGTTAACATTCCCAGCCTGCATGGTTTTATTTGGAGAAGGTACTTTGCAGTGTAGCTGGAGGTAGCCATTGAATGTTGCATTTGATCCAAATGTAATTGCAGTTCAGCAATGGGTGAAGGCAGTTAATTCTTGCATGGGCTGAATTTTGCCTAATTGCAACTTAGATTCAGGCAAAAGCTGTTTGAATTTCCATGGGGAGTAAGAAAGCTATATTTTAATATCTTTTATTATCACAGTCCCTTCAGAACATTTCTCCTTTTGTTTATTTGGAGAGAAAAATCTACCGTTAAGTGATTTGTTAAAATATTAAAACCCCAGTTTGGCTGGCTCTCAAGCAAGAACGTAGGCTTCTATTATAACATATTGGGAGCTTTTAAACCAAAGCAATTCATAATAAATTTATTCAAATTGACACATTTCTGGTTATAATGTCTTCATTATTTCTTCAGAGTTATGAAACATGAATTATATCACTGTAACCACAACACTAGTCAAGAAAATCTAATTTTCTGTGAAGTCTGTTTGAACAGTCATCATGTAGCTCGAGGCATACATTCAATTGGTTTTTTTTACTGTTCCTTATATTGGTGTTATTCCAAAGGCTACAGTAATATTATAACCTCATTGCATCTAATTCTAAAAAATATTCTTACTTGGCAGGTTTTAAAAATACACAGCAACATAAAAAAATTAAAAATAATTACATAATTAAAATCTATTAGGCATACATTGAAAATTGCATTTCAGATTATTTGGTATATTTCAAACACTTTCTCTTTAAGCAGTACATGCATTTTATCATCATAGCCAGCAAGCTAGCATATATTTTATTCAATTCAAATTAAAACTGAATTAAATTAGCATGGCATAGAATTCCTGAATCATGAGATCAACATAAATCAAAAAAGAACTTTTTAAAGCAAAATAAAAAGGTTCTCCATAAGAATCTTTTCTGCCTTATACTTCATTTATTAAATTCCTTTAACAATAATGAAGTGAATTATAATTTAAAAAAACCCTCCAAAAACACAACAACAAACAACCCCACCTCTGAGAGCTTCTTTTACAGTTTCTTAGGATGGAATTTTTTTTCTCTCACTTTGCTGTCAGAAATGAAAGCCCCGAGCTGCAATCATTAAAGGTCTGCATTTGCATTTTTCAGCAATCCAGAGAAATGAGAGCAGGTATTGTTAGCATCATTATCATTATAAAGTTCTTTGTCTATGGATATTCTAACAAAGTTGCTGGTCAGCTGTTTGTCAGATGCCTTGCCAGTGATCAGATAATCTTAGAGCAGATTAAAAAGAACAGCAAATTAAAATTATAGCTTTGTGAACTCATAGCTGTTAAATCCTCTATAAACTCAAGTAACTGGATGTGGTGCCTAGTGCTAAAAGCCAAAACAGAAAAAACTGCTGAAGCTAAAAATAAATTAATGGATTTGTTTGCAAATAGCTGGTAGGATCTTGTCTCCTAACACAGTCCTCTTTCCCTCTAGTCCTCTTTGTTAAGACAGCTGTGGGACAACCTCACAGAACTAAAACTCGCCTAAGCCAAGACCTGTCCAGCTTACTGTATTTGGGACAGAGATTTAAGGATGAATATTAAAGTCAAAATGACCCTTGATAAGACCTTGCTGGCCTGAACTACCAGTAAGAAGGATTGAGAACAGTGTGCAACTACTCCCTTCTGGAGCAGTGGGAGACAGTGTCTTCTCTGCCACAAGTCAGACCAGTTTAGATGGCTCTTTGAATAACTGAGCTGGGTAAAAGAGGCAAACTCAAAAACTTTATTCTATGAATGAATCTTTACAGACCTGCTACGGAACCTGTCCAAAACCAGCTCAAGCAGACACCCCCAGAAACAGTGTGTCAGTGTGTTATCTGTTAAAAAGTATCAGGAAAAGTGGAAGCCAAGGAGTTTACTGTTCCTAGGGAGGTTTGAGGTATGCATATTTTATTTCCATTTTCTCTTACAAAGCACTTTATTTGTATTATTTTTGGCTATGATCAGACCTCTGTGTATCTCTAGTTTCCATGAGGAGTCAGTCTGGAAAAGCAGAGTCCAGCACAGCATCCTTTGGTAAGTCTGGACCCTGTTTAAATACTTTTGCTGTAGTGATTACTGTGGAAGATTTCAGTGGAGGGCTGCCACTGGCAGCTTTTTCCAGCCTTCACCCCAGGGCCAACCAACAGCCCGTGTTCAGAGTGCTACCACGAGGAACAGCAGTGAGGCAGCAGGTCCTCAGACCTGTGTGATGCTTTGGAGGTGAGGCAAAGCTATATTCCTCTGCACAGGCAATCAACTCCATGTCTGCTTCCTGGTCCTGCACAAGGTGGGAGAACAGCTGAAAGACAGTGTCTGGTGTAGGTTCCCTCACCACCTTTTTGTCTACCTCTGGCAGATGATGCCATGGTCAAATTCTCTTGGTACACCTTGCTGCAAGGGAGTCATGGATGTGCCAGAAGGGCCTCCCAAACATGAGAGGTGTGTGGTGTTAGTCAGGCATTGTGGAGAACTCTTCTGAGTCTGCTGCATAGATTTGGGCAAGATACTCTGACCTGAAAAATCTTCTGAACTACTTGGCAGCACTCAAATAGGGCAGGTGAAGTACTGCCATTGTTTCCAGAGCTCAGGGAATGAATGCATTTCCAGTGTCCAGTGGCTGCATAAGGGAACAGAAACAATTTAACAGCTACTGAAATTTGTTTCCATACTAGGATTCCACTTTTCAGGAAGTAATAGTGAGAATATATCAAACTGTTGACCCTTTGCAAGTGGGCTTCAACATAAATTAATTGTTGTGTTAAAAAAATGAATTTTATGTTTACACTGCAATTTGGCCCTGAAATGGAGGCTCAATTAGAGTTTCAATGATTTACTAAAGATGTTTTAAACATAATGTCCAAACAATGCTACATAAATTAAACATGATGTAATTGAGTGTAACACTAAGTGGCTCATCACTGTTGATTCATGTGGAAATCACTGAAATTCTACCGATCATTATGCATTCATTCAGTATTAATGTAGATACCATATGTGCTTCCATGGGGATTCTAGTGTTACTCAGCATTCATTAAGTTTTAATGTACCATTAAAAAGGCATCAAAAGACCCATCTAAAAACACTGCCACAAAGGTAGTTCATTTAAAGACAGTTAAAGCAGCATGTTTCACTTAAACATTGCAATCCAAAGTAAGGTAACAATGAATCAGCAGAAACAGTTCAGGAAAAAATAGCGTTTGATTGCAATCCAGGCAAGAGTGTTTGAACTAAAGGCAATACATTCACCCTGTTCCAGATTTCTGGACAGCTGCTTGTATTTGTAGACAAAAGTCCTTAACATGCAAGTACATGGTCTTTAAGTTTAAATTAATGACTATATATCACATCCCTAAGGTTTTATGTTCTTTTGTTCACTGGCCAGAGAACTGAAAAATCACCTGTAAATCAGGTGATCATATCTGTGAATAAATAGCATTCACAAGATTCTATTTAGCTCAATGTTTAGTGCTTTAGAAGCATGACATACAACCTTTTCTCAAACTTTGATCTTGTACAGAATAGGTATAACCTGTAGGTGACTTGCAATAGCAAAAGGAGACAGATTAAAAAAAAATAAATGTGTCTAAGAAAAAAGATCCTCTTCCCAAGATATTGAGGGAAATAAAGCACAGGCACGCTCAGACCTACCTATTTGCTTTGGCAAACCTTGCTGATATATAATTAATAAAATGGCAAAAGCATACAAGCCTCAAATGCCTGTGGCATAACTCCTGATGTTATGTAAGGATATGAGTGGCACAGAGAGCATGAACGGGGATTGATAAGTTAATATCTCTTTCAGGAAAAGCACTGGAGAGGATTCAGTTAGACTAGCAAGTAGAAGTTCACAACAAACAAAAAATTGTTTTTCAGACAGTGTATCATTAAGCTGAAGAGCTCCACATCACACAGGAATGTGTCACTGTTCAAAATTTATGGGAGTTGAAAAAATAAGTTGCCAAGCTCTTGAACAAGACTATTTAAGACTATTAAATACATTGAAATCATCTTCACTTTGGCATACCCAGAGCTAAAAATTGTTGAAGGTTTAGCATACTTGGGGGTAAGTATTACTTTGTGTATTTTATGATCTTATGTTTTTCCCCAAGAATATACTTTTGATCATTGTCAAAAGCCAGATAGCCAACTAAATAAACCTTCAGTTTGACCCAGCATAACTATTCTTCCTTTATGCTCTGAAGTTAGAGCTGCCTATTGCGTGAAGGTACAATGATTAATCACTTGCATTCATGTAGCAACTTTTGTGTTGAAACATGGTTATGTCATCCTAATCAGTTTTCTCTTTTTTTTTTTTTTAACTAAAGCAACCCCCTTCCTTTAATCTCTCTTCACATGGCTTTCCAAAGGTCTTGTTTTGTTCTCTCACCCAAACTCTCTTCCACTGTTAGGTAAGCAATTCAAAGAGTCAGAATTCAATCTGAAATTTTGCTGCTTTTAGCATCTTTATTTTTCACTTGGAGATTTGTTTGATTCCTTCTTCTGTTGCTTGTCCCACTGATGATCAGGCAACTCACGTTTCACATCACCTCTAAATTATGTTTTTAAAGTAATGTAATAGTTACACAAGACACACCTATTTCCTTTTCCTGACAAAATGGTCTTGCAGACTCTTCCTTACACCTTTTCAGCCTTTTATCTTGAGTTGGCAGGAAAGGCTACGTGTTTTATGTCTATTGAACTTCCAAGCACACCTGACTAATTTTTTTATTTTTTTGTTTTTTACTTCAGAAATTTTCTTTTAAAGAACACAACAGCAGACAGAGTTTGAATAAAGACGAAAAAGTCACTATTTACAGGTAGAGCCTTGCAGCCCATGTCCCCCAGACCTCCCTCTCTCATGCTTCCTTTTCCTGAGGAGCCAAGCCCTAGGTGAACTTGATATATAGATCTTGTGCCTGTGTCTCATGGTAGCTTCTGTTAAAGCTCTTAACACAGATCACAGTGGAGCTCAGGTAGAGGTCATACAGATGTGTAAGAGATGGTCAAAACATGCTTAAAGAGCTGGGGCCACCAGCAGCTCAGCTGCCTTCTGACCATTCAAGAACCACCCTGGCACTGCTGCTGCTCTTGAGAAGGGTTAACAGCATGCCAATCCTTGGCTGTGAGGCACCCACCTGTGCAGCTGCCTGGGTGCCCAGCCCGCTCCCAGTCCTCCGCAATTTAAAAAGGAAGTTTTCTGCAATCCACTTCTTCAACCTTTGCTTCACGTCCTTGTTTCACTTAGGTGCTGAAGTTTAGAATTGCAGCAGTTTGGTGTTCATAGTGTAGGGATTTCCTTTTTGGTACATGCACTTTGAAACTGCAGGTGGTCAAATACACTTCAGTTAGCAGAATGCAAGTGTTTAATTAGCTTTTAGCAATTGAAGCAATGGAATAGTGTCTGCTGATCACACCGATCATGCTGTTTAACCAAAGGTGACCAATTTCAGCTCCTGCATTCCATCTCCCCATTTGGTTCAAGTATTTAATTTAGAAAACTGCAATCAGCTTAACTACTTAAAACATTCTTTTTATTGTATTATTGATAAATCAGAGCTATATGAAACCTTAAGCAAATGTGAAATAAATTCATTTTTTCTTGCTTTGCCACCTCAGATTAAGTGTGACTATAGCCTGTTAGATTGCAGTCTTTCTTGCTCAGGATCACATAGGGGGAAAAAAGGAAAAAGACATTAAAGAGGCAGACAGACACATATAGCTGAGGGAAAATTGTGAAATTCTGGGTCCAGCTATAGTTTATTAAATATTTTTGAACTAGAAATATTTTAACCATTAGTAAGTACTGTAGTGGTTAATGTACACCAGCACTAGCACACTGAGTACACTAGTACTTGCAAACAGACACTGTTGGACAGATTTTTTCTAACAGCTGTTAGAGATTCTGTGGACTTAACTCTCCCTCTGCCCTGGGCTGATTGTATGCTTCAATTCCTTTACTCTCTTTGGATGTTCACCACCACATACACAAATCTCATCTTTAATATTTGAATTCTTTAAACTATTCTTTCACTTGTGACCATTTCCTTGGATGTCCGGTATTTTAGCGTGTTCTTGTTGCTCTGGCTGGGATGACATCAAACGTAACAGGCAAAGCAAAATCTGCCCTGCTTAGTACTGAGAACAACTGGTAAAATAGATAAAGAGGCCAAAGAAAGTTTATTCCATCAGTTCTGGTAGACTAGGAATTTCTGAGTATTGCATTCTAGTATTGTCTTAACAAGCACAGCTGAAATATCATGCTTGTTATTTGTATCAAAAGTGACCCATCTCTCAGTAAAATGTGTACCAGTTGTTCTGAGAGTATTGAAATGACTAAGAGTAAACTTAAGAATAAGCTTTCCACCCTACCCCTCAAACTCCTGTTATAAGCTTTCCTTGGGAATGCCCAGACACTCATGGAAATTAATGTTTTAGAAATCACCAAGCAGATTTGTTGAAACAGAAGACAGTTGTTCTTCACCCAGAACAGCTGCTATCAACAAAACAGCCACTAAAAATACACTCATTGTACAATCCCAAACTGCTAACAAGGAAACATCACTGGTGTTTGGTTATAATGACACTGCTATGTTATGGGCACAAGACTGTTATCAAAGTTTGGGAAGTTCACAGAGGAATTAGCAACTTACATTCCAATTAAACTCTTTGAGATTCTTTTTGGCACTAGAATTCTATCTCAGCTGGGAATGACACAGCCCTAATTATTTCCAGGTCGATACATGCACAATCACTGAAATTATACAAATACTACTACTACTAAGTTGGAAATTCCTAAAATTATTCATTTTCTTTTTGGATACATTTATTTTTCCTTTTCCCAATGCTAAGAGATTTTCTTCCATCACTTTATTAGCAAATGTGGAACATGCTGTTCAAGAAAAGCACCCAGATAAAAAAAAGCAAAATTCCTTTTATCTCTACCTCATCCCTTCTCCTTCCCCCTCCCATTATTTTTTTTCTCTTAACTGTCTTGAATAATTTAGGAATAATTTAGTCCATTAACAGTTTTGGCAATCTTTTCATGGTGATGGGGGGATGTGAAAAGAGAAGTGTTCATCTCCTATTTCACTTAAACACTAGCTGTTGTACTGTTAGTGAATGTGAGGTTTAATACAGCTAAAAATGAGAAAACTATACATCTCTTCCAAATAGGCTCCTTGAAGACATAAACCCACCAAAAAAGTAAATTGCTTATGTTAGTAAGTAGGAACAGATGACAAAAAGTAATGCAATTTTATGTACAATACATCACAATAGACTCTCGAAGAAGAATTTCTGTGTTAGTTGCCATACTAAATAGCTCTTTCAAGGAAGATAAAACAGAATTAAGTATTTAAGTTTTTAACAAGCATAGTTTTCCATACCTGGAAATTTCATGTCATCTTAACAAGGACAAAGCTCTCACAAAGCTACCTAATCAGAAATTTCAAAGAAAAAACATCCATCCTAGCTGTGATTTTTCAATTGGTTTGTATAAAATAATCCCTCATACAAAGCAAGCTTTTCAATTAGAAGCTGTGAAACACTTCCATTGATATTGCTACAGCTTTGCTTTATCACCAAAATAGACTTCATAAGCAATCTATCTACAAGTGATATTTCAGCTATGCCATCAGCAGCCAAGCAGTAACAGAACACCACAGCTCCAGAACCTCAGACCATTCACAGCATCCACAAACACTTTTGGGCCCATGATTGTTGCAGTTCCAGTCCAAATACACCATTTTGACTTCAGCCTCACAGTCAGTTAACCCAGACAGAAAAATTAAAAAACATGTTCCCTTCTGCAAGAAGCTCTATTTGTTTGGCTCCCAAGCCACCTGCTTAGCCACTTACATTTAGTCTTTTATCTTGCTGTAGTTGTCCAACACCTCATCGGATGCAGTCTGGCCAAGCATTCAAGGATGTACACCCTACTGCTCAACAGCACTTGTTCCTTGTTTCTATTTAAGAGAAGTACTGCAAACCTTTTGGCAACATAAAATGAGATTCTAAGTAGCTCCAACTGAAAATGTTTGCTTTGGCCAGTAACAGCTATCTGAAATAAACAAAGTTTAAAGTATTAGGTGCTGTCGTGTGTGATTCCATGCTTCTTGTCCATACCCACATAATTTGCATGTCTTCCTTGGAGATTGTCATGTTGTATGTTACAATTACAAGTAGCTGGAAAAACCCAGGCACTGATTACTTAATATACATCCCACAATGGAGACACTGAGTGGTCCAATATCTTGTAGCTGGCAAAGTATGATGCTCTTACCTTGGCCTTTAGTCACAAGAACATTTCCAAAAATTATCTGGTGATGCTGTCCCAGCAAAACTGCTCCCTTCTCCAGGTACATCTGTTTTACAGGTACATCTTAATTTTATTATTCTGTAGAATAAATTTAAAAATATATCTTCTATAATAGCTAAGAAGATAATTTTTACTACCTAACTCTGCTTTGCTAGCCCTCCTTAACTTGAAAGCCCTGGAGTCTGAACCGTGCACTGTGCAATGTGGATACCTGCTGCTTCTTCAAAGAACTGGTACCAGTAGGTTATAATGCACCTTCCCTGGGACCTGCTGCTCTGTCTGGACAATTACACTGACATTTCATTTACTTCAGTATCCTGACTTTCATTCCCAAACATTTGCATCTGCCATGCAAAAGCAAGGTGATTATAAGAGGTATGGTGTAACTAGTCGCCTCCTGTTGGAAAACATCTGTTATATATGTTGTCCAAACTATAAGTATTCTTACTTAAAAAATAGTAAACAATATTAAGTAAAAAAAAAATAGGGCTCAAAAAATAGTCTGTTTACCCTCCATGTAACGTATTCACAACAAAAATTAAATGCTGCCTAGCTTGGGCTTGCAGTTACTAGAAACACCTTTTACTTGAACAGAAATGTTTTTATGGTTGAATAATGAATAAACACATCGAGTTCATCAACAAGAGTTTCTCTAGTAGACTTTAATAAAAGAGTGTAAGAAAAAAAAGCATCTGTAGAAATGCAATAGCAAGATTTAAAAATGTCTTACATATACATGTTGGAAGAAGAGGGAAAGAGAAAGTTTAGCTAAACAAAATTGCCAGCTAGTAACAAGTCTCATTGAAGAGTTTCACAGTACTATAGCATGTGTAGACATTTCAGTTAGTTATCAAGCGAGTTCAGTTACACAAAGAAGAAACCCTAAAATTCAAGCAAGGTGGTTTTAATCTCTGTTACATAAGATGATATTTGCCTTCAGGAGTTCACATGAAAAGGCAGTTTATTTTTAATATATGGGACTAAGAAACATACAGTAGTACAGTTTTGTTGTCAAAACTAAAGAAAAGAACAAAGCATGATTATTTGAACTTTCCCCAAAACAAGAAATTGGACTATGTTGATTTGTTTGAAAAAGTGAAACATCATATATATTTTTATTAGCACAGATGAAGATTAAATTATTTTATTAAATAACTTTGGTCACCTTGGCAGAGAATACCAACATTTGAAAAAAACCCCATGACTCCCACAAACCCAAAGTATAAGGAAAACACTCTTTTCACAATGCAACCCCTTCTCTGGCAGTTTCAGATCAGCATGGTGTATAGGAATGCCTAAAACACAGACTTCAAATATCACAATGAACACAGACTAGAATCCAGAGAGTAAGTTACAATTTTCAAGTCTGTCCCTCAAGACAGTGAAATCTAGAATGTAAGCCCCAGTTAGAAACTAGAAAAGCCCCTATGTCTGTTATCTCACTATTTTCAAGTGAAAGTTGAAACTTTCTTTTGTAGTCAGACCCTGAAACAGGTCTTTTGAACTACCACGTGAGCTTCCACCACCCTTGGAATGAACTCTTGATTGGAGGCAAGAACAAATAGGACATGGAAGTGGTAACACACATTGACAAGGGACCAAGACACAGAAGAGAAAACAGGAGTGAAAAGCAATGAAAAAAAAAATTTTCAGATGTCTTTATGAATTTCTTTTTACTAAAATATTCCTTAAAGGGTTTCAGCATTAAGTTAACACCATAACTTGTAATTGATAATTGACTCTGGACTAGGAAAGTAATTAGACCTCTTTGAGATTATTGCACAAAAACCTGGCAGCAAACAATTTTAAAATGCACACACAGATCAGTTACTGAAACTGAGTTACATAATGTTTCTAAAGTACAATATATATATACATAGTGAGAGAACAGAAACTAAATACAATTGCTTAATTTTAAATCAAGTCCAGCACAAAAATATTTTAATATGGCAAATACCCCAGGACTTGCTGCATGCATCCATAATGTAGCTATTTCATCATGAGTGTGATCATATTTCCACCCCTCCCCCAAAATGTATAATCTTGACAAGAAACTCAAAATAGATAAAATACAACGTCGAACATTTTCTTTTAATAGATTCCTATTTTTGTACTTAATGTTGAATCCATAAATATGATATCTGACATAAGCATGATTTATGTGTTTTTGTGCTGTTTTAAGATTGAAATATCTTATATTAACAAGTCCAAAGTTCATTTTTTAGTTATACCTTTAGTAAAAAAAATATTCTATTTCATTAAGTATCAAAACTGGAATTTGTTTTCATTAGTAAGTGACTATATGTTGACAGTTACTTAAAGACATAATTAGCTCATGAAAATTATTGCTTATCTAAGTTCTAGGTAAATACTATATACAGATATTTAAAGAGTAGTTGAGAAACATCATGTCATGCTACTGTTAAGAAAAGATTTTTGAGTAGTACAAAAGTTTCCAATAATTTATGTCCTGATTTTTTTGTGTGTGTGCTACCAGGAAATACAATTACAGGAAAGTAAAAAAAAAAAATAATCCAAATACATATCCCAATTACTGTCTGCTAAAGGAAGAAAAACAGCTATTTTTTTAGACAGAAACAAAGTATTGCATTGAATTAAGATTTCTACTAATTACAATTTTAATTTAATAAAGTAATATGGAGGCAGCATGTGGTATATTTAAGTTCATACAATCTGTTAAAGTAATACAATTCAAAATTAATTATTTATCTAAACCTTTTAGGTCTCTTCCAATCTGTAATTTCAGCATAGTGCTACATCTTGTTTAGTCTTGAAGGCTAAAATCAAGAATCTTCAATTCTCATTCTATCATAAGCAAAGCTCACCTACACCTTGTCTTAAAACTTTTTAGCAGCAAAGTCAGCTTTATAAAGATAAAAAGGCAAAATATTACTATAATTTACATATTCTAATAATCTTTTCAAGGCATCAAAAGATCCAGCTTGAAATTGTTATTACTGTTGACAAAAATATATTAACATATACTTGCATTTACACTTTCAAAAATTTATAGTTAGTATTAAGTTGGCCTATGAAGCAGTAGTAAAGTGCAAAGTATTTGGTATAATATCTAGGGATTAGCCTTAGCTTCTGTGGGATACAAAGGATTAAGCCTGGCTCTTCCATTGACAGCTATGGTGTTTGATGGAGGACCAACCTGGAGGCATGGTGGGGGGAAAAAAAAGAAAGAAAAAAAAATTAGAGAAATGTTAACCTAAATTTCCAGATTTTTATCACTCTAATACGTTACACAATGTTACTTCATTTAGTGTTTTTCTCATTGCGATGGAAGACCTCCTATATGATTTCTTAACTATGCATATATTCCACAGAAGAGGAAACAGAAGACATTTCTTAGAAACTTATTTTATCCTGACTAAAAATTTCATGTATAATTATTCAAAAGACACATAATTTTTAGTCGTTCTCCACACCAGGGGGGAAAGAAGTACTTGAAAAACATCACTAAACCAAACATTTTTATTACATATTGAACAGACCTGATTTCTTACTATATCTTCTAACACTTTATACTATAGTAATGTTTCTTTTATCAGAAACAAACCATAACTTTTAGCATAGATAGCCAAAGCCTGATTTTCAGTGGAACTGCATAACCCAACAGCTCCAATTGGAGTTAATGGGAGCTGTAGATGCTCCACAGCCATGAGAACCACATACCACAGCACACAGTTTACTAAACACAATTCTCAAAACAAAATCATTAAAAAGAAACCTCACTTGACCCATTTTAGTTTAGTAATTACTGAGGGCCCTATTGAACAGGAAAGACCAGCAACACAAAAGGCCACATATCTCAGTGTGGCATACTCACTACATATTAAGTAAAACAGAGGGTGAAAAAAATTAAAGATCTTGGCAAGTCGTGCCAGGATTTTACTTTTTAAATTATTCTCAGAGCTGCAAGAAGAGAGATTATGGTAAGAGGCAAAAAGAGAAGCAAGTACCTGACAGACATCTCTCATTGTTCAAATGGATCAGATTATTACTCCTTTTGGTGACTGCAATACTGGAAGTATGAGGTGTATGCATTCTAGAAATCCTCTCAATAGCACTTTTGGGTGCAAATAACTTATTGATACAAAATGCTTCATTTCTCTGTCCCACTACTGCCAGTTCTCCATGTTAAACATAAAATGAGACCATGTTTTTATTAAATTTGCTGTAGGCCAAAAAAATCTCTTTCTGCTGTCAGACATACCTGTACCACAGCATATGCACTCTGAGAGTGAAAAGAACAGCATGTACAATTTTATGCTTGGCAAAATTTCAGTGAGTTCTTCACTGCATTTTGTTTGTGTTCCAGGGGTTTTTTTAAGCCTGGTTCAGATTTCTCTGCTGCAAACTGCTCTTCTTTATGGTTACAGCTTCTTCATTATTATAATTTCTTCTTAAAAAGTCCTTTCATCACCCCAGTCTCAACATGCAGTTTACTGACAAAGCACATCTCCCATCCACAAAAGAGAAAGGGAGAACCAATTTCAGTCATTATCTCTCTCCCCTTCCCCATGCCATTCTTACAGTACCTAGACTGATAAAGACTATATGGGTCAATTCTACACTAAGAACATTTCTATTAAAATGAATGAATAACTAAATGAAGTGTCATATTATTCAGAATGTAATTATGCACTAGAAGAAAAAAAAAAATCCTAAAAATATAAGCAAATAAAACCCAAACAGTATTTCTGGTAGAACAGATTTTACCTCTAATGGATTTTGAACAATACAGCATTTTCTTCATCTTATCCTTTTCTTAATATGATTACTGACGTGTAGTTAGAAGCAATTCTACAATGTATTATATTCCATTTTTACTGACTAGAGATCAAACCCTACTTGAGCATGCTTGCAACTTTCCCAGGAAAGGAGATTTACAAGCCTCAGAGAGGATGTTGCACTCCTACACTGAAACAAAAACCTATGAAATGAAACATTCCACTATCTGACCATTCACTGCAAGATTTTGACCCGAGGAAATCAAAGACTTCCATAAAACAAACAAACAAATAAAAATGTCCCATGTATCCACTTACCACACATGATTAGGTTCTTTCAAGTGGAAAAAAGGGAAATAAAAAAACCTACTGAATTTCTTTGACCTTCTGCAATGAAAAATTATTCCTCAAAACAGAATGCAAAATACTATGTGAGGTCAAGAAAACTTTGTGAGACTATGATTTTCTGGTTGCAAACTTAAAACAGTACAGATTTTAAAAATGTAGACTGTTTTACCCAATGAGAGATACGTATGATAATTTCAGGAGAGAAAGTTTTTAACCAGAGCAGGTAGGGGAAGATGGTCCTTCCAGGACTGTTTGACAAAAGATTGAGAAATATTTTAGTTATGATGCCTAACAGACTAAGGACCTGATAAAGTGTAATAAATAGGAAAATTGTCTTCAGAACTGTGTTATTTGCCTGCAAAAGGCTGCAGCCACTTCAAGTCTAGAACAAAGCTGCTCAGCAGTTTCTAAAGCCATACCATTTCAAACCATGTAAACACAAGCAAGTCAGATTTTATGGACAAGATACTTTATGATAACCTAGAGATTTCTATTTCATTTCAGGAAGATTTTGATTACGTTTGTACTGTATGAAAATACAGACATTTGGAGCTCTGTGGGTGCATTCACCAGTTTACTACGCAAAACTGACCCTCTTCCCCAACTCCCTTCCCATTGTTAAGAGACCTCCTGGCAGCAGTTTGTGCCAAAACTAACTGCTTTTAGAATCAGGCATTAGTATGGTAATTTTGAAGGAAGTACCATGAGTTCTTTGTTTTGGATGCAGTGATGAAAACTCACCCTTTTCAATTTGGCAGCAGCTTCTCCAGAGCGGATTGCAGCCAGCAGGCTCTGGTGGATCTGTTCGGGGTCAGCACGCGGCAGCGTCATCGCGGTTTGTCTCTTGGTGACAGGGCGTGGGTGGCCAGGGGAAGCACCTGACTGCGCCTGACTCTTCTGCTCACTATGCACATGGCTGTCTTTCTATAAAGGGAGGAAGTGGAAGGAAAAGAAGCCAAACAGTTTTCATCTGAATTAGTTATAAATGGAAATCTGAAACAACCTGGCACAAGGTTGCATAGCAAACTGCTGCCATTCTAGTGTTTGCTTGGTTCAAGATTTCTGACATCAGCCACATTTCCAGCACAGCACATAGTTTCTCTCTCAAGTAATTATGCTAGCAAAATTTTATAGCTCCATTCAAGTGTGCTTGTGGCATGACCACTTGAAGCCAAATGGATCATACCACTCAGAATTAATTTAAGAAAACTATAAAGAACAAATTGTAAACACTCCAAACATAAAAATAAGTATTACACTGGATATATGACTATTTAATTTACAGTTCTTTAAAGTAGGGGATGCTAATTATGGCAGGAAATAATTATTTGCAATCATCTGAATGATGTTGCTTTCATTTTTAACGTTCCCTGTATTCCTGCACTTCATTGTAAAGCTGTGCTGCTGGTGGACACCAGGTGGACAGGGTGTTTTGCCTGCACAAATACAGCACTTTCTGGCCAGGCAGCAGTTCAGAAACAAGCCTTTACATCAGGTGCACTTGATGGCACTGGATCCACAGTCAATTAGTATTAGAAGTAAAATTTACCTTATCCATTAGACTATTTTGTGACCCCGCTGTTATGGTCTGTAAGGAAGGACTTTTCACTTCAGGCATGGAGGTAGCTGAGGAGAATCCAGCTGCCGAAGGGACAGAGGAGAGTTCCACTGGAAATTCCTCTCTCGGTGCCTGGCTAGTGATTGTACGCGTCTTATTGAATGACTGCGACCTTTTGACAGCAGAGGAGACAGCAAGAGCAAAAGGGGATGGTCTTGAACTGGAGTATGGCTTTGGAACTGCAAAAGTTCTGAGAGTTTTTAGATTCAGTGGTGCTGAGGGAGGAGGACAGGAGGGAACATTTAAAGGCTTATTGCTTTTAACAGGAGAAGTGGAAGATTCAATGATTTTTCCATCATCAGCTTTTTCTTGATCTGCAGGAGGAGAGGGAATACTTGTTTTTTGTAAAGCCAAAGAAGTCAAATCAGGTGATGAGATTTTTTTACCCATCTCTGTGTTCTTAACTTCATTTTGAATTGAATTAGGAGCACAAACTGTGCTTCTGGCAGCTGCAGATGTCACATAGTGACCTGACGCTCTTCGTTGCATCTGCAGATAAAAAGAACTAGGCTTCATTGTAGGACTTAATGGACTTAATGCATTTGACTTGTCCTGAGTCTCAGAAGAAGAATTTGTATTATCCAAGTTTAGCATCAGTGGGACAGGCTGCCTGAAAGACTCTTTTCCCATCTGATTGCTCTCAGTAGTAATCTCAGCTCCAGAGGTCACAGTATGTTCAGAAATGCTGTTCACTCTCTGCAGCAGACCATTTGCTGCTGCAGATTCATTCTGTGACCCAACCTGTAAAGGACCCACACTTTTTGACAAATGAGGAATTTCAGTTTGCACTATGAATTCTTTGGGGTCTCCCAAAGTAGACAATTCTTGATCTTTATGGTCTGATAGAACTTCTGATTCCCAGCTCTTCATCATTTCTAAGAATTTTGGAGGCACTATCTTATAAGTAGTCATCCCAATTTTTGGTATGTAATCCCTTGTAATTTCATTAGCAGGTTTGGGTTTAGGTTTGGCGTCCTGTCTATAAAAAGGCTGACCTTTTACAGGAGAGTCATCTAGAGTTTCAGCAGCTGTTTCTGGTGAAGCAAAATCACTGCCATTTATACAGATGTGACTCTGGTCTTTTATTGGAATTACTTTTTTATGAGTTATTTCTTGTGTCTCAAGATTTTGTTCTATTGAAGTATCTTGACTGTCTTGATGCCTTCCATGCATCACTTGAGCAAGGGAGTTGTTCTTATCTCTGTTGTGTTGAGGAACCAGTTCTCTAAATGTGGATGATTCAACACCCTGAGGAACAGTTATTTCCTTCTGCGCTGTCCTTCCCAAATTGCTATCCAAAGTCTGGATTCCAACATCCTGAGTTTTTACTGTGTCCAAGTCAGTTGCATTTGTTTTGCCACCTTGCTTTTCTGAAATCAGTTGAGGATAATTCCTATGACTTACAGAGATGTCATTTTTACATGCCTGGCAGTTTGATAGTCTGTCAACTTCAAGCTTGTTATTCTCTTGAAAATCTACTGTTTTAATTTCAGCTGTCTGAAGTTCTTTCCCTTCTTCTGTTGCTGGAAGGAGGTTTGTATCACTGTGATCTTTAAGTTAAAGAAAGACTTCAAAATTAATACAAATGCCAAAAAGATTCAAGCTTCCTTATTACATGATGAAGCCCTGCATCCAGTGTATTTAGTAACAATTACTAGCTTCTCACTGATGCCAATATTTTCCGTAGCCCTTTTAAAGAAATGTATATATTTGACTAATATTGTCAAATAATTGTATTCTAACTCAAGTATTCTTCCTTAATAAACAGGTTACAGATACCATGCATAGACTTAATAGAAAAAACTATTCCACAACAATTTTAAAAGTCCTAATGAATTCCAGTTCATTTTATAGACATCAGTAACTCAAGAGCTCAAGGACTACTCAATATCAAGTTAGATGCAGTTTTTATTTAGTTCTACATATTTGTGGCTTCTGTTCTTAAGTTTTAATGTTACAAATCTTGTCAACTGCACCTTATGTATTTGTACAAGAAAACAACTGAAAAACATATGGATAAGAGCAATTTGCCAAACCTATTTTTCCTATGATTTAGTTGGTCTGATAATTCAATTTTCTACCCCTGGACTAAACATGTGATCATCTCCCAAACACATAAATATTTTAGTCAAATTGTTTTAAACACAATATTGGTAAAAATTAAATTTTTCAGGAATAGTCATATACAGTGGTATTTTATGTGGGGGAAAAAGCCGCATTTCATGTATGCTATAAAATGGTAGTGCAAATTTATATCACATATAAACAGGACTTGTATTGTTATGATTTATTAACAGAGGTGTACTGAGTATAAAAGACAACAGAAGGCCTAATATATAAATCTGAAAATCAGTGTCACAAAAGAGCAAAATAAATCAGTCACGCCACAAAAACCACAGAGAAATTTATGACCCATTAGATGCACAGGATGTCGTCATTTCGTTTCAGATCAGTGTGTCACTTTATTTTATTTGTGCTTAAAAATATTTGCATTTTCATGCAGAAAACGCACCCTAATTTCCTAAGCAAAGAACAACTGATGGCTTCTTCTTCCCCGGTGGGATGTGGCAGCCATGTCACCCCACGTGGCAGGATTGCCTGTGTGTCCAGCCTTCCCCCTCCTCAGCACTGTCCCACCCACACCATCCTATAAGAGCACGATGCAGCTTTGACTACTGCTAAAACAAAAATATATTAAAAACAAACCCCAAAAAACCCAAAAGCTGCAGCCAATACTTGCCACCTCATCTCAAAGAAAATACAACAGAGCTAGAGCAAGTGTAAAGAAAATAATCTGATGATAACAGCCCAAGAGTTGACTATATAACCATTTCTTCAAAGGAATAGAAAAGTTCAAGCTTCAAGTATTAACAACAAGTAGGAACTACTCACCATCAGTTTTATTTTGATCTGAAATTTTAAGCTTCCTGTCTGTTTGAAATCCAGCATCCTCGCTGCTTATCTTAGTCTGTAGTCCTCTGCAAAGCACAACAGTACATTAAATATGCTGGTATCATTCATTTCAGTAAACACAAGGAATGATGCAAGAGAACTGGCAATATTCTCTAAACACAGATGGACAAAACAGAACTGCTCTGCCAAACACTGGAATACTCAACAGAATCGACTTAAAAAAAACAAAAGAGGAAATGCTGCCATGATATTTTACCAAAATGACATGCAGCTCCACACTTCTGTGTAAGCAGATGATCAGTCTTCCCTTCTCTTCTCCCCCTCCTTTTGTTTACATGCGCAGCTTGAAGAACCCACTTTCCAACAGCAACTCCATTCCAGTGAAACCACAATGGTTCTTCACTCATATGAAGTGTTCTGACATCCCCCAATCTGAAATGTGTCCCTGGCTTTGTCCCCACCACACTGCACGAGACACTGACTGTGTACGCACACATGAACTGAGCAATACAGACTTCTCAAAGTAGTCCCTTTCAAGAAATACCTTGAGAACAGCAAAGAAACACACACACAACATGTTACTTGCATTGTAAATATCTTAGAAACACATACAATATCTATTTCCCTCATTTTGTGGGGGACAAGAGAACTGCAAAAGTGCTGAATAAAAACCTTATTTTTTGGGTTGGCAGGGACATATTAAGTCCTTGGCTTCTAAAGGTAAATGAAAAAGGCAAAAATACTTAAAAATTCCTTAATAAAAAGTTATTAAAACCTCAAACTTCATTCAAGGTATTTTTATAATATGCCCATATAGAAATACTGGCATTATGAAGATTCCAAATTATTTGCCACACCAAATGCATTAGTTGTCAGAACCAGTGCTTTGAGCGGACACATCTGCTTCGAATGGTTTAAAATTATACATTTCTTAATAACCATCGATGCTTGTGTTGTCTGTACAGTTCCAAACACACTGTAAGTGTCCCATAAACTGCTGAACAGGAGCATATGCTCTCAAAATTATTGCTGGAAGAAAGTTAAAGCTTAGTCCTGCACTCTGTACTCTTGCTTAGCTCCATTCCTTTTAACAGAGCTGAGTGACTGAGCTAAAACTATTAACAGGCTGTACTAGATTTTTAATAGGAATATTTTAAAAAATCAAATCAAAACCCACCAAACCCAAAAGCCACAAAACACCACGGAGTATCAATACAGAAATTACTGGTTTCAACTGGAATATTTTGCATGTATCCCAGGCTGGATTAAAAAGAAATACTTCTCAAAGTAAGTAGATCTTATAAAAAAGACCAAAATTATCTGAAGTTTTCCAAAAATATAATGTCAGAGAAACCCCACTCCTCATTTTGGAATCCCCAAGATATTTCAGGAAGCAGCTGCCAAACTCTAAAGCCAGCGTGCAGTACCTTCCACCTGATCATCACCAGGATTATAAGACATGAAAGGTTACTACCAATTCATAGGGAGGAAGGGAAAGAAAAATCCCCTGGATAATTAGGCAAACTGGCCCAATAACACAGGCCTGACAAATTGCAAATTCAAGACAATTTATTAGCTGCATAAAGAGGAGAAACACCCAAGCAACTGAGACAATTTTCACCAGGACAGAGTATCAAAGATTTTTGCAAAGACACATGTGGCCTTGGACGGACAAAAACATCCCTTCAAATACAAGTTAAACCTCTCTTTACTACCTTGAAAGTTCTTGGCTACTAGGGCAGTCACACGTTTTGGCTTCAGTACAATAATCGAAATAGTTCTTTCAATTTAATTTGGGAACAGTAGCCAGCTTAGTTGCCCCAGGGAACAGAGAAATAGTGAATTGCATTAACACAATGGGACTTCTCTGGACAATCAACATTTATTTCAAGCAGGCACTAACTCATGTTGGAAACCTGCTGAGTCAGGTAGTTTAACAAACATGCTGAAGGGCAAAGGTACAGCATCACCAGAAGGGAAAAAGAGCAGTTAAGGAAACTAATGTGTTTATTCTTTAAAAAAGCTGAATTAACTTGTTTTCCTGAGAGCAAATGGATTGAGACAGGTCAAGACCACATATAAGGAAAAGAAAAAATAAAAATTCAAGCCAAAACAAATATGCAAGCAATAAGAATCATGCCCAAAAGAACAGAAATGGCTGTTGTATTCATTTCCCCCTATCCGCAAGAAAGAATTTGTACATTTTTATTTAACTAATCAATCCAAATTTTTTGCAGCATTCTGCTCTAGTAAATACACTGGGCATTTTAGAACTGGGTTCAGCTTTTCTGGGCTCCAGCTGTTTGAGTGGTAAGGAAAGGAAAGATTAAACAGAACTGCAGAACACTTCATTGTTATTTTTGTTGAAAAGCTGCATGAATTACTGTGAACAGAAGAGTGCTACAATGAGAGCTAAGCATATTACAGCTCATTCCTCTCTCACAATTCTCTATTCTGTGCTTCACAATGAAACAGCACTCTGCATTTTATTTGCCTCCCCCATTGTCCCCCCAATGCTCCTTTCTTTGTCACAAAACGTACTTACTTGCCATCTGTGCTCATATTTTCTTGTTTTTCTTCCTTAAAGCTTTGCAAGTTGTCTGTGGGAACACTGCCAGGAGCAGGAGCTGATGAAGCAGGATCATTTTTGTCATTTTCCAGTGATACCTCAGCAGAGCTGAAGGCTGCAGTAACCTCTCCTGTCCCAGGAGAGGTATTGGTACTTCCACTGTCCTCTCCCTGTTGCACACCTATCTCCTCCCTTTCATCAATTTCTTCCAGGTTGTATTCTGAGCTCTTTACATCTACAATCACAAAAGAAAGGAAAAGAAAGTAAAAATATCTCCAAACCAACAAAACCCAAACCAACCCACAGCTCTCGATGCAGGTTGTAGATTAAAAGGGACTGTTCAAGGAAGTCTAAAAATAGTTTGAAGAAGGAAAACAATTTTTTTTTTCATAATTCAGGTAAATTTTTAAAATAATTTAAATTTTAAGAGATCCATTCAGACTTCACAGAATTCTCTCATATTTAACCCAAGTATTGAATTAAGACTGTTACATATATTTTTATTTATCTCATAACCCCAAATTTCATGGAGGTGGACAGTTGCTTTTACCCAGACTTCTTGTACTTCCACTAGCTCTCCAGTGAGTTTTAAACTACACAGTTCCTGCATATCAGAGTAGGAATGTTCAAGAACTAGAGTAACTGAAATACCAATTTTGCCCAGGGTTTGAACAAGTTTCACCAGCACTATGAAAAATTTCCCATAAGCACCCTAAGCATATTAAAAGTGTCTTGTGCAGTGCTTCATGTTACAGTACAAAAATAAAGTTCATTAAAAAGTGCTAATCCATAAAAATACTGATATTTGCAGCCAGAGAATAGTTAAAACTAAAAGGTTGAGTTGCTGGATTAGAACACAGATAAATCAGTGTATTTGAATTAATAAATACACCTGACCAGGATACTCCCATCAGCTTTGGGTGCCCTGACACCTGTTAGGGACAAGCCTTGCACTTGGACAATTGGGTTTCAGTCTAAGCAGTATCAGTAAATTTGCAAGTGTAAACCAAAGGCAACAAATCAAACAAAAAGGAATACTGGAAAGTCACAGATCCTAGAGTACAAAAAAAGAAAAAAGTTAAGATTGACAAAAATGTTAGACTGACTTTTTTTAGCAGCTGGTATCCTACAATGCTTCCAGTACCTCTAGAGAAGTACAATGTTATAGAAAAGTATTGAGAGAATGTATGTATTGGAGAAAGGCTCAGTGCAGAATAGAAACTTTGGTGTTTACAATAGGGTCATTAGTTAAGAGTTAAGCAATACCAAAGATACTCATTCAGAGTTACAGAGAAACTACAAAAGCCAAATATCTTACTGTTTAATTCTTAGTTTTATATTGCAATCTTGTAATAGTGTTTGGTAGTTACACATTAAGCAATATGATCAACACATGCCATAGTGCTGAATCCAGAGGCAATTCAGATCCCCAAGGAAAGAAAGGCAAGACTGCAAAGTGGTGCAGGTGAGCTCCTTCCATGTGGTTTCAGCACAGGTACATACAAATATGTCACATTGGTATTACAGGGACTCCTACAGGTTTACTAGTCATAAGGGCCTTCTCTTCCTGTCATCATCCACCAAACCCTTCTCCACCTAGGGAACGCTCATACTCAGCAGCCTCATACTTTGGGGGAACATTTTAGTGATGGCGGTATCATTTCATGTGTGACAAGTTATATCTGTCAAAATGATAAACAAAACATAACAAATGTGAGCAAACATTGAACTGGCTAAGATTATCCCACAGCCCGTAACTGGCTCTCTAGAACATTGCCTCCTTTACTGGTGAGACCTATTATACCATGGGCCTGAGCCATCACCAACAACAGGAACAAAGAGATTTTCAGTCTAAATACTCTATGGAAACCTGAATTAGACAACAAAGAATAGCCAGGACTTCTGACAAGAGAAATGGAATTCTGGAGCTGCTATGGCTTTATGCCCAGGAACTGCTGGCATTTCTCTGCTGCTTTTCCTCTGGAGAGGAGTGTAACAAAGGCTGAGTTGTATCTATACTCCTGGGATGGAAACTTAGCTTGGGTTGGTAGGAGACATTCCTGACATTCCTGCTATGTGAAAGTCTGTTCTTTGCTGTGCTAGAAACACTTCCAAGCATTGGGGTCGACTAACCTGACCTACAAATGGATAATACCAAACAAAAACAGCCCTCACACTTCTTAAAAAATGCTCTACCTCATCTGTCAGCATAAGACCAGCCCTGCTTGCTAGTGGATTTTCATCTGTTACTGGGTCTCATTCCAGACCTGGGCCATCACTGCTGCAGCAGAATAAAACATGAATACATTTGAACACAAACAACATTTAACAATCATCCTTCACTTATGCCATGCAGGTAACTCCCTAGGGGAGCACTTCAGATTCCAATTTGTTTCCAAACCCTCAGTCTATAGCTTTTACATGTAACATGGAAGAACTTAGAGCAATACTGGCTATATACTGTTGCCTTACTGCTTATACACCTTATCTGTAGATCCACATGTAATATAAATTGCATAGTTTATTCTCTTAGAACATTAATCACTGGGTTTTAAGTAGCCCTAAACCAATATAGCTACAGTGCATCACTGTGAAGATAGATCTATAGATAAGTACACACATACACACACACACCCCCCTGATGACTGACATACCAACTGCAAGTCTCCTTTGAGCAGCAGGAATACCCTATGCCCAGCAGAGAACAGGCTGGTGCTACTCTGTGAGCTCGCCTGCTCATAAGAACCAGAGCTGGAAAGTCTGACTACATCATGCAAATCTGCTCTTGACTCTACAGCCCCTAACAAGGTGCTTAAGAAATACTGTAACCAATAGGATTATATCAAGGGATTTGTTTGATGGAAAGTTTTCTAAAAATCTCTGATTTCAAAATTTGTTTTGAATACTGTTTTACTGTCTTCACTAGAAAAATAAAGACTAAGCATTGATTAAACTTTGGGAAAGTGAATAAAAATCATAACTGATAAAGAGAATTGTTTATAATCCCAAATGTTCACATAACTTCTCTGTCAATGCTTATTCTAGTAGATGTGTGTCTTTAAATGACTTTTGTCAAGGTACACACTTTTTACACCATGGGAAAACTGTTATTTCACAGGAGAAATGTTGCCTATTCCATACTATATAGCTCCACATAACAGATATGTGTCTAAGTAGTGCATAGCTAAGAGACACCAAATTGAACATTTGCAGTGGTTCATTTTATGCAAAAGGTAACACTGAATTTGCAGCTTAGTGTTTTTGCTTATTTGCTGATGTAACACTGCCTAACAGAACCACTCTGGAATGCCAGTCACAGCCAAACAAAAACTCACAATGCTTCCCAGATGCCTGACAATCAAAAGCAGTATTAATGCAAATGGAAGGAACTCCTGGGTTCTGGTAAAGTTAAAATTATGTCCAGCTTTGCAATTTAAGTGATAATGAACTATTTTATCCATTTAAAACAATACCCAAACACGGATAATTTTCAGACTAGGAACAGGACAGGTGCACTGCATCTGATTTTGCTGCCTGTTAATATTGGTTCTCACAGCATGAGGGGCTTTGCTAAAAGGACCCTTTATACACAGGGCTCATGACAGTTTCAGAGATGCCACCAGAGAGCAGCAGTATCCCATAAGAAAAAAAAGAGGCAATGAAGCTGTGCTATGTGACTTATATGTACAATTAAAAAAACCCCTGCACTGCATTAAGTCATCAGCAAAGGACACAGCATGAAGAGACAAGGAAAACTAGAGACTGAACATTGTCACTAACTGCAAAGGTAAACCCAAGAGCTCAACATAGACTGCCCTAAAGCCCAGTAAAGATAATTACCTTTTTCTATTTCTTTTCATTACAGTTTAAATTAAAATATTTCATTACAGACCTCAAATGCCTCAAGCAGAAGTTTCTAAATCTATGGAAAAATAAACAAGTAATTTCTTTGAAGTTCAGGGTTGTTTATCTACACAGCACTTGGACATTACAGTGATGGGAAAGGTAAAAATTCTAGCACAGGTCAACAATCTTAAGATAGAAACAAGTATAAGAAAACAAAAAATACTTGATTTAAAATCACAGTATGATAAACTTGCTCATATTAGACCCATTGCATGTAGTAGATGGACAGTTTAAAAAAATTCAGTACTAATAAACAAACCACTAACTCAGAAATTAATTATTCTCTTTCATCTGCTGCAACAGCTAAGACAAGGAAAGGTTACAACTTCGTGAGATCTTCAACCCCAGACTCCACACTACAGGTTCATACTCCCATTTAGTATGTTACATATTGTTTCTACTTAACGTATTTTCCAATAATTTACATAAATTGCCCTAAACGCAAACCAAGCCCAAGTTTACTGATTACTTATTTTTTTGTCTTTCTCCCTTTGCCAGGGGAAAAATATTTGCCTAGCAGACGACTTTCAGCTCTTGTGGTACATTTTAGTTTTACCACTCCAAACAATTTGACTGGCATCAAGAATAAAACAGCTGAAAAGCTACTTAAAAATTCCTGTCAACTAGCACAGAAACTGAGTGCTTAGCCTCATATAATGACAGTGGCACTCCACAGCCTTAGCATTTATATACTTCATTCTCATTAAATGCACTGAAGAGTTATTTTTTCAGACTGCACTGGCACTGATTTATTCTAAAAGCTTTTGCAAATTTTAGAAGACTTCTAGTTATTGTATACTGTAACTGAACCCCACAGTCTGGTGCTTACAAACAACAGTATTTCACAGTACAAACTGCATAAATTTAAAAAAGCATTATGTTCAGTAGCTAAATAATTGTATTTTAAACAGCTATACTTTCATAAATTACATTTTTCCCATAACACCCAACAAATAATTTAATGTATAAACAACTATTTATGCATTCAGTTTAGATTTACAACTTATGTTTTCAAAGGCTGTTCAGATGCCAACCAAAAGCCAGGCACAGATTTGCTCCTGCCCCTATGTTATGCAGGTCAAGGGCAGCACAAAGCAGAGTTCTAAAAACAACACTGGGCTTTAGCTTTTGAAAAGCTTGTTATGAGGTACAAAAAAAAAATCACAGAAATTCTAGATAGTTCTTCTCTGTAACTTATAAGGAAGGAGAGAAATCAGGGATAATGTTTATTTTATTAAATGTACAGCACAGATAGCAATATAACATATATTGTATTTGTTTGTGTAGACAACAAAGGTAACATATTTTTATTTTAGAAAGCTGAATTTTTACTTCAAAGGAAAACTTTATTGATTTTGAAGCACTAAAATTAGTTATAAGTTATGACACATCTATAGTATAGTAATTTATTGCTATGAATTATCACTTGAACTTGCTATGAAGTAAATTTTATTAGTACTTTTGGAGAAACAACCAACCTGTTTCAGGCTGCATTTCAGTGGCTCTTCCTTCCACTTTAGTGGAGGCTGATTCTGTTGACTCTGTTACTGCAAAAAGTGAAGCAACAACCTTTACCACCTCTCGCTTTCAGCACCAGCAAAAGTTCTAGATAAAATGTTAGATTATGGTCATACAGACTAGTGATTTCTTCAAGAAATTCCTCTGAAACAGCCAATGCTCATTGTCACATTTTCCAGATATTTTAATCTCAGCTCTCAGGTATTTTTGAACCAGAAAACCGAATTTCTCATCAAACAAAAGAATTATAAAAAACAACTGGACTTTCTCTAAGATTCTTCTAGTCAGTCCATTTGCTATTATACTCTCTCTGATCCAGAGAAGCAAATCTTTTCTCTCCATCTGAAGCACTCCACCTCAGTAACATAAACACAATTCTATACTTAACCTAACTGTAATTAATTTGGTATTGTCTGGGGTTTTTTTTTTTTGTGATCTGCATGCTCTAAATACCCCTCTTTCTTACACTTGTGGGAAAATAACAGAAGATTGATGAGAATGATTGTAAATGCACTCAAGTGACTTGCAGTAGGGGCACAAAACCCCACATATAGGATATAATTGCTTTTTAATCTTGTGTGTTTGACAAGATGAACACCTGTGTTCAGATAACACAGGCCTGCGATTAGATTTACAAGCATCATGTGAGACATGCTGGAGATTCCTGCCCCGCTGTGGGTGAGATCAAAGCCCTGTGGTTCATACACCTGTGTGAATCCTGACACAGAGGAAGGGAGCAGGTTTGGCAGTGGTCTGGCATGGACCGAGCTCTGCAGTGCCGGTGTTCCCACTTGGGCTCCCACCTGGGCACCTCTGCCTGGGCGTTGCTTCGAGGCTTCCCAAGTTGGTGAGGTAACATAAATAAAGGCATTCTTTGCATCTGCAGCTTTGTGGTCGCTCACTTGAGGTTCTGATCTCATAAGGTGGTGTTACCTTCATGTTTAGCCAGCTACACTTTCTGCTGCCTTCCAATTAAAGAGCATAAAAAGATTACCAGGCTCATTACTGCTTTCACTTTGATCTTCTGGTGCTCTGGAGGGTGGTGAGGGCGCCTTGCGCTTCATCCTGCGTAGCGAGGAGTTCACGGAAGCGGTGTCGCTGAGCGGCAGGGAACCTTTCCGTGCTAATCCCACAGGGGCCTGCCAAGGGAGACAGGGCAGCAGGATTATTAGCAATCAGTGAAAAACAGTGAAACAGCTCCAGTAATTGTTCTCCAAAAGTATTTATAATGTTCATTTGGGAAAGAGAGAACATATTACCAAATGTATTGTGTTTTTCATCTTAATTCCTCCAAGGAGTTGTTTAAAAAAAAAAGATTTTCTGGAGTAATTGAATATATTCACAGATGTGCAACATAAAGCAATAAAAGAAAATCAGTTGTTACACAGAGTCTAAAGGAGAATTTGAATTTTTTTATGCCCAAAGGCTATTCTACAAACCTAAAATAAATCTTTTCTAAAAGTAGCTAAAATCATTGTGGAAAGAAGTTTCAACTACATCCTACCACTCCATAACACAATGTTTCCTTCTCCATTCTTTCAACAGCAGTCCTAATTGGCCTGTATACATAATTAGTATGAACTTCTTTCCCTCCTTGAAATACCCAAACTTTCATAAAAATTTTTAGAATGCCTGATTTCAAAACCTGTCAAGTACAACTGTCTTAGAATATTTAACAAAGTTAAATTTAGTAAGTTGTAAAAAAAAAAGTTACAGTACCTGCTATTGTTACAGCATAGTGATGTCCTCATTATTGTAGCAAAAGTTAAAAAAAATCTTAATTCACAAACAAAGTAATTTTAAAAGGGACAAATAATTCCTTCTGAAGACCTCATATTTTTATGATATAGCAATCCAATTGCATTTTAAGCTGTTTTTAGAAACACATTCTCTGTCTCAAAGACAGTGGTTGTAAATTTGCCTGCCTTTCTTAACTACAGTTTGCCTTATGCTGAAGAAAATTACATCCACATCTATCAGAAAGACAGTGTTCAGGATCCCAGCAATAAAGGAATGCATGTTGGAACTGGACACAGCTGCCTGTTTCTGTAGTAATTCTGATTCCTATCACTTGTCTGCTCAACAGCATAATAAAATCCTGCAGTGACATTCATTTCTGTCTAGAAGGATCCACACAGCAGTTGGGTGTGGGGTCATCTCCAGAGAACTTCTCTGTGCTTCAGTTAACCAGCCTGCTTCACAAAGTACAATATCAAGGAACAGAGAAGGCATAAAGACACCCACATATTCTTGTTTCACTGACAATCCTTTCAAAAACATTAGACAATAGAATTGTTGACCGAGTCAATTTCCATGGAAAAAGATGCTTATCGTTTAGAAAGCTACCACTGAACAAATATCTAAAGATTCCACAGTAAGTGGGATATTAAAGACCAAAAGCTACAGCATTTCATTGTATACAATCAAATCTATAAAGAAAATGACAACAGAAAAGACACTGTCACAAGGTGCCGTCTGTAAGGCAGCGTTTGGTGGCTCCCAGGAGATTGCAGGGTACAATACCTGAATGGATGAACAGGGCTTTGAATGAAAAGCTATCCCCTGAGCCACCCTGGGCACCCTCAGTCATCTGCATGGTCCCACCCTGCTATCAGGTACAACAGAGTCACAGATAATGCACTATAAGGAGGACCACTCCCCAGAAATGTACACTCAATTCTACCCACCACCCTAATGCCAAAGCAAGCAACTCAAAACTTTCACAGCAGAGCAAGAGTCAGGGTTTAAGGGAGAAAACAAGAAGCACAGGTGAAATGTTCTTTTAAGAACACCAGAGGATAGGAACACAGCACTCCTAATTAAAAATACTTGCATGCTTGAGTAGTTTTTAACAAGTCAGTTTCTAGATTAAAATGTCACACAACAAAAAACTTTACACTTTTATAATTTCTTATTCACAGTTCCAAAATAGTTCTTAAAAAGTAAAAATAATTAAGAGTATTCAGCCTTTGAATTTATTCAGGAGGGGATATCAAATACAATATTATTTCCCCAAATGAGGAGTTTTTTGTGGCTGAAGTATTTCCTCCTCAGAGTTGGGCAGTTGTGTTTGTCTGCTCTCTGGCAGCTGTGCTCAGGCTGCAGCCCCGCTGCTCTGCACAAAGCCACATTTCCCTGTTCCAGGGTCTGCACCTCTTGTGCTCCACACGGGCTCCCTCTGGCACCGAGCTCTGCGCACGCTCGCTCGGCTGAGCAGATGTCACCAGAGTTCCCTTCTGCACACAACAAGTGTGTGTGGGGGGGGAAAATGTTCTCAGCATAAGAGCGCAAATGCTACTAGAAGATTTTTATAAGCCTTTCTACTGCCCTTTGCATCCAAAGAAACAAACAATTTGCAAAGAGAGATTTCAAGAAAGTACTAAATGTTCCAGTTAAGGTTCAAGTGTTGAACAGATTTTCTCAGGAATTATTCAACATATGAATATTAAGAGCTTTCAAATACTAACAAAGGCTGTAATGTGAAAATAGTACTTTAAACAGATGGAAAAAAAATTAAAATTATGTTATTAAGACATATCTGACAAAGCTTTGGAATATACATCTGGGTGTTCATGTGTCATACCAACTGCCTATCATAACCGATGCTTTATCAGTTACATTTAAATTAAAATTCTTGTTAGGAACACTAAAGTAATTAACTGTGTTTATGCAGAAACACCAGTGAACTCTGTCATAACTTCTATAACATATGCAGGAGTTCTACTTTTAAGACCATACACCCTCTTCATCCTGCAACAAGCAAGGGTGGATATGAAAACTTTTTAGTCTCAAATTTGGCACCAAATCCTACTCAAAGCAAACACTAGTGGATGCCAGTGCTTCCCAAGTTCTAGCTTCTGTAAGCAGTGGCAGATGTAGTGCCTTGCCCTTCTTTTCATTTCAAAAAAAGGAAATAAAGGTAATCTAGGCACAGTAATTTTGAAGCTGCAATGGAAGCAAAAAACCAAAAAGCATTTGGGAATGAATACAGGGGTATTGGGTATTTCAGTGTGCTGGAAAGCCCACCTCATACCAAGGGTCACTAGACAGAGATTTTCATATCACCACATCCTACCTCTTTTGCTCTACACACATGTTTAACAGACAAATACAGGTGACTGTGTCATGTAGGGATAGCAAAGCACATTGCTACTCATATTTCTAATATTTCTTTCTTCCCTTTGTATATGCAGGCATATGTCCAAGGAGTAACAGCAAGAAATATGTATTTGCTCATGCATTCAATTTCTATTACATGGCTTAAGCTTCCCAAAATACTTAAACTTATCCTAAGTACTACAAAGGAAGTAATATACCTCTGATCCATTGGAAAGAAAAGACATACAGAATATATTTGAAGAAACTCAGCTGGTGATATTCTGTCCAAACAACCAATATGACTATTTTCTCCTAGCATTTATCTTACTAGTAAAGAAGCAAATACAATGAAGGAGTAAAGTTATGTATTTGATGTACTGAAAAGTGGATGCATGCAATATTCATCACCAATTCTGAAACATTTCAGAGTAATATCAGATTACCTTAATGCAAACTTCAGGTAGTCCTGAGCCCTCTCTACCCTGACTCTACCCAAAACTTCCCTGCTGTCCATAGTGCTCAATGCATCACTGCCCAACTTCTCCTTTAAAGAGCTGACCATCAAGTCGCAGTCAAGCAAGCCTCTGGTGTAATTTCTTCAGCATGGAACTTACCCCTCACAGAAACCCTAACTAACCTGTCCTGTGACAATGGCTAAACAAATCTTTTCAGAAGTACTTTATGCTTTCAGTTGCTTCCTATCCTTTCCCTATTCTCCCATCTTCTTCTTCCCTTTCTTTTTTAAGAAGTAGCCTGGAGATTTAGATTTCTTTGGGAGCCTAGGGTTGTGTAAGTAACAGCAATTTGTACTTCTAGAGTTGAGAAGTTCTATGCATTATTTAAAACTGAAGTTTTATCTAAAAATCTTCACTTGTTCCTACCCAAGCATAGTTTACACAAGCTCCCAACAATAACTGTAAATAGGACAAAGAGAGAAACATTAATGGGATAAAATGCAGATGTATCAGTCTAGCTTTTATAAATAAAGCAGTAGGCAGAAAATCAGCCATGTCATTTTGGGAAAAAATCAAACACTTTTCTTTTAAAGAAGTGTTATTACTAGAAAATTGCAACCACTTTTATGAAAACTGTGAAGATACACACACTAAATTATACAACAACACTTTGCAAAAACCCTTGAGAGTCCTCTCTACTTGCAAGTGTATTTAAACTTGCTAGTTCTAAACATACTTCTGACAGAAGTCATCTTAACCAGAACTAGAACTGACAAATAAGTGAGAGATTTCAATATTAGAGACTAACATGCTCACTTCCCACTTGATTGAAATAAAAATTTTCTGGACAAACATTAACCATTTAAGCTTACTAGGCATCTTCCAAATCTCATGTAGAAAAATAAGCAAATCATGCTATGTAATAACTTGTAAAAGGTACCCTGTCATCCACTGCAATATTTACTCCTCTAAAAATAGGACCATGTCCCTAAAAACTAATTCTAATCACCTTGAAATGGAGGCAGAAAAAATTCCAAACATCATATCAGAATATTAACAATTCACACAAAGAGAAAGCAGTTTCTTTAATGGAAAATTACTGGAGAAGCTGTAGGAGGTAAATATTAAAACCCTTTTTCATACTGTGAGAAACTGGACTACAATATGTTAAGAATTTGAAGAAAGACAACAGTGATAACTCTGTTCCCTTAAAGTTGGCTCATTTCACTGTTGTCTGATATTACTACTTTGACACATTTCTCTCAAACCTAGAGAGTTCATCCAGGCAAAACTGACATTTCACTGTGTCTTCCTTGTGGATGTGGATGTTACAAAAGAGGTTTGTAACATGGGTCCTAATGAGACCCATGCAGATGGACATCCTGGTCAATAGAAGAAATAAAGTATGTATCCAGTCTGCCAAGTAAACTGAACGGCAGGCTACAGAACTTAGGTATTGTTAAAAGCTATGATTTGCAACTACATGCTCCCTGTAAGGCAAAAAGAGATAAAAAGTAACCCTTAAAAAAAAAAGTGTACCTTCACTTTTGTAAATTAACTTCATTGGACACTGAAGTTGCAGCGAAATTCCCAGACATGCTAAATATCCCAGCTAAACACACCAATCATTCTGGTGAGCAACCTGAGAGAGACTAAGTCCTACCAGCAGGACACACATTTTCAACAGCAGAAAATATGACAGACCAAATTCTTATATTGTTTACAATTAAATACTTGCGATCTAGTGTGACCATTGTACTGGCTTCATTTACTGAGAGCTCACCTGGATTAAGTGAGACCTCTTGAGATAATTTGGTCCAACCTTCTGTTGAAAACAAGTTCTTACACTTTTTAATTGGTTATTGCTAGCCTGTCAAGGAATCTCTTCAACATTTCCAGCAAAGAAGTTTCTGCCATTTCTCATGAGTGACGTATTCCAACAGTCAGTTCTCATGGTGGTGAGTTTTGCTCTTTAGTCTGAATGGAATTTCCTCTGGAGAAGCTAATGCCCATTGATTCTCAGCCTGCCACATGCACCCTTGTGAAGAATATACTAGAGATTTCCCTGTAGCACCATCCAGATATCAGAAGAATGTGATTAAATACTATCTGAGCCTTCTTTCCATTAAAATTTATCTTCTCCAAATCTTTAAACATCATAGTGGCCTGTTTTCAGTCTCTGTCTTGAACTGCAGGAAACAAATCTGGACACAAAGTGCAGCTGTAGCATAAAATTAGAGTACACTGGATTCAAGGTGGATGACATGCCCACACCCCAGTCTCTACTGGTACCTGTACTGGTGCTTACTGGTGCTACTGAAGCCATACTTCACTTCAGATAGAGAATTTCATATGCATCTTTTTAAAATCTCATTCAGCCTGTCACTGCCTCCCTGAGTGGTGGCCGGAGTACCTGCCTCTCTGCCCATTTTGGGGCCAACTTCAAGTTTGTTGAAGGTGGATACAGTTCCATGAAGTAGATTGTTTATGAAGATATTTAGCAGTATTGGCCATATGACCAATTTCTTGGGAACTCCACATTACAACCAGTCTGGCTTGAAGCCATTACATCCACTGTTTGAACTGCAGCCACTTTTTGTCGTATCTTGTGTTTCATCTGTCCAGTTTGTATGTCTCAATTTTTCAACAAAAAATTTGAGGTAGACTGTGGTGAACACCTTGCTAAATAAAAGGTAGATGACCTCATCCTTTATCCTCAGATTTCTGCTTGCCACTAATTTACAAATTTCTTGCTCATGACATCTTCTGCCACTTGTATCACCAGACTTGCTTTTGCATTCCTAAGAGAACCTCTGCATGTCAAATAAGTAGGTAGACTGTGGTGAACACCTTGCTAAATAAAAGGTAGATGACCTCATCCTTTATCCTCAGATTTCTGCTTGCCACTAATTTACAAATTTCTTGCTCATGACATCTTCTGCCACTTGTATCACGACTTGCTTTTGAATTCCTAAGAGAACGTCTGCATGTCAAATAAGCACCTATGTATTTCTTTCTGGGAATTGTTCTGCCCCATTTTGTTGTTGAACTTGAGTTCTTTCAGTAGCACATTTAAATAAGACTGTTTAAAAACATTTAAATGTTGTTTTTATGGCTATTACTATTCCCACTTAGGAGAATGGACTACTCTTGTACTGCAGGAAGGCTGTCTATGAAAACGTCTCAGTAGCCTTCCAAGCAGCAACTTTATTCTCCAAGGAAGTCTCCTACGGGATCCTTATCAGGAGTTCCCTGATGAAGTGGAGCAATATGTACTATGCCAAATACATTCATTACACGATAGGAAGGTAGATAGCATAAGATAAAATATTTTACTTGATTTAGTAAAATTCAAAGGAAAGAGTAAATATTTGTCCGCATTTAAGCCACAGCACTACATTTTCTGATAAATCACTGTGCAATCAAATCCAAATGAGACAGAAGTCACCTTAAAAAAAGCATGCCAAGGCCTCCAAGTGTCAAGTGAGTTGCACAAAGTAGTACAAAATAGAAAATATACACAAAAATATAACTTGATCTGGATGTCCTCTCTTTGTAAGTTATTCAACTTCACTCAGATCACTTTAGATCACTACGAAATGTCAGTACAAAATAATAAATCTAAGCAATTGTTTGAGTGACAGCCAAGCAGTCATACATTACTTTTAGACATAATAGGATATTAATCATTTAAAGCATGTTAAGATTGATAAACTATTTTTTAAGAAATTGAACTTAATTAAAAGAGAAACATGGTGAAGTAAAAAAAAAAATTATTTTCTTACTCTTTACTAAAATTCAGAAAGAAACCTTTCTCTTCTTCAAATGATAAAGCTTTTCAGCAGGACACAATACACAAAAGCAGAACTTCTGTTAAACAGTGCTCTCTTGTGGTTCTGTGCATCAGTGAAAGACTAAATCACTGTATAAAGGTAGTCACAGTCTGAAATTTCTTGTTGCCAATTCTAACCCAAAATTAATCTCTCAGGCCTGGATTTCATTTAGTTCTGCATTTAATTTTTCTAGCATGTCAATAACCTCATATCCAAAGACCACCTTTAGATATTGTATTCAAATCAAAGTAGAAAAAAAAATTTAAAATATAGGTAACAAAAATTTTAACCTTTATATTTTATTGGAATTCATAAGTGACAATATGTACAATATCAGGATAGCACTTAATGCATCAATTCTCACAAATTCTCACAAATAGGCAGAATTTCTGCATGTCATGGGATATATATATAGGTTACTCAAACATGTAGCCCAGATCTTATTGCTTAAATAAAATACAGCCAATTTTTAAAATAAAAATCTTTAACTTGCTGGGAACAATATTTAGACTGCTCTCCATGTCCACTTTTTTCTACAATATACTGTGAAGAACAAACTACTCATTATCTCAAGTAACTAAAACATGCAAAATTAACAGGAATAACCCAAATTACTAGTTATAATAAAGTGAGACCACCTTCTCATATTTAAATATATAAGGTATTCATCTAAAAAGAACAAAAAGGTGGTTACAAGAACAATTTATATAAGAAGTTTGTTTTACCTCTTCAAAATACAGCAGCTACTTTTGGTTATTAAGTTGTAAAATAATGCATAATTCAATTTCTATCGTTATTTCCTAGCTAAAATTTTTTAAAGCAATTACTTCATTTTTATTTTCCATTTATTTCAAGCCTCATTCTTGTATTTGCAGAGTTCCCAGACAAAGAGAGGAATGATGAATCTGACTCCATGTTCTTAGAAGGCTAATTTATTATTTTATGATCTATAATATATTAAAGAATACTAAACTAATCTATACTAAAGAATAAGAATACAGAAAGGATACAGACATAAGGCTAAAAGATACTAAAAACGAAAAGATAAAAGAAAAACTCGTAACTCTCTCCAGAGCCTCAACAGGGCTGGCCGTAATTGGCCAATAAGCCAATAAAAGATACTAAAAACGAAAAGATAAAAGAAAAACTCGTAACTCTCTCCAGAGCCTCAACACAGCTGGCCGTAATTGGCCAATAAGCTAAAACCAATTCACATGAAACCAATTAAACAATCACCTGTTGGTAAACAATGTCCAGACCACATTCCAAAGCAGAAAAACATAGGAGAAGCAAATGAAATAATATTGTTTTCCTTTTTCTCTGAGGCTTCTCAGCTTCCCAGGAGAGAAATCCCAATGAAGGGATTTCTCCAGAAAATACGACGGTGACACCTCATCATATATTATCAACAGGATTATCAGGGTTATTATGTCTGTACTATTTAACAGAAGTAAAGCAAATGTAACTGACCTGTTCATTCCTATTAAAGCTGTTGGATTTCACAATATTAGCTGCAGGTCTGCCTTGGGCTCGCGCGAGCTCCTGCGGAGCGCTCTGGGAGCTGGGCATGGGTGGCAGAGGAGCTCTCCGTTTCTTCGGCATTTCCGCTGGCAGAGTGCTTGAGTCGTACTGCTTGCTGACAGTGTTAGACCTCGTGATGAATGTTGGCCTTGGCTTGCTCATCAATGGAGTTGCTGGGGCACTGGCAGCCTTGAGGTGTGGGAAATAAAAAGAAACCCAGTTGCATATATTTTCTGGAAAATAATCAACAGTATTCATTGCTCAATCTGCATACGTTTCTAGAAGTTTTCTTTATGCAAAGTTACACCTTACTTGTTCTCTTTTCTTCTTGTTTCGTTGAAAAAAGCTGAAAAATCCTTTGTTTTCTTTCTCCTTCAGAACGTCCATGTTTTCAGATTGGTAGGAGCCTAAAATAGAAAACAATAGTTCCAGACATTATTTCATGAAGAGATTATTTCTCCTGCATTCTTACTATTTCACCATGTCATAAACCTCCTGTAATGATACACAAAACACATCATAAATCACCTATATTAATAATTTTTCTAGGTGTGGCAAAATAAACAGTTTGCCTAGCATCCATGTTCTTCCTCTCCTTCTCAGAGCTCAGGGCAGATGAGTTTCAGCTGCTCTTAATAGCAGCACATAATCCTGCCCACCCCACTTGTCATATGCTATGGTTCATATCACAAAGGTAATAAAAGAGAAATCAGACTTTTCATCTCTCCATTCCTACTGGCTTAAATTTATGGCAAGGTGTGAAGTGGGACAAGCCAGGCCCCAGCCTGCACAAGGTGTAACTATGGAGAAAGATCACGCAAACACTCAATCAGTGCACACATAACTGCAGAGCAGTCATAGTAACAACAGTCAAATCTATTCTCGTTATCTTGCAGAATTTATCCTCCTTAAATTGTTTTATTTATGCAGAGGATTTATAAATCTCATGACTGACTTTTTAAAAATTTTACTAGAATGAATATTCTTAAAGAAATCCTATTGAATGCACATGTAATGAGCAACAGAAATCAGCAAGTCTGGTGAAGTATCAATATAAACATGACCCTAAATTGAACAAATTGATCTAAAGGTTAAAACTAGACAAAAATACTTTCTATATAGCTGTGTATATCCAATTCTGCACAATCATTTGCAATGTGCATTTAAGATAGGAAAGAGATATTACTCATGTCACAGTAAAGCAGATGTTGTAATAGGAGCAGGTGCTAATGGCCCATAAGTGCTAAGTTTCACTGCCTATTTCAATAAATCATACCTTGAAAAGATGGTAAATTTAAATCAACTGGTGATGTGGCTACAGAAAGACAAAAAGAAAGACAGAAAATGTGAATCTGAATCAAGGCTGTAGTAACAACATACAAACACAGAAGGCCAAGCTGGATCTTCAACATTAGTGAAAAATTAACTGGGTACTTTGCAGAAGTAAAAGGATGTGCATCTTTACCACCTAATACTTAAATCATTCCAGAACTTGAGCCTGAAGATATGCAACACAGACTGCAACTGTGTACATAAGCAGGGAGTCTTCACTTATACTTCTCAAGCAAAGAGAAAAATCAGCATGTAGAGTAGTTTGCTCCGGTTTGGATGGTTAGGCAGTCCAAACTTGGAAAACAAAGAGGAATGTAAATTAAAATTTAATATTATAAAATTTGAACTTAAATTCTATTAAGTAAAAGCTATACCTCACCATTTACTTTCATAAAGATAATGGAAAATTCAGAGCTTTGAACCTGCCTGCTAAATTGAAATGCTGAACTACTTCATATTAAGAGAACTGAAGAATTTCCAGCAGGGCACTGCTGTGTACAAAGCATATATGCCCCTGGTATGCCCACCTAAGGATTTTTGGCTCCTGCTAAAACACACATCATATCATGCAAAAAGCAGCTTTGCCAGTCTGTAGATGAAAGCAGTAAATAATCAGACAAAACACAACTCATGCACTTGGGAGCACACGTAGTCAAAGTAACACGTTTTGGCAACTTAAAATATGTTGGTTTCTAGTGTGGAAGAGCAAGATATTTCATTTTTGTTTTCTCTATGGAAAATGAAATACTGTCCAAATTTGTCATTCTGACCTTTAGCAAGTAAATTGAGAAAACTCTTGAAACTGTAACCACCAAATAGTAAGGTATTAGGAATATTTAGGTAGAAAGAGGGGCAAAGACAAACAAAACCCCAACAAGCCCTACAATTTTTGAGCAGAAATAAAATCAAGCTAATAAAACAGTGGTCAGTATCAGGAGTCAATTAATATTATTGCTTTCCACACTGAGGTAAAATTTCATGTGAGAAATGTCTGAAATGGAACAAACCACACTGTACAAAATTTTTAATTACAGTACAGTAAACCTGTCACCTGTTCAGATGAAGTTAAAATCTGGCCTAGGAATAGCTGTACAAAATATTAGAAAGTTAGTAGATTGTGTTCCTGGTGGCCAAGAATTAAAAAGACAATTATTATTCCTTCACAATCTATAAAATTAGCAAGCAGCACTCAAAAATAGACATAAAGACCATCCAAATACTCTAAGGCTTTTAAGGTTTTTAATTATTTTAAAGAAGACTAATTTTCTCTAACATCTGTTCTTTTCAGGTCATCATGATGTTGTGTAGGAGCTAAGAGAAGCAAGGTGTTGTTGGTTTTTGGGGAAAGTATGAGGGAAGGAAAAGAAGGCTTTATGTTTAAGTGAGGATTTGTACTCAACTAACTCTGCTGGTAGTGAACACTTGGTTAGAAAATAAAACTTTTATACAGTACTTCTGAAAACAAACATCCAGGTACACAGGAGTCAGTTTCAATTGTGTGGAAGACCAATGAAATATACATTAAATTTCTAGAAAATATTTTCAGAAGTAAAATACCCTACAACATGTATACAATTATTAAGTAATTATCTTTCATATAACAGCAATTTACAAAAGTTATCTTACCTTGACTGACATCCATGGCATATAGTTCTCTTAGTCCAAGGTCATTAAGAGATTTTGTCATATCAAGGGGTTCTTGAGACTGGTAACTCTTCAGTAGTAGAGTATGTGAAGGATCAAACTCACACTTGCTGCAGATAACTGATAGGAGCTCTTGAAGGGGTGAATGTGGACTAACTCTTACTACTGTTTTCTGTGTCTTCTTGTAGTTTATCACTACCCTTACTGTTTGCTAAAGAGAAGAAAATTCCAATAAATACCGGCACAAATTCTGAAAGAAATGGCATTTTTACAACAGCCTCACAATAATCACCAGAATTCCACTTACGGCCACCTTGACCAGTGCTGCGGGTTCAGAAACATTACATAAGAAACTAAGAACTATTTTTCTATTCCCTCCCATGCAAGAAAAGGACATGTGAAGCAGCTTTCTCCCTCAGCAGTGCTATTTGCCTGTGCAGCAGGGTACATGCCTGGAGGGTTACACTGGGCAGCTGCAGAATCAGGTGATGCACCACAAGCAAGTGCTCGTGAACACGGGTGTAGGAGGAAAGCAGAAGGGCAGCAGAAGAGCTCTCCTGGCCCTCTAAGTGCTTTAGATCCATTAAAAGTCAGTATTCTTCTACACAGCACAACAACAAAGGTGGAAGAAAGATTTAGGCAACACCCAGAAATTAGTTCAGTACTTAAACCTCCTGCCCTCTTCAGGGTACATAAAAAAAGCCAAGAGAGAACAGTATGTATTGAAGGAAAATGAACATATAATCAGAAGAGTACATATATCACAGCATAACAGATGGTACAAGATGTTGATTTTCAGTTTGTTCAAGGCTGTCCTCAGCCACACTTCATCTCAGAATTTTTCAAAAGGCCAATGAAGCATGGGACTTCAAATAATATTGTAACATTTCCTTCTTTCAGCAGCAAAGATGTTTGCTGCAACAAACTGAGATTTATTTTACCTAAGAGAAGCTTATCAAAAAGAGACTAAAGCATTTCAAGGTGAGGATGAAAGAAAACAGGAAACACTGAAACAAGAGGATGAGCTACCAGTTCAATTTGTTGAATACAGCAGTAATTCTACCTTCTCAATAATTTTAGTTCTCACCTCTGGTATAACTGGAGCAGGTTTCTTCTTATCCATTTGTTTCGCCTTTACAATCACTTTTTCTACTTCAAGCATTCCCACTGGTGTGTTGGGTTTGAATTTAATCTGGCTGTTTTCTGCTGATACCAACTCTATGGTATAACTTGATGGATTTAAATGATACTGTGCACAGAGAAAGATCAGCAAGTCCATCATGGGCTTCCTGTAAAAGACAAATGGAACTGTCACAACAGATGACAATTAAGCAGGCTATAACAAGATGTGCTGCTTAAACAAACATTTCATTCAAGTAGTCCTTTCCCTTCCAAGACTAAATAATTACTGCTAGACACCAACTCTAAATATCTTTGAGCTTTAAAAAACACAATTTAAAAAAAAAAAGCCAACCCCCACCAGAAAATCCACTAAAAAGAAAATGAAAACCAGTTTGCACAAAAATATGCCAAGTACTTGAACAGAGTGGGAACTTCTTGTTGTGCGAAGCTTTATCTGAGGTCACAAGGGACACGTGGATTAGTTACCTCATTTGACATTTAGTGGGAACTTCTAACAGCAGACATAAATACTCTGTTATTCATTAAGAACAGTTCTTTTGCAAAGCTTGGCATTTTTACATCCATTTTGAGCTACAGGGAACTTTATTTTCAGAAACTCTGTGCATTAGTCACTTGGAAGGTGCAGGAGAAATTAACTTTGAGAAAATCACATTTTAAGCAGTTTGTGTATTAGGGATTCCAGAATTATCTAGGTGCTCAAGACCAATGGCGAGAAATAAGACAAATGACAATATAGTAGACAAATGCCATTTCCTGAGAAGCTTCTTGTGATATAAGATGTCCTCCCCACAATGAAGAATGGCCAAGAGAATTTGTCAGATGTAGTCAGTACCTGTACGTCCTTGTTCCCTCAGTGCTTAATGAAGAACATGCAGAACAGGGTATTAAGATAGGCTGAGTATTTACAGCTGCTACTGAAATACATTTAATAAAGTTGTACTATAAACAGAATATATGATAGATGTTTAAATAGACCAAAAGTAAAGAGAATGTCCTAACTTTGCATGTTACGGAACTGAATTAGGTTATAGCACTATCAGATCATTCCTCAATAATTTTTTTTGAGTTGGGTAAGGACAATTGCATTGTAACACCCTCTGCATCTTTCAGTTACACCTATGAACAAGGAAATCCATCACCTGCTCTGTCTCACAAGGATTTTATGAAAATAAATGTCTGAAGCAATCAAATGGTATGTTGAAAAAATGCTGAAGTGTCTCTGAGAAAATTAATACAGGGTTAGGCTGGTATGGCTTTATCAGAAATCTTAAATTCTAGATGTAATCTCATAACAGAGGCAAGTATTCTGGTAGCACAGCCAGATGTGGAAATAGCTTTGACAAATAACCATCAGACGAAGCAGAATTCTAGATAACAAAGATCATTAATATATTCATTAAGCAGCAAGTTAAAGCAGACTTTTCACATTATACAGTTCTGTAAAAATAATTAAGAATGACTCAGTGTTAGAAGTTATTGTGAACACTGAATATTTCCCCTTTGATTTACCCTAGAATATCATTCCTGTTTCCCTTCATCTTAAAGGACAAATGTCCCATAAGAAAACTGTCTTCCGATTTCTAGCAGCAGGACTAGAAATCTTCTTGCACTTCTCTGGTGCATATGCTGCACTTCCAGAAGATGACAACTGAAAGCTAACGGACATTTCCTTTCTAGAGAAAAGCTTCTGCCTGTTTAAGTGGCAGGAGAACACTTGCCTCAGGAGACAAAAGCAGGAGGAACAATAAAACAAAGAAACGATACAGAAATGGTACTCCAATGTGTGAAAAAGCAGTTATCACACAGTCTGAAGAAGTATAGGAGAATGCAATATATTCCCATGCTTTCATCTAGATGATATATAACAGCCTGAGGAATACCATGAGAAATGCAGAATAATAACTGCTCCTCCCTTTTCACATTGCTACACCAGAAAGTTTATTTCAATGCATCTCCCGTATATAGCACAACCTGCTTCAGTTACAAGAGAGAAGGAAGGAATACTTTATTTCTTGTACTTCTAATCCCTAATAAAACAAGTACATCCATCCCACCACAAGAAGAAAAGGGCTGGCAGAGCAGGGCAGGGCCAGGGAGGAGGGAGCCAGAGGAGGCTGCAGACACTACTTCTGTAGTGACCTTTCTGCTTACCAGTGTATCCAATAAGTTACCTGTTACCTTTGTTCTGGTGAATTTTTATACACTAACTGGCTTTAAAAGCTGAACTTCAGTTATTAGAAAGGAATAAGAATATCAAAGATGACCAGAGCAAGAACTGACAATCAAGGATCCAAGAAAACCATGCTACCGAAATGCACCACACTAGATTCACAATAAGTGACTGATAAGTGAGAATGATAAGTGAGAAACAGCTGCTAACAAACAAGAGATACATGCAAATGAGTATAGGATTCAGTGCATATTTGCTTTCCAATGGTACTTTCAGAAACAACCTGCTGGACTGGAGAATGACAGACTTTTAAGTCCCCCCCCCACTCCACTGGAGGCAAGATATCTTCAAAACAACTTTAGAAAGATATTCCTTCAGGAATTAAAAAAAAACAAAACCACACGCAACGAACTTTTCTTTGGAGGACTTTTTCATGTCCTCCAAAGCTTGTAAAACTCTTTTTCCCTAAAGCCTTCAAGGATTATAGGTGGAAGAATACATGTATCACAGTACATTTAACAGCTTCCATAATTCATGTTCAGCAAAGCACCAAGATGAGGCCATCAGCTACCTCAGAGTACATAGTCTGCTTGTCCTCCTTTACCTAACTTCAGTAAAATATTCATTTGCAACTTAACTTCATCAAATTACCCTAGGTTTTCTGGAAATCTCAGAGCACAAACGTATTTACATATTCCACCTTCTACATAATCAGATTTTTGTTTCACTAACACCTTGCTTTGTGCTACATAGCTCTTGCTACCCACTATGCCAAAGCAGGGAACAAACCAACCCAACCCAAATTGATAAAGAAAAGTTTCTTCTAGTAGACTATGGAATTTGAGCACACAGCTGTTAAAACTCATAATTTTGCTTTTTCTACTGTGAGATTTAAAAGGTGTTCTCTCCTCAGGACCTTCAGAGCTACTCACCTCCAATTATAAATGACGAAAGAAGCAAAGTAACAATTTTTCTGTTTATGTAATTTCTAGAGGGATCATGCCTATTTGATCACAATAAATGACTATAAAGACAGAGCAAAGCTAGAACAAGAGATAGTTTGACATATACTTCACAGTGGACTGCAGGTCCTGCACATCTCCCCTCATTCTTAGATGAGCCTAGCAGTGCTAATACTGTTTCTTATTTGCAAGACAGTCACTTATGAAATCAATCACATACAGTATCTTGATTGAAAAATCCTGTAACTGTGGGATAATGAAACTGATTGGGAAACGAGCGCAGTTCCTGATTAGCCTGTAAGGCCTGTCTTGAACACTGAGTAATTATACACAATGTAATCTGACCAAGTGAAAATAGATGCAACATTCCTTTCTGGCATTTTGTTCTGAGCAAAGCATGAGAGAACGCCCATGGTACTCATCAGTGTGGACAAAGGAAGCAAAAAGAAAAGAAGCTCCTGACAGTGTACACATGGAGCCTCATGTCTAAGAATAAGTCAGCCTGCTTGGTTTCAGCAGGAGAGACATGGGCTACACACTAACACAAGACAATATACAAATAGGTTTCTTATTTCAGCTTAGGATAGCAACAAACTGGCATCCATATTGCTGTGATCCATACACAGCCTTGCACAGGACTCTTCTTAGTAGACTCTGCCTTAGTAGATTTTAGGTCCCAGGATTTATGATTTCAGCTCACCAGTAAATGTGCAGGTTCTTCTGAACAAAAGGTGACTTGAGAGTTACATGCACAATCTATCCCACCAGTTAACAGTGTAAAATACACATTCAAACTAAAATCAGCTTAAGGAAAACATAATTAATAAAAGAAATCCAAAGCTGTATAATTATTTTTGAAGCATTTCAGATTTTTTCTGGAGTGATTACATGTTTTTTGGTGACTGCTAGTGGTCTACAGGTAGCAGTGCTGAGCAAGTGCTGAATACATAATTTTGTACCCAACTAGGATGAACAAACTCATCTTTAAAAAGCAAAACTTATGTGGAAAAATTCACCGAATCATACAAACTGATATGTTTTAGAGATTTTTAGTGACAAGAAAAAACAACAGGTATGGCCACACATACTGACAGCTACCATACAGAATTTCTGAATCTTAAAAAAGAATCTTAAAATTTCTGAGTCTTGTGAAATGGTAGGTAAATGTACAAAGTAGATGTTTCCATATATACCCAAAATATCATACTAGAATCACAGAATCATTTAGGTTGAAAGAGGCCTTCAGGATCATCAAGTTATTAACCCACCACTGCCAAGCCCACCACTAAACCATGTCCTTAAGTACCACATCTACGCACCTTTTTACATTTCCCTAGGCTGCCCGTTCCAATGCTTCCTCTTTCCACAAAGAAATTTTTCCTAATATCCAATCTAAAGCTCCCCTTAGGCCACTTCCTCTTATCCTATCACTTGTTACTTAGGAGAAGAGACGAACCCTACCTTGTTATACCCTCCTTTCAGGTAGCTGCAGAGAGCAGTAAGGTCCCTCCTGAGCCTTTTCTCCAGGCTACACAGCCCCAGATCCCTCAGGAACCCCAACCCTCCTAAGACTTGTGATCTTTACACTGCACTTGGCTGCTCTTCTTTGGAGACACACTTTATGTTCAGGCTTACACAAGTCACACGTCTACCAAATGATGATAACCTGGATGAAGGTTGGAGTAAACTTGACCAAATAATAACATTAAACAAGATATCATTCTGTGTAACATACCTCCCATTCACTGTAGTGTACTTGATCACATCTCCTGGCAGGACCACTGATAATTGAATGTCTTTATCGATTACATTCTCCTTCTGTTCCATGATGAGGTTGGTTGGCTCTGTGTTATCAAATGGAGAAACAGCAACGGATTTTGTTTCAGATGGAGGAGGTGGTGCCTTAGATTTTCTTCTGAAAAACAGATAAAAATTAAAAATCAAGTATGCATTTATACATATGATTCCAAACCAACAAGCTAACAAGCCTCAAAACAGAAACAAACAACACTTTATTATTTTCTAAATACAAAGGGATCAGAGAATATCTTAAATATACTATCAGTGGTGACAGAAGCCAAAACAGGCTAAGGTATCCATCACAAAAAAAAAAAAAAAATAAAGCACCCCATAAACATCAAGCCAAAAAGAATTCTTTAATGCACCATGAAAGAATATTTTAGTTGGTTGTTTTTTCCTCCCTTGGGTTATGCAAAGACCCTATTTGTACATTCTCCAAAGAGATTTACTGGATTAGTATAAACAGAAATATTGTACTATGCGGTATGAAGCCAATTGTAATACCAGTGTGCTTAATACAGGGTAGATACTGGAGCAAACAGTGACATTTTTCCTCCTCAAATTTTTCTTTTGGTTATTAAAATTATTCAAAGAAATCCCACCAGTTCTACATTATTTAACTTCTATACAGTAATAAAATAACAGTATAACCACTTCTACTGTGTTGTAATATTTCCTGACATTTCACTCACAATATGCTTTCACATATTCCCCTCACCTATGCTGATCTATTTTAATTTTCTCTATACCCTTTGCCATTCAGTTACCAGACAGTTTACTTTTGAATACAAGGGCTGATCACTAAATAAGCTGCACTTATTTCACTAAAAAAAGTTCTAAAACTGCATAAAGCCCTCCCTATTTCTTAATATATGTATGTTACAGCAAATTCTGAATGCAGGACTCTCATGTCCTAAAACATCTAGTCCAATATCTCCCTTTATTTAAATAACTCTCCACAATTAACCAATATATTCAGAAGGAAAATATACTATTAATTAAGAATTTCACCATTAGAAACAAAACCAAGACACAGTCAAGACACAATACCTCATGACAGATTTTGAATTTCTTCTAAATGTTCTTGAATGGAGACACATTACCAGGAAATGAAAATATATTTCAACATGTTACACAAAGGTTCCAAAAATTTACTTGTCATTTAGATGGAGCTGTACCAATGTTTGTCTACTTTAAACCTAAGGAAATAAATTAACCCCTACCATTGTCCTACAGAATTAAAACAAAAAGAACCTAATGTACAACTAGAAACACACACTTTTCTTGAGAAAACAAAGTTTAAAGTCACTCACAGTGAAAAGCAAACAAGGTCCATAGCAGCATTGCAAAAAACAACTGTAACAAGGCTTCACATGACTGATCTGTTGCTGAAAGTGCTTAGAGTTTTGAACTTCAGAACTCTGTGCTGAATAATTAACTATTCACAGCCCCTCAGAGCTAATCGAGAGTACTCACAGGCCTCCAAAAACATGGAATGAGGATCCACGTTCACAATTCATACCTCCTCTCTCAATGATTTAAATTTGTTTGGTGGGCTCTCTATGCAATTCATGATGTGCAACATGAGCTGAAAATTTGACTTTGGTTTCTACAGCAGCTTGTGTGGGCTGTTTCAGGGTTACATGAACATTGCAAAATGTATAAATCAAACTTCTTTGTATTCCTCCCCAGCTTCTTTGGGGGTTTTCTTGCAAGATTTTTATCTTTCATGTAACTGCCAAATATAAATTATTACCAAGTATGGAGCATCAATACAACTATTAGAAATAAATAAAATCCCAAAACCATAAAAACTTACACCATTACATTAATACCAAAAGGCCCAATGGGAACTAGTACTGCTTGTCCTCCTTTCTTTACTCTTTCTTACATCTTTAACTTCAAATGACTGTTAAAAGGTATTTATCACAGAATCTACTCTTTGAAGAAGTGTCACAGAAAGATTTGTTTTCAAATGCTAGGGTACTCTACTTTCAATTAAGTAGACAAATGCAATTTTATCACTGGAACTCTATTATCACCAGAGTACTTAATGACACACAGCAATAAATGTGGCTTATTCATACAGTGTCTAACCAAAACTGACTAAAATACTTTAATCAAAACATGTGTGCAACAGTTGAAGTTCCACATATTCAAAACGGACACACACGCACAGGGTCAGGCAGTCTAACAATGTCACTGAAGCCTCGCGTTCCCCACTGCAGAGCCACATACCCCACCCATTCCTAGAAAATCTGAATCTGCTTTATGGTTAGTTATGCTTACCTGTCCCACCCCACACAAAGGAAGAAAAATCCCAAGTGTACTTTCTCAGAAGTCATGCCAAGTTTTTGGCAACCTCTTATTAAACAACAGGGATCCCAATGCTTTCATTTTCTGTTCCCAGATGCCATGGTTTTTTTTCTTCAGTTCTCAATAATTTTCTCATCTATCCATCTCAGCCCAAAATATTTGCAATAGGTCTCACTGCTTTTTCATTATTTCATCTTGTGTTTCTACCTTATCAGGGGAGCAGCTACCTAATAGTCAGGCTGGGCTGCACTCCCAGCCCCAGAACTGGTGCTGGACAGCAAGAATTATTCAGGTGACCATGATTAAATAAGCATGTGATGGTGGAAATATACTTGTACAGGTAGGTTTTACATACAAACCCTCCTCTCCCTACTCTGCAATTCAAGAAGCCAATGATTTTCTCACCAAGGCATCCTCCAGACATCATTTTATGCCAACACCAAAACTAACTCCAAGTCTATACCACCAATTCAAATACTTCTCCATCATAAAGAACCAACAAAAGCCTGGTTCTCTCTTGCTTCTTAACCTATACCAAGTACTCAGCAAACTAGGAGAGCTGCTGATTTGTAATGATTTTGCTGAAAAGACAGAGAAAGATGTCAATCTAGCTTCTTCTCCTGAAAACAAAATCTGTTATTTTTAGCAAGACAAAATACAATCATAACAAAGGCAGTAATTCCCCATCATACACAAACAACATTTCAGAGGCCAGGAAAAAGGGTGCTCAGTAAGTGGTCATACAGCACCTTTCATGTTCAGACAGCTTCCAGCCAAGCTGTTCTAATTTTCAAAATAAACATTAGAAGGAACCAAAAACATGCTTTTCATTTTCATGGCTACTGTAGAATTACAGGAAAGCTGCAGGATGAATGAAACTCAGCTTACTTAGCTATGAATTAGTTAATACAGAGGGAATTAAAAGAGGAATTTTAACCAAATGAGTTCACAACTCAATAACAATAAGAACTCCTCTGGAAACTGTGTTGCAGTATCCTACACGATGTGGGTCCTCACTCATTCCTTGTCCCCGTGGGTCTCAGTCCCATCAACTGGCTAACCTACACACCAGACACTGAAACGGCCCAAGCTCAGCTCTCTGGAAGAGATGTGCTCCCCACTATTTATCACCAGATAAACAATTACACCAACATATTAGCTCTACATAAATTTTCTGTTTAAACTGCTGCTTGAGCCAAAGCAAAAAAAAATAACTACATGTTTCTTCTCTGATTCTTCCTAGCCCTGGACAAGGCTGTCAGAGGGACACCCGCAATGTTCTCTCAAGGACCCACAAACACAAGATGGTGCAGTCTAGGCAGAGTTTCTATCCCCCTTGTTACCAGAGCACCTGGAGCCCACAGCTTATGCCAGGGCATTCAGCTTTTTCTTATCTTGTAGAGATTATACTGTTTCCCAGAGAACTGATTCATATCTCTTAGAAATTTAAGTTTCTGAAGTCCCACCTGCAATTTCTGCCAGTCTGTGTGACAATACGATTCCTGTATTAAAGAATTCTTCAGCCAAATGCAACTAGAAGACTATCATTTTTAAGAAAAACAGCGCATCTTTAAATCAAATCCAAGATCATAAGGTTAACATTGTATGTGCTTCAGATCCCCCTTCAACAGAAGAAAATGTCATTGCTGTATCTCAACAACTTTCCTGCTTGCAAAGAAAAAAATTGTCAGTGATCTGGATGCATAGAAGCCTTTTTAAAATAAATGTCTGACACAGTAAATAACACATCTATTTATTTGATTTTCAAAAAAATCCTGTTAGGAAGTTAGAAGAAGTATATTTTCAACTATCAGTAACTAGAAAAAGGCACATAAAATAAGGAGAAATACTTGAACTTACAGTGACCTGGGTATTCCAGTTATCACCAGCATTTCCTTTCAATAAGAACCTCTTTCCCAAAAAAAGGAAAAAAAGAGAGGAAATCTATCTGCTGGATTAGTGTGCAATCAAAGGCTACAGCATCAATATTACTGTTTACAGCACTTAACTTCCTATTTGGTACACAGTTACATGAGAGTATACAAAGAGAGCTTGATAGCATGCTCACTGAAATTATTTTGAATCTAACCTCCAATATCAGAACCTTTTCTCGAATTTTCTACAGCATTCACCTAGGATAGGAGTGGTGATAAGGATCTCACCTGCAATTCAGTTATCTCTGAGGTACCGAAACAGTTCATTAAACACAGTGCATTAAAAACCTTCTAAGCACAACAGATACACTCCAGTTGGTTAATTTGACTTAGGGCACTATGAAGAATATTGGTTTATTAAAATATCAACTACTTTGGGGTTTTTTTATCAAACTTTACAAAATTAGATTTGCCAAAATTACAAGCAGCACTTTGTTTTATTTTCACTCAGAGTCAGAAAAGAATTAAACTCTACTAAGACCATATCATGAGAGGAAAAAGTCCACTGTAACAAAGCTTCTTCTAGAGCTTTTCTTGTCTTCAACCTCTCATCCCAAGCAATTACCATAATTCTCTCCTGACTATTGCAACAATGCTGTTTCACTACCGTGTCATAGAAGCAGACAGCCAAAACCCCACACATAATCTTCTCAAACAAGGAACAGTTGAACAAGACTTCAGGCCTATATTAAAAACATTGATTTGGGATTTTTTTAACAATGATACATCAGTTTTGGCCAAGAGGTATACAAAATATTTAGGCTCCTATTTTCACCTATAAGCATCCCCAGCCCAATACTTATCTGTAACAGCTACAGAACAGATTTGTCTTCTAGACTGAGTTTATTCTGTTCCCTCTTTGTGGATAATGGTTTCACAGCATCACCACTGCAAGTCTTCAAGATCAAACACTACCTGCTAGGAAAAAGCTTGGAGACAACTGCAGCATTACTATCTGATCTGCTCCTCATAGTGCAGCACATGACTGAAATTGCCAAGACAGGTCACTCAAAAAATCACTCCTAGATATTTCAGGCATAAATATAGATGAAAAATACTTTAAAAAATACATTACACTCATCTTCACTAAATTATTAACAGGCATACAGGTTTCTATACAAAATTTGGGGTGCCACTAAGTGCTTCAAAAAAGGTTACCTTTAAGTTAGACATATGGTAGTATTCTAAAATTTTTCCTTAACGTTAAACAGCCCAAATATTTGCTGTGCCAGCCCCAGAGCATCTATATAACATGACTATCAGCCTTGATACTGGGTTTTCATCTCAACATCAATATCACTGTTTGAGATACAATCTCTCTCTTTATTTCTACTATAAAAGCACCAGTTAGATGTTAAGATCAAGGTATGGATCAATGTGAGTCAAACAATGTCCATTCTTAGGTTATCCCTTCAAGCCAGGCTTATGATACATGTAGGATGATACAAAGGAAAAATATTTGCTGTATCTGCTCCAGAGAGAAATATGATCTTTCAGATTCTCAACTCATCTGTTTAGTTATTTGGGGAAGAACGTGAGGTCATATTGTACAAATACTGAGTCTAGCAAGTCGCTCAATAGGTACCAAAAAAACCCCTAAGTTCAGAAACACACTTTAATTTCAATTTCCATTGAAACAGTTACATTAACAGTTTGTAAATCTTTTGTGATACCAGGTTATTTACAGAGCACTTTCCTAATACTAATTCCCAAGACTGAAAGGATACAAATACAGTAAATATTACTGGTATTTTAAAATAATAGAGAAAAATAATATGGCATAAAACAAGGCATTGGGTATGTAGCTCTGCCAACACAATAATTCATAGTGCAACTGATATATCAACCACCATGGCAGTAGTAATGCTATGGGTGATAATATTATTAATTAAGTGATCTTTGAAGATTATCTCTATGGATTTTTGAGGTTCCAGCAAACAAATCACCTGCACATGTTCTCTTACTCATGCCTTTATTCTGACATAAAGAAAGCAAAATATAAAGTAAAATGTATTTCTACTCTTTCAATAAATAAAGTGGATCAAGAAAATGAGCTATCCCTGGAATCAGGACTTGTTTTCAAGCATCTTGCGAAAGAAAAAGTTTCCCTAGTCAGTGGGATGTGTGGATTTACCCTCTAGCTAGCCTCATTGCTCTGAAGATTTTTGTTTAAGTCTTATCCTAGAGAGAAATAAATCACAGGACTGGGACAGTAACCATGACAGTAAGGTGAAAGCTTAATGGAATCTCTGGATGTCTGTTCACACTAAAAGGAAGAAAGCAGCAAATGAATCCTTCAGTTCCTTCCAGACCATTTGGAACAGACACTTGCCCCCTCTGATTATCTGTCCCCATGGCAGTGACAGTCTTGAAAACAGAAGCAACTGTATTTGAGCCATAATTCATTAAATGTTTTCTATCATTACAAGGAAAAAGAGGCAATTCTGAGACAACATAAACACAAATCTGTATTATGGGCATGTTTTTAATTGTGCCTCTCTTAGCATTAAAGGGGCAGTAGCTGTGGTATAAACATATAATTTAATTAAAGTACAAATATTAAACTTTTCTAGAAAAAAAATATTAATTCATTGCCCCTTCAAAGCCAAATCACAATTAATACTACAATGATCTATTCAAGCTCACTTAAAACTTATGAAAGACCCAGCTCCTGAGAACAGAAAGCTGCTGACAGTGTTGTCTTGTACCATCCAACAAAACACAGTTAGCTCCCCTCTAGGCACAAGAATCACTCTGCTCTTCGGAAGAGAGCCAAAAGCTCAGAATCCTTGCAGGCAGGAGAGGATAAAAGAAAAAGAAAAAATACCTTCTCTAAATTAGCACAAAGTTTATTATTATTATTATTGAGGGATTATAGAAATGTGTTCTGATACAAAAGTTTTTTTACAACACATTCTGTTGGGTCAAGAGAAGTACTTATTTTACTCCTGGGGAAAAAAAGTGAAAACAAAACTAACAAATAAAACGAAGTGGAAAATTAGTTCCAATGACATTACTTCTAAAGAGGCTGAGAACTTGGACTTGTGAAGTAAATAGGGCTAATGCAAAATACAAATACAAACCTGGCATGTATATGTGTGACACACCTCTACAGAAAGCAGACACTTGTATCTATTTTTGCAACCTTTTCTCAAAGTAAAAAATGCAAAAAAGTAACCTAGATTTGCTACCAATAGAAAGAACAAAAAAACTGAATGGCATTCAAAACTATAAAAACCTTGTATGGCTCAGTTAGCCTTTATTATATTTACAGTTATGAAAACAGCCTGACAGAAAGAAGGAGAGCAGGGAAGAAAAAGCAGTAAATCTGTAACAGTAATTGAGTAATATATAACTGGCTGAATAAACAGGAAAAGAAAACAAAGAGCAGCTTGATCTGAAAGGGAGAGCTTAACCTTTGATACACTAATAAATCTAACAAATACTTAAAACTCAAGCAAACGTATGCTACCTCCACTAAAAATAAACCTTCAAATCTTTATCAAGAACTGCTAAAAAGGTTGCTCATACAGCTGTTTTTCTTCCATGCTAGTAAGAAAGCTCAGCTGAGGGCTTTCAAATAAAACAAAACCTGAATCTGTGCTTCTGGTCATTACTCCCAGTCATGAAAGCAGGTAAAATGCCACTGTCTTTTCAAAGCCTGCAGATGAAGCACCTAGCTCTGCTCATGGCTTTTTCAGCTGCTAGTCTGAACATCAATAGAAGTAAGAATTGTCAATTATCTGAGCTTTGCTGCTGCTGCTTTTTCTCCTGTTCAAAACAATGTTTTTGAAGTAACACTGGAGGCAGGGGCTGGATAGATTTAGAGGCTGGGAAAGGTAAGGAAGAGAAAAGCAGAGCTGCTCAGTTTCACAGCAGCCAGGAAAGAGGCTAATACAGACCCTTCCCTTTTCCCTCAGACATACATGCCTCAAATACAGGTACGTGGGGGTAGATGTAGGTGGGTAACAGATGAAGTGCTGCAGGACAGCACCTAAGAAGCTCTACACTAACAGGGAAGACAAAATCCAACCCCTCTCCTTTTACCTGCTGTAGAAGGCTGGGTTCAACTACAACAGTAGCACTTCCCAGCTGAAAACTCAGATACAGGAAGAATAATTGAGAAAGCATAGCAATGCAACTTTAGAAAGCACTGCAATTTATTTTCATTTTTCCTGCAAGTGTTTTGAATAGAACAAGCTTTCTCCCTTTTAGAAAGTTCTTCATTCACCAGAAACTTTCTCTTAGCAGTTATATCCTTTATCCACCTAGATTAAGTGTTACCAAACTTAAAATATTTTGTACATTCACATAACCCAAAAGTAGGAGAATTTATTAAATGAAGAACAGAAATGATGCTAAGTATTGGAAGGGAATGGGATGCAGGAAGTGTTTCCTATCCTGAGCAAGATTAAATAGAAATACCTCTGTGTGTATATGTATATGCATTTATACACAGATGCTATGAGACACATGGTGAATATATATAGAGAGTTCCTACACAGACAACCAGGTCAGCAAATAAGGCACCATTGCTCATTACAGGAAAGAAAGAGAAAAAAAGAGTTAAGTGGAGGCTGAGAAATTGTACTAAACCAAGCATTTTCTTCACTAGATTTCAAGAGAAGCATCTTGGCAGCTAGTATCCAGAAAAGTTTGATGCAATGAAGAGGTTTCTCCCAATATTTGAGGACTGTAGCTACAGTTCCCCAAACAGAAACACCGAGCATCTTGGGCTAACACTGCTTGCAAAACTAAGAAATGCTTTGCCACCAGATTCTCCTGCTCATCCTTTACAGCTGCCTTCTCAACATTCACTCTCTTGCCTGCATCTTCCTCAGAAAGCAAAGTGGAAAAACCTTTTACCTTCAGGAACAGGGTCACATTTACTATCTCCTCAAATGCCAGTGCTGCTGCTGGAGCCCCAGTCTCATCTCAGGCACTCCGTGAGGGGCAATGAGCGGTACAAAGCAGAGCCACAAGTTCCATCCCAGCTCTCTGCACAGCATAAACCCCACCAGCAGCATTCACAGCCACCTTTGCAGTCACTGACAGCAGGAGCTCCCTCCCCTTTGTCCTACTTTAACTTTACCTCCCTCATTGGTTGGCAGCTCAGGGCCCCAGATGAATGCTCCTATTTTGTCTACAAACTCATCCCCATCTACACACAAGAGCTGTCATTATCCTCTTTCTCTGCTTATATCTGCACTCTCAAAATCCCCTGCATCCACTTCTCACTAGATTCTTGCACAGGCAAGAAGAAAGGAAGAAAGAAGATATTTCTTTGAAGAAAGCTGGCTCCCTGCATGATGGTAACACCAAAGCTATTTTGGGTACCCACTTCCATTAGAAAGCCTCTGCACTTTCTGTAAAAATGTACAGGCCTTCAGCATTTAAATATAAAGTAGGGGAAAATTATTATTTATATAATAATGATTATAATCATCATCAGTGTGCTCTGAGGAATGTAAAGAAACTTTCCCAATGAATGCTTTGCTCTAACTACTATCATTCACTTCTATATTCACCCCTGCATCCTTTCCAACTTTCTCTACCACAGCCAGATTACAGCCAATATACTTCACCACTGGTTTTAACGTGCTAACAGACAACACAGTGCCAGCAGAATACTGACTCCTACAAGGAGTTCAACTGAACAGTGGTTCTTAAATTCTGTCTTTGTTGCTGTGAGCAAAGTCCATCTTGGCATTGTGCAGTTATTTAGGAATTTAGTCTATTTAGGTACTACAAAATATTTTAATGCCTTCCATGAAAAATGAAACCAGTATACAACATACAAGAAACACTCAGAATACACAGCAAGGACTCTACCATATTAAACACTACAAGAATCAACTTTTACAAAGTATTACAAGAAACCAGCGCGGCTTTTTCCCCAACAAAATTTTAGATCAAAATCTGATGCAAATCAAAGAAATCAGAAAAGCCTTACAGTCTGCATGAAATAACAGCATTCCTCACTTAAAATAATCTCAAAAATCTCATCTGAATTTCTAAGCACCAAATATCAATTTAAAATAAAATAGGCAACAGCTTCTATATCCAGAAATTTACCACTGAAATTTCAGCAGTCTGTCCACATGGATAAACATCTTTACACACCCTCATGTTTTAGCCAGGGATGGAATTTAAAAAACCTTTTATAGAATTATTACATACTTTGTCTGAAAAATGACAACAGACATTAATTATTCTTCCTCTGTAGAGGCCTATATTTAAGTTCTGACAATTTATGTACTGCCCTACACCTGAATTCTATGTTTCCTCCAAGAGCAAGGACTTACATGCTACTGAGGATATATAATTATTGGTAAATATTTTTTCCTCACAGCAGGTGTTAGGACAACACAACACAAATATTACTTTTAAGCCATTCTGCTCAGCCTCTAAACAAGGAGAAGGAAAAAATAATAGCTAAAATTGATGACACGACTTTTCTGCTTACCTCCCAGATAGCACAGCTGCTGCTTCTCCATTAATATCAGGTGAGTTTCCTTCAATAGCATACGGAGGTAGAAGGGAGGGTGTGTGTGTGTGCATGGCAAGCTCACTGTTGCTCCCTTCCGCTACTGCTGACATCAGTAAGCCTACCTATTTATAATCCCACCACCTGACCAAACAGCCTACCGAGTACAGCTAGAGATTTGTACAGCTGTAATCCCAACATATCTACTTCAGCCAATTCAAAAGAGAGTATTAAGTAGCTTTGTTATGTCTTCTGTGGCTTTATACCATAAAAAGAATCCAATCCTGTTTTCCGCACCCTTTTATTCACACAAAAGTTTAATGGGAATTTTTAGAATTAGGACTAGTCCTTCCATCCATGCTATTTAGCCTTCCCCATTTCTCTGCCTGTGAGATATCCAACTAAACACCTCAGGTGAGCATATTCTAGGGATTAATGGAATATTTAGACAACAGAGACAAATACCCAAATACATCCAGTTAATTTCATTATCAGTACTACCTACAAAATTACTGAAATTTAAGACTTTAACAAATCAATTTTACAAGCCAAGTACAATATTTATGGTATCACAAAATCAAAAACAACTCAGAAGCGTTTAAAGTAGGATAATTTACAGAAGCTTGACCTTATTGTCAATTAAAACCAGAAGCTGCTTAAAAGCAGCTTAAAAGCAATTCTTGATTCAGTTACCTCTTCCCAAAGTCAGCCCTAATGCATTCAGCCATGGGAGGGCTGCTTGCAGCTGAGTCTGCCCAAGGACTGGGAAGGAATGCAGTCAACAAACTCTTAGGGCAAGTGCTGTCATCACTGGCAACATCCTGCAGGTTTCTATCATTGGTACATGTTGCTTCCAGATCTGTATCAGGCCACAGTGTGTTTCGAAGTGGCTTGAGTAGTGCTTCAGTGAGAGGAAAACACCTGTGTGAGTGCCTGTGTGCTGAGTAAACAACATTACTGACAGTTCCTTACCTAACCTTTCCTACCCGAGAAGTTCTACCACCAGCATTCATCCCACATTAATGCCAGACAAAACAGAAATGTAAGTCAGCTTTGCCTAAACGTGTGTAAGGCTGAATGAAACAATTAGTTGAATCAGTTGTGTTCCAAGTCAAATGCACTCTGCAACCAAACTTCAATAGTTAACAATAAAAGAATAAAAATCCTTTTGCTCGACTGATAAGCTGGAGGGGGCAATAATGCAGATGCAGCCAGGCTTCCAGGACAAGACTGCCTGCAGGAAAGGTTTGGTGCACACAGGGTTATCAGTGTTGGTTAAAACATCAACATATTTCCTGTGACTGCTATATCACACACAGGACACAGTATTTGAGATACTCACTTGGAAGCTTTAATTATTATCTGGGTCTAAAAGCTACAGCTAGAAATATACAATGAATACTCACAGTAATAAACCCTCTGTTTTGTTTTTTTTTAGTCCCTCTGTTATCTTGTGGTTATTTTACATGCAGTTTATCTAGTTAGCAATATCCTCCTTATAGCTTTCTTAGATTAAGCAGTAAATTTATCACTGCTGAAAAATCATGGGGCTTTCCATTCAGGGAGTGACAAAGAGAATTTAATACCACTGACCACAAGTAAGTGCCCAACATCTCAGATAACCTGAAAGGACAGAAAGGTTTCCCATTTCTACAAGTATGTACCTGGCCATTTTCCCTTCACCTGACAGAGGCTACTTTTACTGTTTCCCCAGTATCACTCAGCATAATTACTTGCTTTTTGGGGTTTTGTTTTTGTCTTTTAAGTTTCCAGAACACTTGTAGAAGGGAAATTGCAATATTAAAAGATGAGGAAGGAGGAGAACTTACACAGGGTATTAGGAAAAAAAAGAAAACTACCATATAAAGGAATGGAATTTAAAAGTTTTGTTTAGAATTTGGTTTAGAATTTTAAAGTGCTTCTCATTTTTTCATAAAGCATCTTCTTAAATTACAAATCCTGGCATTGCTGTGTAAAAACAGTTCCTAAACAAACATCAACTGAATAGTATCAGCAATGAATGTATGCACTATAAACTGCAATTTATTTTATAATTTCTCATGTGTACATTTAAAAGAAGCAAAAGAATTCTATTTTGCTAAATAGAATGACAGTATAGTGCTAAATACAAAACACTTCCCAGAGAGGTCCCTGTACAGGTCACATTTAAAAACAGATCTTTCATGCTTTTTAATCCATAGAATTGTTTCCAAGACCAAAAAGTTAAGACTTGTATGTACTAGTGTGGAAAAGAAACCAAAACTTTCCCAGTTCTTATTCTTAGATCTTTAATACTTTCAGATTCATCTATGATTACCCAGAGCATTTAGTACCTTTGCAATGGGGATAAAAAAAAAAAACCCAAACCACAACTCCAGAAGCCCAATGCACTGTTACAACTCAATGAATGTGTATCAATAATCTGCGTATGCAAAAGCTTCCCAGAATACTCTGGTTTTAAAAATCCCCAAGAGAGACACATCTGTGAAGCTGGGAACTCTTTGAACCTATTGTCTCTATTGTTATAACAAAAGACCGTTTTTTAAAACTATCTGATATTTCATCTGACCCTGAAATAATAATGATTATTTTTTTAAAATAATATCCATGAGAAACTGAAGTCTGAGAGCAGCAAGAATAGCAGGAAACACAGATTACCAGGGTAAGAATGGCATTCTTCCAGATTAAATTCTTGTTTTATTAAATACTCTGTTTCTTCAGTTGCTTTGTACCTACTGAGCTGACATCTCATCTGTGATGGACCAACACAGTAAAGTCTCCAGGGAAAGGCAAATAATTTTGTTAAATCAAAAAGAATTGGAAAAGAGAGCATAGACAAGAGGCTTTCAAATGGCTTGGAAACCGACCAAGAACTTCTTTTTCTTATGCAAGTCATACATCAGTGAGGAAAGCTGATTTTAGATTGTATCATCACTCAACAATAAGTGGGACTTAATTATTTTACCATTAGTTAACATTTGGTTTAAGGATTTCATGCATCACCATTAGAGAATTCTGCTGCATGTTCTCCTTTCACTTACTTGGAACAGTTAGAACATGACAAATTGGCGCAAGGACAAAAAGTAAATGTAAGAACACAATGACATGGTCTCAGCTGTCATGTCTCTTAAGCCATATCTCACCTTTGACCATCTCTCTTGATTCTCTCTGAACCTTCTGTTTACTACATCCCTGTGGATATGGCAGAGACCAGAACCATGCACTGTATTGTCACCAGAGACTTATACACTGGCGAAATCCTGGCTTCCCTTTTGTTCTCTGTTCCTTTGCTAATGTGCATGGCAAACTGATTTGTAGTAATCTATCTAAAGTGAATTTAATCTCATTTTATTATCCATTTAGTTTTGAAATCTTTTCTGCAAGTCCTCAGTCATATCTCCTCTTATCACAATGTATAATAACTTTTTACTGTCATCAAAATGTGACCTTGCTATTCAGCTGCTTTCTTAGATTATTAACATATTGAACAAGGAGTTCCAGCACAAATCTTGAAATCTTTTCTGCAAGTCCTCAGTCATATCTCCTCTTATCACAATGTATAATAACTTTTTACTGTCATCAAAATGTGACCTTGCTATTCAGCTGCTTTCTTAGATTAACATATGGAACAAGGAGTTCCAGCACAAATCCTATGGAACTCCAAGGTGGCATGGCCTCACCTTCACAGCAGAACATTTCCCATCTCACTGTTCTTACTGAGGCAAATTACATAGCCACGCAAGGTTTACTGTCTTATGCCATGTTTGTTTAGTTTCCTAAAGAGCTTTGGGGTAGAGACCCGGAGAAGTTTTTTAAATGACAAGCATGACTGTGCCAGTGGGCTTTTCCTCATACATTTGGTCAGCACAGCTCCTATATTGTTTTCTCTTTCCACAGCCTTAAGACATTTACATTGTATATATACTGCTACATCAAAGAGTTCCTCATTTCATTCTAACTGCGCTTGTTGCATGAGTCCGCAGAGAAACAGATTTTTATTGTTAAATTCAGCCACTAAATTTAGTTTGTCCCAAATAAGGTAAGAGCCCTCAACAAAGCTGTCCTAGCTGCTGTGCAAATCCAGAACAAAAAACAGGGTGCCTACTCAGAAAACATCTGTGGACCAAAGGACAAGCCTGTATTTTGGGCTGCCTGTTGACAGTATGACTTTGATAAATTGGTGCCTGACCTTTTCACTTCTCTACTTCTATTACAACCTTTTACCCTCATTTTAACATTATAGATCCAACTAACACAAAAGGTAATATGCAAACACTAGCACATTTTTTGACCTTACTGAGTCATTATTTCATCACAGCTGCAAAGGATCTGCCTCACTATTCCAAAATTGTTACAGTATTCTCTTCTGTGACAACTCACTGTCCCACCCCTCTAAGAGCAAGTTCTGTAACTTTTTCCATGGGACCACCACCTTCTCTCCTCACCTACGGCTCCACTTGCTTTACACCATTACACCTACAAACTTCTGACAATCAAGAATCCATAATATTTCTTGGTAAGTGCAGGGTAATACATGACAACTTCCCACATTGTTAAGGTCAAAGAGAATCAGAAACCAAGAAACTTGGGATAGCTTGTGACAATTAAGCTCTACAGAGGAACTCAAGGGTTAAGGTAAAAGTTTCAAACTCCCCAGCCTCTGATAAGCAAAATGCTTCAATTCATGCTTACTAGGTCAGAGAATAAGAGCATACTAAGAGATGTTATCCAGAAGTTTTGTTCACTTAAAACCAAAAAGAACTGCATATTGCAAGACAATCCTCAACTTCTGAGTTTTGGTGATTCAGACATACTTGAGAGAACATGACATTAAAATCAAGAGGTCATTAACCACCCAGAAATTATCATTTTGGGAAGTCAGCATCTCCTCCCCCCAGGTACACACGTTACAGAAATGTCTCAGTGAACCAAATACATCACTTAAGGAGTAAATGACACGTTACTACATGTTGCTAGGTAGTACTGACATGGGATTAATGGTGGAACAAAAGATAAGAAATAAGAAACAACCAGGGTTGTAAACTGGGGGATTTTTTCCCAATATTTTTCAAGTCAATTTGATATAGCTAGGTAACAGATGGTATATTATGTTTTTCCTGCCTTAACACAATTTAAAAACAAGTTACAGATGGCTATAATGAAATCCTCATTAACACACTTATATTTTCAGAGTTCAGTATAGCAATAATGAAACTTTCAGGTCTGGAATTTCCTGTTGCTTAATTAGTGGTTAGGTTAATAGCCTGAGGAAGTGCACAACCCAAAAAGTTCCCTTATTTTTTAATCATATAATTACTATATTCATATTTCTGGGAAAGCTCTCAAGATAGATTTAATATCACAGTAAAGCCACCTTTATAGGTCTCCCTCGTTTCGTGAAAAAACTGTATTATTTTATTTAGCAGAGCACGTGGGCAGGAAAGCCATGAACAGGCTTAATTCAGCTGCCTCTGGGAAGTTTCAACTTGTTTTTATTTTGAAGATACCAACTTAGAGAATTCTGCCAATACACATTACACCAAACATCCTCTACAGAAAAGCTAGAATCAACAGCTATGGATCTATTGCTACAATGTTATCACAAGATCATTGATTAGTGCTTTAATAATTACTTTTTTTTTAAATCCCAGTTTATAATCATCTACCATAGCTTGAAATATGACATACTGTTAACAGCATACTGCAATATCCCTAAATCTCTGATGTAGAAAGAGGAAAAATAGAACAACCATGAATCTTGCACTCGGGTTACTCCCATAAGTTAAGCTACTGCCAGCTGTCAGTTGTGTTATTCAACAGTATGGTTAAAATAGCAGTGAAAGATGTGGAATTCAGCACTGAAGCCCCTCTGGCTGTCAGTAACCACATACAGGTTACTAACTGGTAGCACCGTGCCCGCACTGCTGTGCTCTGTCCTGCACAATGCAAGGCAAAGGCTGCAGCCAAAGCCGTGCCCTGGCCCAGCCGTGCCTTGGCTGGGCGGTGCAGCCACACCTCCCAGTAACCCACACCCACACACGGTGCTGCACAACAAGGAGCATGGTGCCTTGGCACAACTGAGTCCCAAAATATTATTGAGTGCTGCTGCTGATTTTTTTTTTTCCTTTTTAACTGCCATCACCAAAAAACTAAATTGAGACATTGTCACACCCTTGTTACCAAGCACAAATGGAAACAACCATGCAGCTCTTTGAAGTGCTAGAGCTTCAAAAGAGGATAGCCACTGCCAAAACATCATGAAAGCAACATAATGTGGAAAATCTGACTTGCAACTGAAGTTACATAGTTAAAAAGACACAGTATCCAAATATTTAGAAGTTGTAATGCTAGAAATATCTTTTAAGCCCAGCAAACTCACTTATGACAAAGAATAGCAGGGAAAGAGAATTTGGATTCTCTAAGAAACACATAATCATCATTATCATTATTATTATTATTACTAGTCTGTAAGATTTTGTAGCCCTCCAATTTCTTCAAAACCTATTTTGATATTAAGGAGAATTGAAGCACTATTATCTTAACCAGCAGAAGTAGGAGACAAGTACTGCAAAGACTTTCTAGAACACTAAATGTCACTACTGGCTTCAACAGTCAAGTACACCCAGAAACCAACTGAAAAAACCCAGAGTGCTTTTAGAGGTCTGAGCACTACAGCTCCAAACAGAGTTACTTAAATCACTACCAGAGGCCTAGAAAGCCAATAAAATATCTAACAGATAAAATAAAGCTCCAGCAATGATTTTCTCCTGGAAAAATCCCATATTTTAATTCAGAAACTTTCAGATCCAGTTTCACACAGAAGTTTCCATAATCATATCCATTCCTTGACAGAACAGTCTGTACTGTGACAGATCTTTCTACAGCAGCAAGAAAATTAGATGTAGCTTTAGTAAGAAGTTAAACAAGTTTCTTGTTCTGAATATTTACACACAGTATAACATGGTTTTTATAAACCTGTAACTCTGGTCAAGCTCAGTAACACTCACTCACCTCCTTCCAAAAGAAAATGTTAAAAATAATTGCAATGTTTCAATCCTAAACAGCAGTTTGTGAAGCAAGGACACCTTGTGTTTCCTTCACCCAGCACTCTCTCACTTCATTCTTCAGAATAGTACATCTGGTGCAACAGTTCTCTTAATGTTTTGAATTTCTGTACTTAGCAGATGGCAAAAAGGAAAAAAAATTAAAAATTGAATATTATATTACAGTTACAAACTTTGTCATGCAAGTTTCAGGTACTTCTTCAAAGTGAAGTAAACACAAGACAATGGTAAAATTATAGTTAATTGTACTACAAGGATACATACTAAAATCTGTATAGAAAGTCCTCCCCTTTTTAATAATGACATCAAACAACTCATATAAGAGTTTTGTTTTCCAGAAACTGAAACTCACTTAAAAGAGGGTCTTCATTCCAGAGGGGTAAGAAGTTGTCTGGGGAGCAAAAGTCCATGGCTATAAAGATGGCACGTGGGAAGGAACACGCCTCAGGTTCCCTGCTACCCATCAGACAGGAATGAGGAAGAACAATAGAGTGTTCTTTCTTACCTAACACACACACACACAAATAACCTTCTTAATTCAGATAAGCATCTATGTTTGGAATCAGTATCACAGACTGGGAGTGTATCACACCTGCTTCTGGAAGGGGCAGCTAATCATGTTTAGGGAATTCTCTCTATCATTCTGCAGAAGAAAGCTCAAATCAATAAAGCCAAAAAAAATAAAAGATAAGGAAATATGCCTTCCAAAATACAGACTTTATTCTAGATAAAGCAGAGATTACATGGTACCATTACAAAACAGTTTAAAATAACTCAAAAGAAGGCCAAATGTAACAGGTCAGTATCATTAAAATGTTCTTCGTAACAAAAAAAAAATAAAATTAAAGGCTCATTCTCTGCTTCAAACCCTAATTTTAGATTAATATTCAGAAGTGCAAGTGCATTCAGCCTCTATTACATGTGGTTTTGACCCAGTACAGAGTACACCCATCCAAGCCATGAGCAGCCACAGATTCTCCAGGGGAATGCTATGGGAAATGGCATCAGAAGCTTTACTAAGGCCCAGGCAAGCAACATCCACTAGACCTTGTCATAGGAGCACAATAAGTTGGTCGAGCAGAACCTACCTTTACCAAAACCATGCTGGTTGGGACAGATCCCCTGATTGTCCTGCACATGCCACATGATATCACTCCAGATAATCTGCTCCATAACCTTCCCTCATTTCATGGGGCACTCAGTTCATCACACAGTGCTATACTGCCTGTGCAGTATGCTCTGTGTAATGGCATAGAAACGCTTAACAAAATTTTTTTTATACTAATAAAATCCAAGTTCTTAAAAAGCTCTTCATGTAATTGGACCATGCCCTCGATTTTCTACCTACCCAGAAAAGACTAAAAGAGGAGGTGACACAAATATTCAAATATTTATATTTGTGTGGACTACAAACACTGAAATTCTACCAAACTTAAAAAAAAAAAAAAAAAAGAGAGAGAAAGAGAAAGGAATATATTTACTCAGTAGCAGTAATAGGCCTCTTATTCCATAGCAAATTCACCAATGTTTCTAGGAGTCTTGTCTTAATGTGCTGCTAGAAAAGCATTACATTATTATGGTTACAGCCACAGAACATTTGGTCTGCTTTATCTGCATTATCTAGTTTTAAACCTAGGAATACAATATACCAAGTTTTTATGACTCAGTGTTTTACTGTAGCCCTGTAAACATTGCAAGCCTCCAGCAGAAAGGCAAACAGTTACAGTGAGTGACTCTTTCTGGCAGTATTTTTTTTCCTATAAAACATCAAACAGTCCAAGTTAGAGACAGCATATCCTAGAACTCAAGGAACAGAATGTATCAAATTTTTTTTTCCCTTGGGTTTTTTGCTGTTTTCCTTTCCCCTTGTTGGCTGTGTGTACAATCCAAAACGTATCTTTTCAAAAAGGTTCCTAGAGACAGAAAGTTTAAGAGATGAGCTCTTGTGTTCTTTGTTCTTTAAAATAAAATTTTCTAAATTTTATTTTAAAGAAAGACATAAACAAACCTATCAAAAGGATATGGCAGTGCTTACAGCCCAGTCATGAATTTCACTTTCTCAACAGCAAGCAGCAATTTTCTTTCCTAGTGAAAAGCCACTAGAAACACTAACAGGCTTTTATTTAAAATGCTGAATACTAATGAGAATTTGATACAAGTATACAAGTTCTGAAATCATTTTGTTAAGATACAGTTACAGTTCTTTTGTGATCTATGGTATTGAAGGAAACATTGTGCCAGGCAAAATCTAATACAGGAAGGACTCAAGTCAGGACCTGTGATACAAAAAGAACGTACATTTATGTGTACATTTCCATAGTCTGTCTTCTGTTTTAAGGAGTAATCAGAATTTTCCATGACTTATACCTGAGTCATTTTAAAAACAAAACCCAAAATCTAAAGTACAATTAACCTGTTCCTTCCATTGCAATTTAGAGCAATATAAAGCCTGTAGGATTTCTGCAATAACTAACTTAAATCACAGACACTTAAGTTTACAAACTACCACTTCCTGTAGGATTTCTGCAATAACTAACTTAAGTTTACAAACTACCACTACCTCAGAAGCCTGATGTGCAGCAGAAAGACCAAACAAGCTTCCTAAATAAAGACAAGTAATCAGAAACTTCTCTGTCCCTGTTGCCCACATTACATCCACTTCTACCTTTGGTTGTTCCTATGTGGGAATCTAGACTTACCAAAATTTGTATTTAACTGCAAGTATTATAGCACCCAAAACCATTTGACAAAAATTAAGTACAGTTTTTTAACTGTTTCTTTGTAAAGTTTTTGTCTGCAACTGCAAGTATTATAGCACCCAAAACCATTTGACAAAAATTAAGTACACTTTTTAACTGTTTCTTTGTAAACTTTTTGTTTGTCATTTTGCTTAGATACACACTGCATTTATAATAAAAATAATAATTTTTTTAAAAAAGCACAAGCCTGCTTGACAAAGAGTGGAATCATCCTGACAACACTGGAAGGAGGAAACTGCATTTTTATCCCTCACTATTTAAGATTTTCCAACAAGTTTCCAACAAACAGTACAACTACAAGTATGGACTGTAGCATCACGTACTTCCAGTGCTGGTTTTGAGATTCTGCAAGAACTCAGATACCATGTACATACAGCTCTACTTACAATTTACACACAAAATGTTAATTTGGAAAAAGGAGAATCCACTTTCCAAAAAAAACCCAAGTATAACTCTTGTAATTAGGAAACAAATGTAAATGTAACATCTGCTTATCAGAAAAGCCTAGACACATTAAGTATATCGCTTGATACTTACCACGCTCTCACATTTTTCATTTCTGTTACTGGAAAATACAAAGTGAGGACGCTGAAGCCCAGAGGTGTCTCAGTAATGCCTGCTGAGGCTTTGCTAGCCCAGACTTGATTTGTCCCTTAGTCACTCGCCCTGCCTCCGCACGGCGTGAGTGGCTCTGGGGCAGGCAGCGAAACCCAGCAGCGCCATCGGCCCAACCACAGAGCACGCGTGGGAAGTGTCCTTCCTTAAAATAAACACTCCTGCAGCAAGAAAATACTGAAAGTGTGGTCAAAGTACTACAATAAAACCTCTTATAACACTGAGAGCACTGACCCAAATACATATCCAAGCGCTAGGGAGTGACAGGAGAGCCTTTGGGGTATGGGGGAGAGGCAGTGGGCAGTGGCCATAAGCCCAGGGAATGCTGCTGAGGCCCTGCTGAGCAGGGATGTTACTGCTCCCACCTGGGCAGAAGGGCTGTTCTGCTGTTCCCTGACAGAATAATAGTAAGACAATACAGACAGGTAAAACCCTGCCTTTGATTCAGAGATGTTACTAAAACTAAGCTGGCTGTGAAGAAGGAAAGCTTTTCCTCGCCATGATATGCCAAGCAGGTGCAGTGCTGAAAAGTTACTTTTTATCTACTTGTGAAATATCTTCCACAGTATATGACTTCTTATGTATAAAACCAGTCTTAAACATTCAAGTACTTATCCCACCAAGATTTGAGCACCTCTGTAAAATGGTGCAAGACAAAGCACTATTACTTCAAAGCATAACGCTGCTTTTAAAAACAAAATCTCTCTGACATCCTTCAATTTGAGTCAACAAAAATGTAGACGTCTTGAATACAAAATAAAATCAACTCCTTCCATAAGCAGTGTTGTGTCTACCTAGACAATCTAATTTTAAAGTTAAACCATCTGCCTAGAAAACTGACTACCTGGAAATCAAATATTTGCATATGTAACATTGCTGGAACTGAATGAGACCAATTATCATAGTCCTTCAAGTTACTGCTGTGAAGTGACACATTTGCTTTCCAGCTCCAGTGCGATCTTTCCTTTTCAATGACCAAACCAGGCATGCTTAGTGATTTGATCCAGGAGGTGAATGAACTGGTATTTCTCAGAAATTCCCTTTCTGGTTCTTAATCTAGGCAGGTTTCAGCAAGGACAAATAATGTTAAAGATAGGCAAAAAGAAAAAAAAAATGTGTTGTACTATCCTGGTTAGACCAGGTCTGCAGCTAGGAGCACAGACATTTTCCAAATTCACAAGTAACTTTCCCTCTGGGGATGAGGCAACAGAAACCAGTTGCTTTAATAGAAGCCATAAGAAAGAAAGCCACAGGGTGGCACTGCAAGTAGACTGTATTTTGAAATTACTTGGCTGTTTATTCTTTTCCAGACAAATCAGAGCATATCTAATCCCATCTGTATAAAACAGGAGTGGTTCTGTAGTTGTTCTCCAAACGTTCTATTTTCCAGCAACAAATACCCCTAGAATATAAATCACATCATAAAAAAGGCACCTTCTGCAGAAATGACAGGGTATTTTATAAATTAATAAAATGGTATTTAAGAGTATTAACACAAGAATGTTATTGTAAAGACGGGCTAGGAATGGATATCTATTTTGGGTTTGTCAGATCATTCTAAAACAATTCAAGAAAAAAATCTTTCCAAAGCATGTGCATTTTCATACAAAAGCTAAAGAATTTTTTTCAGACCATGACTTTTTATGAAGGTTGAGATGGCAAAATCTCAAACAGATCTCTCTCTGAAAGGAAGAACAGTATTAACTTTAAAAAAGTATATGAAAAAGCCTTCACACAGCATTCAGTATTATCATATGCTTTTAAAACACTTTCCTTCTCATACATAAAAGAATCATACTTCATCCAAACTAGATGACTTAGTACAGTACTATTTCAAAGCTAAACTTAGAAATCTATTTAATCTGCTTTGTTGGCTTCTTCTCTCCCAAATTTCAATTCCCTACCATTTGAGTTAAAGCAGAAACATTTGTTAAAAGTGCTATTACTGTTCATTTAGCAAACTAACCAATTTTCAAAGGAGAGTTGGAGGTCATCCAGGATCACAAGTTCCTTTCTACTTTCTAAAACAAAAAGTCCCTTCAAGGTATAAATTTGATATTTCAGTAGATTCTGAACTAACAGACACTATATGACTATGCACAACCATGTTAATTGCTGAAGTCTAGATCAATATAAGTTTTCAGTTGGAAAGTACAATCAGTAACAAACGAAAATAAACAAAGTTGTATTTTTGTTCAGTTGCACCATAATATAAATTAGAACACCAATTCATCTGCTATGATTTTTCTTATTCCAAAGGACAAGAATTCTCAAAAAATAGAAAGTTTTAATTTTTTCTCCTCAGACAGAAGTTCAAGAGTGGACTGGCAATTATTCCAACTGCCAAGACATTCTTTCTGCTAGGAGATTGCTCCCTGTATTTTTAAAACTATTTGTATATGGAGATTATTTTGCTATTAGATAGCATAACATAAATATATGGGCAAAGAAATACGCCAATATAGCTGTGACTTTAACATTAGGATAAGGCAGATCATTATGTAATAGAACTGGTTGCCAAAGCTATATAAATTTGATTTGAGCACATATTTGCCTGCTTTGTGGACTCATACTAAAGCACTCTGCATGCTAATAAAGGGTTTCTGCCTGACAAAGACTAAATTGAAAAGTTAGTCACCTGGAAAAAAGAAATTTATTTTGGCATCAAAATATCAGTGCCTGCTGTCAATATTGCTTGAAAATCATGTATTTAATACAAAAGTAATTAAGACACCTCCCTCTCAAAAAAAAAACCCCAAAATGAATCTAAAAACACCAAAAAACCAAAACAAACCACAAGCCAACCACAAAACTCAAAGCATAATTCTTACTACTATCAAGATTTGTCTGTTATTATTTCCTCTGCTTGGAATGGGACAGCAAGGGCTTCTGTTGAATTGTTGGTGTGTAGACACTGAGTAACTACTTCCAACACTTCATACAATAACCTCCCAGTTCATCAGTTCAACATCAGCTATGATACTGTCTACATATAACACTGCAAGGTCGTGTGCTGAATGCAACCAATGCAAGTGAACTTCATCAATTCTAAATAAAGGAGCTATTTAAGCAAAAAATAGACAAACTGGATGAAATCTAATATGCTTCCAATAAACTACTCTGTGCCCCTCTATTGATACTTATGCCATTATTAACAGACAGCTAAACAAAAGTGGATAAATTTGGGAAATAGGTACATTGTTCATCAAGGCAATATCCTTAAAAGTATGAACTTTGAGGAAGCTGTGACTTAGAAGACATATGGAAGTAACCAGCATGTCTTTGCTTTGAATTATGTTTTCTTCTGCTTTTTAATTTCCTTATTTAAGGCAAATTAGTGCTCATAGTTAATTTGTACATATTTTTCACAGCTTTGGAATAATGTTTCTGGACAGCAGAACCTAGCCGATGCATTAAGCTTTCCTAGTTGGACATTAGCAACTAGAACAGCACTTGGTCTCTGATATGCCATTACAGAACTTTCAGATCTAGATAAGACATATACAGGCCCACCAAGGGGAAAAAAAAAACCAAACAACAAAACAAACAAATAGCCAAATTTTGACTCATAAAATCAAATGCCAAAGAAAGGATTCTACCAATCCTAGTCCTGTCTCACCCAATGTGGAACAAAAAACTAAACAAATATAATCCATGTTTTCACATCTTGAGTATCTCAGAATTTAAAAGGTTATTTATTTATGCAGATGACTAAACACTCCCCTTCATTTTTCAACTATCCTTGAACAGAAGTATTTGTTCAAGAACATAAAGAACAGAAAAATAAATTGGTTTATAGCTCTTGTCACTGCAATGGAAAACATTTGTTTCCAGTTCTTAAAAACTGCAGTATCACACAATTTAACACTCTTCCTAAATCAATATTTAGTCCAAATTTCTGCACAACCCACAAGGATTTAGATAGAAGAAATTTTAAAAAGCCAAACAAAATGCTATACACAACTATTCCTAGCCAACACTACAAGGCACATTCTTACATTCCCATGGAAAGTTAACAGGATGAGGAGCATGGCTTCATGTTCCCTTGAGGCCAGGCACAACTGAACTACTGGACAAAGAACAAGTTCTGGTCCCCATCACTTGCACATTCACATAGATCATGGGAACTCATTTTCTCTGGGTCACTTGGCTACACAGCTGTGTGTGTGTCATTTGTTATTAGAACACAAATATTTTCTTTTAAATGGACAACCAAGTACTACATGATTAAAAAAAAAAAAAAACCAGAAGAGACAAAAATATCTGTCTGGATGGCATGCTTTACAGCATAAGCAAACCACACATGCAAAGCCAGTTTTGTAGTGTTCAGTGAAACCATCCTATGATTCTGCCAAATTAAAAACTTAAAGACAGCTGACCTTTATCATCATAATCCTCCCAGGAGGAGTCCAAAACCTATGATGCAGAAGCCCCATCACACTTTGACAATCCTATCCCTGTTCCAGTTTCTACCCCAAAGTCATGACCACTTCTTTAACAATTTCAGTAGGACTGAGGAGTGATGGTGGATGGACAATTGATGCAATCATGATACTGTCCCTACCATAATACATAAGTGGCTTTGTGTTCAAGGTTCTGGGACAGCCACAAAAGACATTTTTTGGACAAAGCTGGTTTAGTATTGATTCAGACACATTGATAGGGAGCAGTAAAATAGGAAACAGCTTTGTCACTTAATTTATGTATAGAGCCTCAAACATAGCATGGCCTGTTGCTAAGAGAGAGCAGAATTCACCTGTCAGATTAGGAGTTACAGTAGGTAAAGACAGAGGAAACTGAGTGATTCTCAGGCTGGTCCACCCACCTCTCACCATGTTCTCGATCTAAGGATCCAGCCATTGGATCCCACTCCTAATCATGATGCAAATCACCAGACCACACCTAAATACTCACCAGCAGCCTGGCTGAATCTCTTTGCTAAAAAACAAAACAAAACAAAACAAAAAAAACCTAACCTGGCTAAAAAATGGATGTTCTTCAAACATTTCAAACTATTCAACCTTAGGCACTATTTCTGTGCCTAAGGTTGCATGGTTTCTCAATTTCACCATCATTTATATTCTCAACATTCCATTTCCTGCATATTTGCCAATGTGAAACAGGTTGAATGGGGGATACCTCTGCCATGGTAGCATTGCAGGCTGTGTGAAACATTTTTTCAACTGCAAATATGACCCAACAGCCTTTAAAAATATTCTATGCCATTAGCTTTCTGGTGTCAAAGATGGCTAATACGGATATCAGGTGACTGTCAAAAGCAAAGAATAGTTACAATGACAAAAACTTCTGAGAAAATTGCAAGAAAAATCCTACCGCTAGGCCAAGTTGTCATTTCTCTCTATCCTTCTACAATTACATGACTGCATAACTTTATCACCATTGATGTTAAGTGATGAAGCGAAGTGACTGGGTGAAGGAAACAACAGACAAATAGAATAATTTAGCTTGGAGAAGACCCTTAAAATCATGAAGTCCAATCATAAACTTAAAACTGCCAGGTTCTTATCTTCTGCACTGGAGAGATGAAACTGCCTTTTCAGATTGTCCACTCCTGCTCATATTATTTTAACTTTTTTTTGAAATAATAGATGATGAAGTGCAATCATCCCTTCCTTTCTGGCAAAAGTATACACCAGCTTAGTTACCAAGGCATTCAGTTGCAGGCCTTGGTACCCCACCTCTTTTTATCATTTAAAATCTCATTATTTTACTGCCAAATTCAAATCTGAAACTCCCACTTAGGGAAGCTCAAGGGATGTAAATCATCTGCTTCCTTTCTTGGCATCCTGTGTCTCCAAATATGACACTGTTATGTTCAAATCAGACTAAATTAGGAAGCCTAGACATTTAAAGGGACATTAAGCACAAAACATTGGGGTCAAGCCTTGCAAATCTTTGATATGACAGCTTTATCTCTCATCAGTCTTGCTTATTTCCAACAGAATTATAATAACATAATACAATTTAAATAAACCAACAAAGGAGAACCCTCACTGTTATTTCACTGCATTTTCTGTATATCATTAAGCTTAAAAGCAATAATGGAATAATTATAAGACTATTATTCCATTATTGCACTAACTGCAGCAGGAGTCCTTACATCCACTGACCAAATTAGAAGAGAACTCGGGGTGTATCAGCTGGGACTATGAAACGTTACAGTGCAATGCAACTATTCTGTTTACAATCAGTTAGTCAAAACAGCTCAGATCAGTAAGAATTGATTCAGGCCAGGTTAGAGTATCCTCCAGAAACTACTGACATTTTCTGAAGACAAAGCCAATGTTTAACAATAGGAACCGGTGATATCCCTGACTCCTGTAGTTTAAAGCCTTAAGTGAAGCATCAGAGGTTCTATGAAAAATATTCTCCTTATGGTTTTTTTCAAATCTTTTTCTTTATTTTTACTACTGAGTAACTTAGCATGTAAAAAGAGAAGATTGATCAGTGAAAGAACCAATCAGAATTTATCAGCTCCTTGTACTTAATTTCTTCTTGATTTAATTCCCAGGACAGCAGTTATTTTTCTGTTAATTGTAAGGTCAAAGAGGACCTCATGGAAGCAATAAGCAGCAGGAACTAAATAAACAGAAGACCGGATCTTTAATGCAAATGTGTTTCCTGGAGGAAAGGAGTAAATCAGTGCAGATAATGTAGTACAGAAGCAGGGAAAAAAATTAAAAAATAAAAATCCCATGTTCTGAAACAATCTGTTCAAAAGTTTTCCCCTGGAACATAACCAGCTCTTCAAAACCAGTGCCCTGCTGAGGAATTTACGTACTTGCCAAGGTTTAAGTTACTAATCAAAAGCAACAGCTATTTGATTTGTGGATGCAAAGTCATAGTACTTGCTCAAAGTCAAAATAAACCAAACAAGCAAACAAATCACAATTATTTTAAGGTACAACACAAGTGCAGTGTGAGAGCTGCCTGTGTGAGTGTGTAACTGAGACAAGCAGACCAGAATACATCCCCCTTCATTACATGTTTCAAGAAAAAGAATACTGGCAGTACAATTAAGAGGCCTTCAGAGTACTGAACCAGTTCAAATAATGCTTAATGCTTTTCAAATCCATCAGTTACAAGGTCACACCAGGGTAATTCCACAGCATGTCTCCTGATAACAGTGCTTCTGGCCTGTTAAAGAACCACATATTTCTACGAACAGGTAGAACTTAGTTTATCTTTAATAACCAGAGAGCATGACTCTTTAGATATCATGTGCATTTCCCAAAATCACTGTTTAAGCCTAAAACATTATCCTTACTTAATAAACCGCTGCTACAGACACTAGCACACCTGATAACTGACAAATACATTTTCAAAAATTAGTTTCTGCCCCCAGAAAAGGCTCCCCTTCACAGAAGTTTTTTTATCTCTGTATATAATATAGTATCCTCCCAAGTACACCCAACATAACTTGATCGGTACTACAGAGACTCCTTGTGTTTCAAAAAAAGACTTCACACCTTATTAATTTCTACAACTCCTTACTAAAGAAATGAGACATATTTAAGATTTTGAGACTTCTGCCTCCCCTGTGAAAAAGCAGAAAGAAGTAGAATAGAGAGGCCTTACTTCTTCAAAAACACATAATTACTTGTTATTAGAATACAGTCAAATTCTAGTTTTAAATATAAAGTTATTTTATCAACATTATTAATTTAAAAAATACTGAAAAGTGGGTACCATAAGGAATCAGGAATTATGAAAATTAGGTATCAAGAGCCTGAACACAGCTGCCTACCGAGTTCCTGCAATATCATTCCCACACAGAACTTCAGTGAAATGTAGATAAGTGATGCTACATAATGGAATAGTCATTATGAGTATCAAATTTTATGAAAACTATGCATCTGAAAGATGAGTTTATGTTTCAGTACAAAGCACAATTGATATTAAAACAATATTAAGTTTCGGCTGTGTCAATATTCTTTCAGGAGTGAATTATATCTACTCTCCCTTAAAATACTGCACACATGACTCACCACTGCTGCCTTTTCCCTTTCTTTCTGTGTTCCTCTGCTTCCATCAGCAGCATGGTTTCCCATCTGATTCATGCTCAGGATTCTCACTGCAGGGAGGCTAACTCTGCACTTGAGTACAAATGCTAAGAGGATGACAACACTCTACTAATTAGTGTAAACTGTTTATGCCTAAGAAAAACTTAGTTGTATTTCCTAAATAACAATCTGGGCCATTCTAAAGTGCACTACAGATCTACCACAGGTTGGATTAGATGATCTTCAAAGGTTGCCTCCAAGCCAAATAATTCTATTATTTCCCTGAAGACAAAAATAAACTGGTACAAATCAAAAGCAGAAAAGTATTTTGGCATACCTTCTTCCTCAGGAGGGAAAGTATACATGCATATAGTGCTTAGAAGCATAAAAACTATTCATTTTAAAAACAAAGGCAACACCATTCTAGCTGGCATTAAGAAGCAGTAGAACAGTACAAACAGAGCAAAGAAGTCCTTTAAAAGAGAATATGAGAACAAACAAAAAATGGCTTAGGCTATCAAACAAAAATTTAAAGAGGCTACAAGTTAATGCAAAACAAAGCCCAGCAAGGACACTGGCACAGGGAAAAAGCCACCTGGCCATTTCCAGATGCCACGACTAACTGGACACAGCTTGAACCAACAGGGTTTAACAGGCGCCAGGGAAATATTTCACATCCTCCTCAGTAAAATCACCTTTGACTTAAATATAGTGAAGGGGTTTTCTACTTGTTCTAAACAATCATAAAGAGGTAAAAATAACCCCATTCTGTTTGTCCTATTGAATAAGGGATTAAAATAACTGGCAAGGCTTTAAGTCATGAGCTTGAGGTGGATTCACTAGGTCACAATTGGAAAAGGAGAACTGCCAGTCCTTGATAAGCACAGCAATTACCATTCTTTTATATACAGAACCACTCAAAGGGAGTACAGCTTCCTTAAACAGCAATCACAGCATATCCTTTGATTTATACAGCAGTCCTGCAGCAATACAACCAACATCCTGTTTTCATCTTAAAGTACAGCTGGGCACTTTGTCTACAGACTTTATTTATCGGAGTCCCCATAACTGAGTGCCTTGTCATTATAAGAAACAGCACCCTTCAACTTAGCAGCATTTTATCTTCCTGGTTCTTTCCTTATGAAAATTCTTACATGGTATGCACCTGACCAATAGAGCAAATAGAGCTTTACTGCAAACTTCAATACAATGTGACTTAAGTTTATAAATGTTAACTAAATACAGTAACACACTTCTCCCACCCAAAAAGTCATGTAAAAAATGCACCCAAGAAATTTCAGACAAAAAGGGTTTTCTTACCTCATGGATTTCAAAAGAAAGGACAAAAATATCTAAGCTGCCAGATCTCCTAAAGCCTGTAAAACACACAAATTCCTGATATCTGAAACCACCTCTGTAAGTTCATCCTGGATTTGGAAGTTATTCTTGAATACAACAGCAAATCTCTGTAAAATGCCTAAAAGAATGTATGTCTAAAGCATTTCATCAGACATAGCATGGATTATTTAATAATTCTGTATCCTGTGTTATCACAACAGTCAGATTCCTGTCAGAAATGCAGTATTTTCCACATTCTTACCATGACAGTAGCCAGCCAAATAGCATTTTGAATTATTTACATGCTCATACTCCGTAACCATGCAGTAACTGATGAACATGCCATTCACATGTTGTCACACTCTAGAAATAGAAAGACCAAGAGTGCTTAACTCTACCACTTTATTTGTGCAAAAGTTTTAGAAGAAATTGTTGCTTACTGAATATATTAAATCACTAAACACTTATAAAATGAGGAAACTTCTGCTAGCTATATCTATAAGACATCCACATTTTTTACCCATTTATCCTCAAGCAAGTGGTAAGCTGCGTATCGGCACAATCTCAGTGCAAACAAAGAGGCAATTACTAGTATCAATATAAGGCAAACTTCTTATTTAAAAGTAAATGGCCCTGATTCAAGACCCATAGAGAACCTTGGATTGGTCTGGCCAGAAAACAGCCTGTGGTAGGGGCAAATAACAGGCAAAATTCCTGCCAACACTGTGCAGCAGAAGAAGCCAAAGTGACAAGAATGTAGATGAGAATATCACCTTGACCAGAGTGTCTGCTCCTGTCCTTAGTGGTATGAGATAGGTCAGGACAAGCTGCAGACAGTTCATTTGCTAAAATCTCCAAAAATTTGTCATTAATTCCCCACAATTAACTGCAGCATATCAGTGCTTCACTTGTTGTCATAAAACTGAAATTAACAAGTGGAAAACCAGAGCAGTCAATTTGGATAAAAAGTTCATGAGCAGCTATCTATTCAGATCATAGAAGCAGAACAAGACATAAATAAGGGAGACTAAAACTCAGCTGCAAATCTGTGAACTTTTCTGAAGTTCACCCTCACCCTGCTGAGTAAAACTGTCAATAACCCAAAGCCCATCTACCTCCCCCAAGTACACTTTCTCTCTACCAGTAAGTATGGGTTGCGTTTTGAATGCCTCCCAAAAGAGGAAATTCATGAAAAGAACTCTGGCTTCATATCAGAGAAGAGACTGAAATTGTGGCTAATGGCCATCCCACCGTTCTTTTGACACACATAAAACGACAATGATCAGAATTTTAGATATTTTTATTACATGAATATAAAGTCACTAGCCTAATGCTGTTAGCTTGAAGCAGAAAGGCTCTTTGGATGCAGAAATTCAAAGCTGACACTTCAAAAACATCACAAGCTACAATATGCTACAAAAATACAAGCTACAGACAAAGAAACAAAAGCCTTGTCTAACATTAAAAACAGGAGAAGGTACTATCCCAGACTTCCATGATTTGATTATCAGCAACTTATCACAGGCTTCTTCTGACTGAAGCAGAGAACATGAAGTTGCAACGAACTGAGTCTACCAGCTCAACAGCAGCAGCAAACCGACTCAGCTGAGAACAAGACACACAAACTTCCTTCTACCTGGAGAGTCCACAAGGGAGGGAGAGAGGTATGCAACTTCTGTCAATTATTCAAAATCCAAACAAAGAAACAAAAAAATGGGGGGAAGTGGAAGAAATAATTTCCACATCCAGTGTCAGATCTTTGAATCAGCCTTCCTCACAGACCAAGCCACTTCTTTCTTGCTGTCACTTCAATAGTTAAGTGAAAATATTTGTTAATCAAAGTCACTGGTAAGCACAATGGTACACAATAGTGGTACAGCTACGTCAGGTTGAGAATGTGACTCACATTTTCTGACGGATCTCATTTTATCATCAGAAGCAAAAAGTTTTTTAAGTTGAGGTAAATGACTGTTTACAATTCCAACCAATGCTATGTTGTGTTTAGCCATGCCCTTTTGTCTTTGGTAAAGGATCACATGGTCTTTTACAGAGAGATGGGAGATCTTTCGACCATGTCGAGCATTTATTCACATGATACCACAAACTGACTCAAGGAAACAGTCAGTGTATGACTGAGATGCAAAATATGATGTGACAGGATGTGGGAAAGGCCCATAAGTGTAGATAGAGTTTTCCAGATATCATTAAGCTTTTAAAATTATTTAAAAATGAAAGTTAAAACATTATAAAGTACTTCTAAACTTGGAGCTTTTGTTCTCCAAGGGTCCAGAAGGACTCTTTGAATACTTAACCATTTTTCCCTCCTAAGAGTATGTTGTCAGCAAATTAATTGCACTCTTCTCAATGATCTAGGGTAAAATTTTGCAAGAGTGTTTCTACATTAGTTACTAAAGCTCTTCCAAGTGGCCCTGACAAACATTTTTACAAAATAAACAACTCACTGGACACGTCATTTCCTACTGTCCATGTCCACCACGAGAAGGAAGAGACAGCATCAGCCTGTCAGAGAATACACAGATTTCATTCAGGAAATGTGAAGCTGTTCTTGCCTAGTGGAGACAGAATGCAGGACAGCTGCCTCTTGTGCAGGCAGAGGGGCAGAGTGCTGACCAACACCACAGAGATCCTGCCACAAGAGCACTTAGGCTACCAAGTCCTTTCAAAGACTCATCTATGGGAGTAGTACAGTATAGGATGAAATCTCAGCATCTATGTTATGTGTCATTATTTCCAGTCTCAATTCTAACATAAAATCTTATTCTGGATTAAGTACTGGCGAGCAGTCTTTAAAAAAAAATATTCCTGTAAACCTGTTAGCTGGCAGGCTTTACATATTATAACTACAAAATCCAGGAAATTTCTGGGGTGAGTAAAAGCAGAAAGAAAAACTAACAACAGGAGCCCATAAGCAGTATCTTAAACCACCAGAGAGAAGAAAAAAAAAAAGAACAAATTGATTTGTTTGAATATTTGTAAAACTATCATAATACCACATCCCTATTTTTTTTCTAAAATAAATTGTTTTATACTTTTAAGGCTTCTTCCAACATTTACAATTCATTGCATTTCTCTCCTTCTTTATTAACTTAAGATTTATGGATAAAGATGCATTACAGCAGTGTATTTTGGGAGGAAGACTGGAAAGTTTATAAGAATGTTTGGGCAGCAGAAATGTAAGACCAGTCAAAGAAAGATGCTTAGAAATCAGACAGATTCCAACAGTTCAGACAGTGATGTCAGATCCTTATTACTTTTCCAAAATAAGCCTCTTCAGACTCTCTCTTACACCCCTATCGACAACCAGCTCTGAAGAAGTGCTTATAAAATACTTTGGTTTTTCCTGTCTTCTACATTTTCACCTTGCTTTTCTACAAAAGTGAACAAGCATTGCCAGGTGTATTGAGAATACCTCAACAATACCTAGGACAGGACAGGGGGCATTTTGTGCCCCGCACTGCAAAAAAACCATCAAAACAAATCACAAAAATTATCTAGATTCCAAAATTCTCTGATCCCTGCACATATCACTTGACAGAAAACCAGAGCCATCTCCCTACTCCAAAAAAAACCCCAACCAACCATCAGGAAATAAGAGAGAAGCCTGAGGAAGCTGAAGGAGTAAAGACACATCTGACCCAGTTCCATCAGTTCATTTCTACAACAAATTCCTGATAATCTACATGCAGATATCATATTATACATATATATATCTAATTCTGAGAAAGAACAGCATGTAATACATGAATAAAATTACTGCTACTGGCCCAACAAAGTCATAGGTAAACTCTGACTTGCTTGAATAAAGAAAAAAAATCCAATTTCATGTCTGTAGTGATCACTGCCAGCCTTGAGACCTCAGCTTCAAGTCCTGCAATATCCAGGGCATTACTCAACCATAGATAAGTGAGCAGATGAGATCAGCAACTGCAAAGACAGCCAATGACCCCGCTTTAAAATGCCACATAAAAGGGCCTGGAAACCATTCTCTCCTTCAACAATGTAGTGAAAAATATCCTCAATGCCTATATAAGTACAAGGGAATAAGATGCACAGAGCTAGGTAAAACAGAATATATAAGTTTTAAACACAAAACCATATTTATAAAAAGAAGAATTTATAGTTTCAGAGTGAAGTTGGGGAAGAGGAATTACATACAGGCAGAATGGGATAGAGGTGGGGAAAAGAAAAAAACAAAAAAAACATACAGAAAGACCAAGCTGCAAGGCAAGGCTTTTTCTACAGTAAGATTTAAAAGAATGCACAAAGCCAGAATGCTAAAAAATCCACTCAACTTGCTGGGTTCTTACCCCTTCAGGCAGAAATTAAGTACATCTTTCTTTAGTAGTAGCTGTAAAACTTACTTAAGATTGAGCAAAAAGGAACTTCCTCCAAGCAGTGAGTACTTTCAAAGGTGAATGAGGTAAATGTAGCTCAAGAAGGGTGCCAAGGATGGAATTAGTGAGGCTGATTTGTAATGTGGGTGGAAGGAGAGAATCAAAATTGCAGGCAGGGGAAGTAAGAGCCCATGAATCAGAGACCAGGAGAGGATACAGAAAAGCTTAGGTCTGGAGACTTCAGAGGGTAAATGGAAAAAGCAATAACTCATCAGAAATGAAAGTCGGGAACCTGGGAACAACTTTCAACATATAATGATACCTGATTTATGAGGAATTAAATATCCCAAATTTTAATATTTTTTTAATTCAAAATTTTAAAAATCAAAGTTTGAATTGCTGGCATGGGTTGAATTTCTGATTTTACACAAATGCCTTGAAATTATCAGAAATTCCACCTAGTTGATTGTCATCAACTAAGACATACTTTGTTTGTCTTACTAACTAAAGTAAAAAACCCATCCATCCATGCAAATAATTTCCATGCTCTCAAAGCCAGAATGGTTACATTTTGAATTCTGCACAACATTATTTTTTAATGAAAAGGACAGAATGTTGACATCCGTAGCTACTAGGAAAGAAAGAAGTACTTCATCTTTACTTCAAAGAGTTACACACAGCAGACAAATTGTAAACATTTTTTCAACTTTGTTATTAATAAATATTTTGGCTCCTTTTTTTTTTTTTAGATCAGAGACAAAGCATTATTCCTCCCACATAAAAAGAGCTTTCAACATTGCTGTCACAACAACAGTTTAACAATGGCCAGCTCAGTAGATTATCCTGTACCTGCAATATTGTGCCCAGTTATTTTGTCAGTCCAGTTTGACAATACAGAAGGACTGAGCTAGGTTTTACAAAAGTCAAGAGCAATACAATGATACTTAAACAAATGGCAAACTAGTGAATGACGAAAAAATACAAACCAAACTTGGCACACCATATTCTTTCCTAATACCCTTCAAATTATTCTGATACCTACATATAAAAAGATTCTGGGCAAAAGTAACACTACTCTACTGATGGTCCCATTTCCTTGAACATTCTTATTTACCTCACTTAATCCAGCAAAGATCCCAGCACATCAAACAATGGAGGAAGGGAGGGACACATGGACAAAAAACCCAAACAAAACAAACAAACAGTCATACTGAATGAAACAAAAAAAAAATGTAATTAGTTTTGTGAAAAAAAATAGAAGAAGCAGCTCCTCCAGACAACTTTGTCAATTTTAAGTCTGTATTATGGGCAGAGCTGAAAATGCTTATGCTCTTCCCACTGCACAACAAGTGCAGTTTAAAAGTCAAACCCAGTGTACAGAAAAGCTTCAGTCTTTGGAAGAAAACCCATCTGAAGGCCTGAAATTAAAGTAAAATACCAAAAGGGATAACTAATTATCAACAGAAAACCAAGGCACATAAAAACAAAAAAGAACATTGCTAAATCAATACATCAATAACTCAGGAATATTAGATTGAAAATTGATTTGATTTTAAAGAAAAATAAACATATTTCTAATGCTCTTCTTTTGAGAGAGGATGGTGTTTTCCTTGTTGGAGGTATTTTGTCTCTTTCTGTTGGAGGAAAATTCAAGCTCACAACATTTGTTTAACATAGAACAACAGTTTGCATTGTTTGGGAAGGAGAGGTTTGTTTGTCTATTATTAAATAATAAGATCAATGATATAATAAACAACAATAATAAATAATAAGATTCCAAACCAAACTCCATTTCCAGAAGAGAAATGAAAATCATATAAACAGGCAGAAAGTATTTTTAAAGCACAGCTAAGAAAGCTTCCAAGCTGTACTATTTCTTCAATGAGAACCTCAGTAGAGCTAAAGCTTGCAGCAAAACCAATGCTTTCTCACAGAAGAAAGCTTAAGCCCAGCTAAAAATATTCACATGCTCTATTTTCTTTAACTGAAAATAGTGATCCTCACAACCATAGACACGCAGCAGATCTGACATTAATACAAGTTCCCAGGGAGATATTTCATAGACAGATTAGGGACTCGTCCTTTAACCACCTATGGCACTCTGATCATTTACAAAAACCAAACAAATGCATGTGCCCTTCTGAACTGGATAATCTCCTAGCAAACAAAAACAAATCCAGGAACTCTGAATTCTGTAAGAATTCCCATGGTGTTCCATTTCAGCATAAAAAATAATTTCTTAAGCCATGAAAAAAATGCAGTCATATCCATCAGTCTATCACATGAAGATTTTAAGTCAGAACATATCTACTGGAACTGCAGTTACTAAGTGTTTAAATTCACTTCATAAAGAGCTGCATTTTTAATTGTGGGATCTTACCTCAGGAGAGAATTCAGGTGAAGCATCAGGTTTTTAATTGGTTGCTACAGCTCAGAACAGCAGGGGTGGTTTTCCCCCTTGAGCCCTCCATTGTTGCAAGCTGCACAGTCAGTTTCCTCTTCATTGTGCTAATGCTGGGCACAGCCACAGAACTCTACGGGAATCTAGGAACCAACATCTCAGTTTCTTGTCATCCTCTAATGCCCTGAACGTCAGCTCTTTTAGAGCTGTACACAGTGACACTCGCAGTGAAGAGCAACTTCCTCACACTGCAGACAGCTATGTGAACTCAAGTTAGAGCAGCAGGGCAGCTTCTGGGCTAGGGAGAGCCAGGTGAGAAGAGAAGAAAGCACACAATCAGATCTGGTTTAACTTGCAAGCAGCTATAAAGGAGAGCACCTGGCATTCCTTGTATCCACTGCATTAACACGGCAACTCATTACATTGACTTGTTAATTTCTAGAAAAAAAAATAATAAATATTTAGTTGAGCATGCTAACCTTGTTTGCTAACCTTGTAACAGCTCAAACGGCTGGCTGGATAATCTGGCATCTGCTGTTCCCCAGCAGTGGCAGCCTAGAACAGCAGTCAGGCTAGAAAATACAGCATTCTCAGAAATTTTTTTCCAAGCTACAGCAAAGATAGTCAGAAATGGCACTACACTCTATGAAGGGAGACGTATTTAGGTGCTGCCAGATTACAGGAGAAACAACTTGTTTGTGACTTTAAAATATTCCTACTCAATTATTTTGTCTGTCAGATGACAGAAGTCCTGTAAAGAGGAAACTTTCAGTTTCCTCTGGAATCTAAGGTTTTGGTCCCCTACAATGGACTCTTTTCTTCTTCCACCCAACACACACGGGCTTACTCAAAACAAATAGTGATCTTCAGGTTTAGGAAAACACTGTGATCCCATTTAAAGTAGATGAAAAAAAAATCCAGTAACTGCAGAAAGAACCTACCATAAGGTTACACCAAAACCCACCTTCCAGTCTCAAGCACTTTTTCCCCTCAAATGCTTTTGATATCTCACTATCTAGCTCTCACTTTTCTTTTTCACAGGATACCAATACACTTGGACCAAGCTTGGAAATAACTCTGCTAATCTCTATTTGTGTATTACCCTCCTACACATTTTTTCTCCCTAGTATCCGCATTCCACCCCCTAATGTTTTCTTGATCTCATTCCCACAGCAACACACTCCAACAGGGAACATTACCAGTAACTATTCCATATGCACCCAGCTATGACTTCAGACTTGACTAAGTTTGAGTAAACAGCTTTTAAATACAACATTCAGTTAATGGCATCAGCGTCATTCCACTATTTGAGATTGCCTTGCTTAAGGCAGATACATGGATAAGAACAACATAATCACCTCAAGAAGAGTTATGTGCACATTTGGAACTCAGCTGGCAAACTGGCCCCTGGAATGATTAGCATTCAAGTGGCTCCTGATGGGCATCCACCCACAAAGGAGCCAACTCCCTGCTTCAAACATCCAGCAAGCTCTACAGTCACAAATTCTCAAAATTCTTTCTATTTTGTTATTGCTATTTACTTGTTCCTCATCAGGGTCATGGAGGTGAGAAGAACATGTAAGTATTATCTTGAAGTCCCAGGTGTAAGAAATGAAGCACATCTAAAATAGACCCATTAGATAGACCCACATCTAAGACAGACCCAATTAGAAGCACAAGTACAAAAGTTCTTGTACCTAACGATAAACACGTGTGTACAATATACAGAGCAATGGAAACAGATAATTCATTGCAAGAGAAAAATGTAGTTTCACCCTTACATAAATTTCACCAAACTGAGCAAATTCAGACACATACCAAAGTCCCCACACCCACTCTGGGGCTGTGGCTCAGGCATAGAATGCTTGGTTTGAAGCTATTGCTAAACTTGCTGTCCCTTCTCACACTCCACAACAAGAAGGACTTTCATTTATACTTGAACAAACCTGTGCTATGTTGTGAGCTGACTCAAACAAACGCTTGAAAGAGAAGGAAGAGAGCTTAAATCAGTATTCCAAGCTTGACACCAGACATTTGCCAGAACTGCCACAGCTGATGTCTCCATATTGTGATTGAAATTATTTGATGAAAACTCAGTTACATGCAAGAGAAAAGGTAAATTTCTTGGGTTTTCTGAAAACACCTCTTACTACCTGAGATAGCCCTGGAAATCAGGTGAAAAAGACATTTCTCCTGTTCTCCTTAAATTTTTAACTACATCCACTACACCAAGCACCAGTGAATGGGAACCTGAAGTCACACAGGAAAAGTGGTTTTGGTACTAAGCTAATCAAAGCTGTTCAGCCCCGCCCCTTTCCCCACACAACCAGCTCTGTCTTCAGGCCCTGGAGAGCAGCTCCATCTCCTAAGCATGTTTTTGTTTCACACACAATGAGAATGATAAAAACCAAGGGGGTTTGCTTGGGTAAAGGAGGTCAGAAGCTGTTCTTTTGTATGCAAGCATATAGCTTTTAATATGATTTACAGGAACAAACGAAATAACATAGAATTCTTAGAAGCATTACAATTGAATTAAAGGTGGATCTCAACAGGAAGGCTAGTATTTCAAAAGATATGAATACTACATTTACCAAAATTCACATTTGCTCCAATATTCTAATGGCATATTAAGCCATAATACAGTTCTTCATGGTCAAATTCTGTGTCAACTACTGACATCTACTTATAATGAAAAAAAAAGTATTTACTCCAGGTTACAGGATTGCTGTCCAGAAAGAGTAGGAAAATTGTGTTCAGAAGCTAGGATACCAACTACAGCCACTCCTTTTTTTATTTATAACTATTAAATCACACATTTTCCTGTAATTTCATAAAGCACATTCAGCTCTGTGATGAACAGGAGCAGACTTTGTCAACTGGCCTGGCAGGAGCTCTGTGCCACAAGCACTGCTCAGACTCAGGGTACGATAGATGAGCTACAAAACTCCCTAACTGTCCAGCCAAGTTTCTCCTGCCAGGAGAAACTATGTGTCATGGTAAGCCAGTTACTGGGCACACCTCCTATTCATCATAGTCCAAAATACTCCAGCCAGTTGCTGGGCACAGTCTCTATTCACCACATTATAAACCAAGAAAAAGAAAATCCAGCAGAGGCCATTTTTAAAAAAAATCTTTTCTTATTTACCTTGAATGTACAGAGAGAATAACATGGGCATGTTTCTCATCAAATTCAGACAAATATTTTTATCCACAACCGGTTTTAATAAACATTTTTTCAATAGGAAAGCATAATCCTGCATTAAAAAAAAAAAGACAGGATCCTTTCCCAGAGCTTGTCCCCATTTTTTATCCACAACCGGTTTTAATAAACATTTTTTCAATAGGAAAGCATAATCCTGCATTTAAAAAAACATAATAAAAAATGACAGGATCCTTTCCTAGAGCTTGTCCCCACGGATCTGATAACAAAATTCTCTATTAAAGAGCCACCAGTGATCAAGTGTTATAGGACTTCCAAGCTTTAACTAACATCAGTGCTTGAAAATTTACAAAACACTACCTTCTCAGCAGTTAGCATAAACAAACTTTCTCAGCTGTTAAGAGTTACCAACAATTACTCCACAGAACTTCAAACAGTGATTTAAGAATACATTGGCTAGTGAACAGTTTTCAGCTGTGAATTAGCAACACTTTCAACCTGGCTAAACAAGTAAAGAAGAGATGTAATGCAGTATATTACATCATTTGGTAATACATTTAAAGAAAAATGCTATTTCAACTGAAATTCTTCCCAGATTGCACAAATTTTCCTATCATCACAGAGAAGGAACAGTAGCTGTGTAGTATTCAAAAATATTTCTGTGGACTCCTTTCAGTAAAACTGGGAGTTGTCTTCTTTTCTGGTATATCCACATTTTTTTCCCCAAATCCAGCATTTCACGAGCAAATGAGACCATCTTACGGAAATAGTTAAGACTGTCAATAAAGAACTTTTGTAGCAAGAAAGGCCTGGCAATTTGATTTTCTAAGTACTAAATTATATGTGAACAGCTGATAAAAGGCCTGAAAATCTCTCTGCGAGGCTAATGCAATGAGCACTACTATTAGGCACATTCATCTCAAAACTGAGAAGGGGATGCTGGCAGATGCGTGAAGTCACATAAAGGGAACTCAGATGTCAAGCAGCAGTCAAAATTCACTATGTCCAACAGCTTTATAGCAGGCAACAGGCCTAGAGGAACTGTCAGAAGAGCCAAAGTTTTAATTGTATCTTTTTGCTTGTTTTTAGGTTCCTGCTCACAAGTAAAACTGAAGACTTTCAAGACATACTGTTTTTGCCACTCCCTAACCTGGAAAAGAAACCTATTATCCTACACTCAGTCCTTCCAACTATGCTTAAGTACTTAGAGTCTTCAAAATGCAGTAATTATCTATACTATAATTATACCTTCTACACTGATTAACAATATAAAGTCAATTTCTCAACGGCTACATATAAATGTGGAACGGTGACAAGGCCTTAAGTGAATAAACACCCTTTATGAGTCTTCCATATTCACTACAGCCATGACTTCAAACTGATTCGATTACTGCTGCAAATACTACAGTAAACTGCAGTCATCTGCACCTGTTTATCCTGTAGCCGCTCGGTCAGCAACCCAAGTAATCCATTTTTGCAAACAGTATGGAAGTTCCACAAAAACGTTCATGTTAAAAGATACACCCACCACGTATTTTGTCTATTCTATTTACAGATAACTTCAGCAGTCTTGCCAGTGTTTTGATTCACTCCAGTTCCTAGTTAAGTCACTGAGTAAACTAATTTTCTTCAAACGTACCTGACTAGTTAAGGAAAAATCCTCCTCCTGATCTATAACTGGGGTAGTTTTACTTAGAATTTTTAAAATATTTTCTTTAACGTTAGATTTTCTACTACAAGCAAAATAAAAACGGAGGGGCCTAACACGTAAAAAGAAACAAGCTAGCCCTTTTACTACTCCAAACAGATGCTGCTTGTTTTATTTCCTTTTCCCCAGCGTCGGCAGTTCCCAGAGCACCGAGGAGGGCGCAGCCCTCCCAGACCGCCGCCACTCTCACCCAGAGAGCTGAAGTTGACTCCGCACACCCAAGGATGCTCCGACCGGCAAGTGCTGACCCGCAGTGATTTATTTGCCAGAGGCGCCGAGCACCCGGCGGGTCCCGCGCCGGCAGCTCTGCGGTCCGGCCGAGGCAGCGGGACGGCAACGCCGGCGGGCGGGTCGCGGCTCGGGCGGGCACGGCCCAGGAGGGCGGCGCGGCCCCACGGGCTGGTCCCGCCGCCGCCGTCGGGGCAGCCGTTTAACGGTCGCGCGGCTCCATCTGCCCGCGGTCCCGCCCGAGGCTTCCGCCTCCCCCCGCCGCAGGAGCCCCGGGACGGGGCACAGGGAGCACGCCCGTCCCCGGCGCTGGGGAGCCGCCTCTCGCCGCTGGCTGCGTCCCAAGCAACGCACCTCAGAGCCGGGCGCGCACAGCCCGGCCTCCCCGACCCGAGCTGCCCCCTCGCTCTCACCTCACCTCACCCAGCCCCGCGCACGGCCCGGCTCCCGCCGGCTGTTCCTGCGGAGCCGGGGGCGGCCGCGCTCCCGCCCGCGCCGTGAGCTGTGCTTACCCGGAGGGTGGCGGGGCGGCCGCCGGCCGAGCGCGGCCGTCCACACCGTCCATACCGGCGGCCAAGGGAGCGCAGGGCGGGCGCAAGCCCGGGACCCGCCCGCACAGCCGCGGCTCCCCGCCTCACCTGCTCGGGGCGGGCTGAGGAGGGCGGCCCCGCTCCGCAGCCCCGGGCACCGCCTCGCCCCCGAGCCCGGGCATTTCCCGCTGTTTACGGCGCGGACACTCGGCGCCTGCCCGCGGTGGCGGCCGCGGTCACGGCCTGTGCCAGGCTCCTGCGGATCGTGGAACCACACCTTGGGCGTAGGAGAGAAAAAACACAGAGGCAAAGAAAAAAAAAAAAAAAAAAAAAAAAAAAAAGGCTAAACCGAACTTCGCGGCCAGAAACTTGAAATGCGGAACCTTCCTTGCTCCGGCACGCACGGAGACAGAGATTCCCTGTTCCCGTCCCAGCGCCTCCCTCCCGCCCGCCCCCGCACACCCGCTGTCCCCACACACCCGCTGTCCCTCCAGCTGCGGCCGGAGCGGGGACTCCGCTCGGCCTCGGCCGCGGGCTGTCAGCGGCCAGCGGGGGCAGGGCCGCTCCTCTGGGCTGGAATTTTCCTCTCCCCGAGCGAAACGTCCCGGCGGCCGCCTCGGGCTCAGCCCTTTCCCATTCCAGCCACCAGGGCGCGAGGCGAAATCCCCACAGGTGGGGAGAGCCAGGCGCGGGGCCGGGATGCGGTGGGACATCAAACTGTTCTGCCCGGCCACCGGGGCTGGGCCGCGCTGTGCCCGCTGCCGGGACTCGGCTGAGCCCCGCGGTGCCACAGGTGACGAGCTCCCGCCATCAGGAGCGGTTTCAGGCCGATCCGAAGTTTGCTGGCTGAGCATGACGGCGCCTCAGCTTCTCTGTGCAGTGACTGAGCAGATGGGGTAGTAACTGTGTCAGCACAGAGCGCCGTCCCTGCTGTGCTGTGGGACCATGGCATTGGCCAGTACATGCAACTCTCTATACAGGTAATATTTTGCCCAGTGTTTAACAAAAGTTGAAAAACAGCCAGCGTCAAAGCATTATACCTTTCTTATTTTCTCTGTAGGAAAAATAGAACGTTGCATTCAAGTATAAAAGTCCTTTTTCTGACTAGTTCTAAGATTATATATCTGGAAAAATTAATATAATTGACCATTTGATGTTAATGTTCTTCATAGCTAGTGTAATACTGTATGTAACATTGTAGAGATACTGTACTTTAATAACATTTTGCTTCTCCCTCATACGCCCTTCTCGTCTGCTGTGTGCTTCTTCAATAAAGATTTTTTCCAACTTTTCTGCTTTTTCACTGGAGACTAACCCTGAAGCCACCTGTTTTGACAGACCCTAGAGGTTATTCACAGCCTGAATAACCACATGCCATTATCAGGCACACCCCATTAATCTGTGTATGTTTCTTAAACCAAAAAAATTAATCACTGGTGAGTCAGATGCATTTTCCATGGTCCAGTTTTCAGAGAGGCAGTGTTCAATGAAGATCCATTAAGACTCTCAGGAACAATTTCACTGAGGACCTTAAGTAAGTTTTGGACCCTTTTGTCTTTTGACACTCCACTTTCTATTCCCACACTCCTCAAATTGTTTGGCTACTTCCTAGGTTAGGAGAAGGTTGATAAATTATTTTATATGTAGACTGTTCCTGCAATCGGGGCATGGTAACTTTCTGCATTCACTTTGTAGCATTAGTTTAAGTACAAAAGAATTCTCTGCTTCCAACCAGCTACTTCTTGGGCAAAACCATAATGTGACAGCACCTTCTAAATTAATGAAACTCCCATGCAAAGGTGTGAGATGATTTAACAGCATAATGATGTTTCAGCTGAAGACCCTGATTGTAGCTGATTGTGTGTTTCTCAGAATAATTACATGTTGGTGTCATGCTGCCATCCCTTCTAATAAACTTTGCATCACCACCAATAAATAAAGAGTGTTGTAACACTCCCTTTATAATCTCATTTGAAAACCAATATATGCTATAGTCTAATTGTTTTGGCAAGTATTAATGCCACAAAGATTGTAATCTATTGAATAGCTCATATGTGCTCATAATAGAAACTCAGCAATGCCAGGCAGAAAAGTGACATTAGGGAAATAACATTAAAAAAAATTATTAGTGGTGCAATTTCCAATAGAGCCTGGGGGATTATCTAAAAAAGCAGTTCACTGAATAATGCCAATCTCACTTTAAGAGGGGAGAGGTTATGCTTATTGCCTTACACTACCACATGTCTTACTCTTATCTCAGTTGTTAACAAAACACATCTGAAATTCTGATCACTAGAAACATTGTAGGCTCTAAACTTGAATGCCTGCAGGCCATGTTCTGCAGTGACAGTTTTACAATAACTAGACTTAAAATAGTTGGATTTTGAGGTAGTGGAGATACCATTTCTCTTCAGGGTCTCAGTTTTTTAGAGACAGATTCTGTCCCATGGCAATTTGTTTCTTTATCAATAGAAAATCAGTTCTGTGTTCGAGTTTCAAAAGATGTTGACAGAATCAAATGCTCTTTTTAATTTTTTCTATTTTTATAAAGTTTCCAACTTTGTCCTGATCTCAAGACATTGTTCATACAAATCAATCATAACTCTCTTACACAATAAACAGAAGGCTGCATCAGAGAATACCAAGTTAACACAATATTCATTGTCTCTTCTACTGAATAGCCAAAGGGAAAAAAAAAACCACAACAAAACCTTTAAAGTTGCCCAGATTTTTCAAGCTGATCCATGAAGTTATCATTGTAACAATCAATGAAGTGGTAGGTTATTAATTACACCATTGCAATAATGTCATCTTTTGTCCATGGTTTGAGGTAAAACAATCATTTATCTGGAGGCATTAATCCATGTGGCAAGCTGCCACCCGCCGCACTTGGTGAATGTACTCGGGTTATTGTATATTTAGTATAAATGTTTGCAGATTAATACCCAGTTCTGATTACTGTTAGCATAACCTTCAAATTTTGCGGGTAGTGAGAACTGCTAATTGCAACTGATATTTGAAGGAGAACTTCTGTCTTAGGTAGAAACATGAAGTTCCAGGTACATTACTAACTATGGGATTTTTATACAAGTTAAATTACTAAAAACAAAGCCTTGCCTGTTCTAAAAAGCCAGCAATACCCATGGCATTTTTCATAACAGTCAGAAGTTGCCCTAGATGGCTTCAGTACTTCTGGTTGTTCTCTTCTGTTTAAGAGGTTGCCAGAAATGTGAATACAAATATTTTTGAGTGAAAGATGCTGTAGAAATGTAGTGGACAGTATGATTTTCAGAGGTATGCCCATTATTGCATAAGGTGAAAGCTTTTTGAAGTGTTAAATAGACCACAGGAGCCTTACAATATTTTTTGCTATTGTAAAGGTCTGCTTCCAAGGTCTTTTAAAATTTCTTAATACATAACAGGTTATAGTGACATTTTGTGATTTAAGGACGTAACCTGAATGCACTCCTAATGTGGTTTTGTACATTGAAAACCATACTGTGTCACACTATAGTTGTTTTGAAAATTATTGTGCAAAGTAGGTGTAAAATAGATTATGGAATTGAAAGGTGTTTTTCTTGTTAAATTACTTTTCTGATGCATAATTAAATGCATTAAAAAGCTGAGCTGTTTGTTCTATACGTTTTATCATGTATAGGAGACATTATAAAAATCAGGATTTTACTCTTATGCTATAAAAATCAAGCAAGGAAATATTATATAATTCTTCATTTTGTTTAAATGAAAGCTAAACCCATATGCAATTCTTTTTCCATGAAGTAGCCAATCAGCCTGTGTTGCATCCTGCTGAACAGCTGCTGTTTCTGTGTTTGCATTCCAGAATGCGGGATAGGTTTTGGGACGTGCACACACATGTACATAGCTACTGAAAGCGTTCCTCAGGCACAGGGACAGGGGTGGGAGCCATGTGCACTTCACTGAGGAGCACTGTGCCCCGTACACAGCACTGCTGAGGACGCACCTCCAGTCCTGTGTTCTGTTCTGAGTTCCAAGAAACACACTGAGGTGCTGGGGCGTATCCAGCTTTGGCCTGATAGGCAAAGTAGAAATAAGGCTACAAAAAACTACCCCATAAACTTTCAGATATAGAACTAAGTAATTTCTTTTGTATAAGGTTTTCCCAATAATCAATGCTATTGACATAATACTGCCCCAAATAGTTTTTGCTCCTAATATGTGCATTACAAGCGTTTATTTTCTTAGAGATACATTGTCCTTTTAGGTCATATTTAAGACCCACATAATGATACCATGATGTACTCTCATTACTACCACTGCATTTTCACTCTGACAGTATTTCTTTTTCACCTTTGGATTGTGAAAGCAAATGTTTGACTGCTTACACGTCATGATTTCTAACTTATTTTGTTGCTGAGCAGTATTTTTGGGGATGCATGAAGTAAAAATTAGTAAGGTGTTCATGTGGATTTACATTGGAATTTAGTAATATTAGAAAGCTTCAGACGATGCTGAATAATGAGTGACATAACCTGTAGAATCATATATGCTGTGAAGTATCCTTGCAAAGTTAATTACCTTTTAAAAGTTTTGTGTAATTCTTTCAAGTCATGTTAGCCACAGTAGTTGCAATGAAAGATAGATGAGAATTAATTTAAATGTTAATCTTAGCTGGGGTTTAGAAGAAACTACAAGTTCATTAAATTACTCTCATGCACTAAATTTCCACATTTTGAATGCACATGGTATGCAAAATCCTCAACACTGAAGTCTGCAAAGCCTAAACAGTAAAAATATTTCTCAAGAAAATCACCTCTGGAAAGAAATATCTGCTCAATTGATTAGTAATTAATTAGTTTATGGCTTATTGTATCACATATCATAACCCTACAAGAAACATAATCTCCTTTTTGTATTAGAAAAATACACTTAGATATAAAGGGAACTGGGGATTTCTTCTACAGAGATAGAGAAAATGTAGCAATAGCTAAACTATAAGCAGATGAGTTATCTTAGGTTCCAAAATCTATATTGCTATGGTTGTACTGAGTCATGAAAAGAAGATGTATTAGCCAAGGAGAAGCCTTATGCTGCACAAATTTGTATGTCTTGGTACTTAGCCAGCTTGCTCAGAACTAGCCTGGGTAACTTTAAAGCTCTCAGGCTTTCTGGACAGCCTCGGAGGTGCTATAAACATAGAGAGGAATCGAATGCCCTATGTTAAGATGCTTTGGAAGCATGGAGAGGGAGTTAAATGCTTCACTTGCATGATATGAACTGTGTACTTTGATTGGACAAGTGAATAAATGGGGAGGAGAGAGGGAAGAGACCCCCCTCCTCTGGAATGCTAACAAGAAAGTGAAGTTTCTCTGTGTGCAGTGTGCTTATTCAGGTGTGCTTTAGGGACCTACAGCTGGAACAGGCCCCACAGCCAGCTCCAAAGGGACACATCACATCTGTTTTAAACACAAGGTAGTACTGACATGTTCAGCACAGACAAATCAAACATCATTTTCATCACATATGCGCACACAGTGAATTCTAAGGGCCTGGAGGAATGTATTTGTTGGGAAAAAGTTCATCCCACCTTCATATGCTGGCAGTTTCAAGAATACAACACTGCACCAGGTTATATATAAGTCACATTGTAGGCTCATATTTTGCTTCACAGATCCACAAATTATTAGTGCTCTAAGCTTTTAGAAAGTAGGATTTTTTTCCCCCAATAAACATTTAAATAGAAGTAATGGATATATACTTGCACAAAGGTTTCAGAGTACCTGACAGAGTTCACCAACTTTTTCAAACACACTGGAGAGGAGCCCAAGCCTATGTATTACAACTGAATGTGGCTTTAAGTCTAGTAAAAGATTCATCATGGGGAGATGAAACATTAGTTACAGAAATTCTTTGAGGTTTTAATCTGAAAATTATTACTGCTCTGAGTTTGAGAGCTTGCATAAATAATTTCAAATAATTTCAAAGCCTAGCTTTGACTGTTTCTTTTCTGCAGTTTGCCATTGTCTTCTAGTAGAATTACCTCTTTAGTGAGCATCTATGCGTAGTCAACACAGCTTGTGCAGGCATGTCAAAGACAATTTTAAATTAGCATATGCGTGAAGCTCAGCTCAAGCTAACAGCTCAGTTTCAGAGACAGGTTTCTGGAGAATGTAGGAGTGAAATTATTTCTCTCCTTGGCTATGCTTAACAGCAGTACACAGGATATAATAGCTCAAGGTATATCCTCTGGTAAGAATCCACCAGTATATTTATCACTTTATCTGCCCTGTAAACAAAAAATGGTAATTAAGCAGCAAAACAGTCTTGCATACAGCAATATGCCCCTGGCAACACAGACTGAGAAAGATGTCTTGCCTTTGTGAGATGTTGTATAAAAACATAACTTGTATCCATACCTATTTGCTATTCATGTACCAAACTGCAGTGTATATAATCAGCATCATTAAATGCTTCTAATTTAAGCAGTAAAGTTCTAGCTAAGTTTAATTTTATTTTTTAAATGTTTGCAGCATTCTCTAGCACTAGTTTTCCCATTTGTTTATAATGGAGGGATTGTGTCTATACACCATAGGGTGCACTCTTCCTAGTACCAGAGATGCCGTTCTTTCAATTTTCCTTCTTTCCAAATTGCTGTGCTAAAATCACTACTTACTATCCACTAAGTAAGGCGTAGTTTGGAAAGTTTCATTTGTATCTTGCCACAATCAGGATGGAAAAAAAGGCTTAACAATCTAGTTTGGATTTGTTCTGTTTACTATGGCATAAAAACGAATATAATGATGCTTAGAATTTTCATGTGCTAACTACTATGTATACAGGCAGCAAATTACATTGCTTTTTACTGTACATTAACATCTATCAATTCACTCTAGTTAAGTACTGTCTACTAACCAGAAACAAAAGTTGCACAAAACTGTCCAAATATTTTCATTAAAAATAAAGTAAAATGATATCAATATATTATATAAATATAATATATAATATATATAAAAATAAAGCTAGGAAAGGCCTTTACATGTAAAGAGGTCTTTACATATGCCCTTAGTTCACCCAAACTGACTTGGGCATTAGGCCAGATCTAGAAGACTGTGCAATGTTCTATTCTGAGCAGTATGACTGCACAATTAAAACATCTGAAGATTCAGCTTCTAGGTAGCTCATTAAAGTATCTTTAAGCTTTTCCTTTGAAAGAAAAAAATAACTAAATACAGCAAAAAAATATTTTGAATGCATCAGTCAGTCCCACTCCATGACCAGTGCCAGCGTCATGCATTTGTGCCAGGAGATGTGAAATTGCCCTTATCATTCTAACTTAAGCTATAGGCCACTGAGCTGCTATAACAGCACTATAGCTATTTCTGACTTTGTGGAATGGGGCCAATGTTTTTCTCAGAAATAAAGGTTAGAAAATGAAAAGAGCACTCTTTTTATCTCCCCTCTATTTTCCTGGAGAAGATTGGGAAAGTTACCAGTAAAGAAATTCATCAAGACTTTTTAAATACAAAGCACCATCTCTGGCTCAGGAAGTTCCTGAACCACAGAGTGCTCGATGACAGGAATATTTGTGGGAGTATATATGTTTTCCCTTCCTTTTCTAGTGTTCCCTCAACATCCATTTTTGGACATTGCCTGAGAAAGGATACCAGGTTAGATAAGACATTCAGTCTGACACTGAGAGGCTATTCTCACGTTTTGTGGCTCTTTAGATATATTTGGAAGTCTGACTTTAAAACACCAGGACCTCATTTTTTAATAAAGTTAAAGGAGTGCTATAGATGTATGCTATTTCTTTGAACCTACTGTAATTATTATTTCAAGTTTTTGCCTTCGGTCTTATTTTTTACATTGTAGTGCACCACACCTTTCAAGTACTTAAGCATTCATAGAGCTGGTGAAGGCAGTTCTGCAGTGTTACAAGGTAAATTGCAGCTCTGCTGAATGACTTACTTGGGTATTGACTTTAGACGCTGTGTAAAGGGGTGATGCTGAATGGCCTCATTAACAACTCTGAGGCCCGTGTGCCTGGGAGATGGCACCAGGACAAGGAGACGTTTTATCTCTCTCTAGCACTGTATGAAATGCTTATTGACTGGCTGAACCTTAAAAGTCAGGCCATTATAGGCAAATACAAGTTCATGGGCTTCATTCCAGACTAATATTCACAAAGATAAACATGTGTATGCTAATTAACGCATCAGAGTGTATTTAGGCCAAACAGTTAAAGAGAAAAGACTGAAGCAGAATTGAGCTGCCCAGATGTAGATTCAGGAGAAGGGGAAAGGAAGGGTAAATAAAGAGTCACCCTAAATAGTTTGTAATTTTTTATTTACCACTTACGAAACTGCATTTGGGAAAAAAGCAATCATACTCTGATCAAAATTATATCAATTTGAGCTGAGTCACACAACCACGTTTTAATTGAACTCTTGTCTCCTGGTTTTACAGACAGAACCCTGCTGCATAACCCGTTTTAAGTAATTCAAGATGCACCTCAGAAAATGCTTGGCCCAAGGGCAGAAAATTTTGGAAACATTTAAAGTGAATGAAAAAGAACGGGAAGATAAAGCTGCACAGTGGTTCAGAAGAAACATTTCTGTGAGGGCAGAAGGAAATTGTTTTAAAACATAGACTGCGCCTATCAAGGTTATAGGGAAACATGACATTTTTCAGCATAAAATATGAAGACTGAGATGAGAGAGAGAATCAGCAAGTTAAAATGTCTGGCAAGGACAGATTACATGGTTAAGGAACACAAAGGTATAGGAAAAAATTCATGGCCAGGTGAGAGCTGGACATATGGTGAGGCTTTAATCCCCAAGTCACTCTGTTTCCTTTAGATCAGAGTGACTCTTAGGATAGATTGTATAACTATCATAATATTTATATAAGAAACAACAACAGCAGCAATAACAACAACAACAATGATAATAATAACCTGATCCTTTTCTAAACTTTTCCAAATCACCTTTTTTCCTACTTCATGTGCCACTGATGAAAAAAAGTGAGTGCTGAGTGCATAAAGAAAATTGCTATTGACTTTTGCCACAATTTCATCCTTCTTCAAGACAGAAAGATCTTCGTGCTAGTAGTTGTCAATTACTTTTATCAACAGTCTTCAGCAAATCAGATTTGTTACTGTCTCAATGTATGAAACAAACAGATGCAAGGCGATGCAGCTGGATCAAGTAGCTTTTATTCCTATGAAAGGTATTTAAACTTGAAAGGTACTGAATATGAATCTGAATTATGTATTTTAAACTGATACAGCAGAAACTATTAAATTTATAATATCTAGGCAACTGTAATTTCTGGATGGAATTACTGAATATAAATTTTTTTGCCCATATCTTTCAATAAAATATTTTTACTCCTCCTTATGATAAAAATCGTATGTTACAAAACATAAGACATAAAGTACACTCTAGTTAATGAAGACTTAAACCAGTGATAGTTAACGTGGATACAATTTATGCAGTTATTATGATGCTTCTGAATTGCAAATCAAATGTGTGCTGTTGAAAGCAAAGCAAACAAAAGTGAATCTGTTCTATTCCAAGTCATGTCACAGAAAATGTAATGCTTCTCCAGTTAAACATAACAGAAATTACTCTTGAAAAAAACCAGAACCTTTTCTGCACTATTCTACCAACTCACCAAATCAGAACAAACACACACCATGGTGAATTCCAGCCTACTGGCTTCAAGGGCAAGATCAAGATCCTCTGTGATTTCTAAGGGTGCAAATTTACCTGATGTTTCAAGGTGCATGCATGACTTCTTTCTTCTTTCTAATAGGTTTATTGTGGACAACATGTACCTTGCTTTATATATGACACTATCTTTCATACTTTTTATTTTATTAAGAATTTACATCCTAATGCTACATACAGCAGGTTTTTTTCATGCATAGTTTGTGACGGTGCATGCATGACTTCTTTCTTCTTTCTAATAGGTTTTATTATTGTGGACAACATGTACCTTGCTTTATATATGACATAATACTATCTTTCACACTTTTTATTTTATTAAGAATTTACATACTAATGCTACATACAGCAGGTTTTTTCATGCATAGTTTATAGTCCCATATAGCATGGGACTATAAGCAGAAAATTGTGCTTGTTCAACTGCACAAGGCAGACAGCTGGAAACTGCTGTTCTATCTACTGAGTGAATTTGCACCAGGATGACCATATGTGCAATATATCTCTGCCTGGAAGGCCACTGATAAAAATTACTGATCATTGCAAAGATCCCTCCTTACTGACGGCTTTTTCAATGTAATTTTTGAACACATGCTACAGTTTAAGTTCAGAGAAAGACTTTAATCACAAGGCCGAAGGAGAAAGGAGCCAGGAGGTGGACTTCAGAGCAACAGTTTTGTAATGTATTGAAGTTGTACTGTTACAGATGTCCATTTTTCCAGTTTTAACTGTGTCTCTATTAACTCAGAATTAAATAATGAGATATATACTGAAAGTTACTTCTATTTAAAAGCCCTAGAAATCTGGGGTTTATGATAAGGAAAAAAGCCCTTTACAATCTTCAGCAAAATAGAAAATGGGGAAGATAGTGAGGGCAGCATTCAGAATTCATTATCACAGTCACTGTGAAGAGAATCCTCTCAAGAGCTGTGGCAATTATGTGTAGCTAAAGGACTAAAACCTGGAAGCTCGCCCTGATGATTGATGACTGTGAAATCAAATATGATCCAAGTAAAAACCAAGAGTACAGCAGAGAAAAGGTATCCAAGTTGACTATTATATGATAGAGAATACTAGGAATCTGTAATGTGATAAGCCATAAGAACTCTACCCTGATATTGGAAAGAAGAAAGTGAAATAATATTTCTTAAATCCTTCTATGCAACACAGCTTACCTGTTGTGTTTATCCAGCGTACTATCTTGTGTTTATCTGGCCTTTCCAGAGATCTCTCCAGGTTGCACCAGATAGCAGTGAGTATCACACATAGCAAAATGCCATAGCAGACTTCCATCTGATTAGAACTGTACCATTTCATTTGCAAAGTCTACTTCAGTTACAGATTAACAGAAAGGATTTAAATTATTGAAGGAGAAAATTAGTAGCTGGTAAAATAAAGGTAAGAAAAAAGCGTGCTGAAAATTATAGGGGAACCACAGGACTTGATTATACTACATGTTTTAGCTTTTGCAAAGTTGATCATTTTTATATGAGAAGTCTCATCAGGACCAAATATGCTTTCCAGAGATTATTAACTTTTTCAGTGAAAAAACATAGATATTTAACTGAATTGTAAGTCAGCTCAAAGCCTCTGAAGTCAAGTCTCAAATTTACATAGTAGCCATGATGAAAAATATTACCTATTTGGAACAGTGGAATTATAATCTAATCTAACTATTGTGGTTGCTACCATGGAACTGGTAGTAAAGGCATGGGAACTGATAGTAAAGACACGGGGTGGTAATGCCTTTCCCCTTTTTTGCTAGAAATCTCACTCCTCATCTGCTTCAAGATCTCATTTACCAGCAGATCCTTCCTGAATAGTACCCGTGTTTAATCTGCAATACATAAAGCAGAAAAGATGGGTAGAATCCTTTGCCAAGCTTAGAACAAACAGCAAGTCCCAACAGCTCCTCCAGTCCTCCCTTTCACTACCCAAAGGCGTACAAAGTCAGGTAACTGTTGCAATTTAATCTCTTTAGCAATTTGATCCAGCAGTCCTAAGAGTATTTTTTTATTCCCATACCTAAATACATGCATTAGGCACCATAATCCCAATATTATAGAGCCCATTGTAAGGATGGGTAGGTTCTACAGAAAATTATCTGTGTCAGTCAGCAATAAAAGCTTTCCTGAATTTCTTCCACCTGGAATTCATTGTAACCCTAGTCACTTCTCAAATAAGGCTTATAAAACCTTTTCCTGGAAGTGTGAATAAGCAGAAAGGTTTCAGTATTAAAAATACAATTAAGAGCAGCAAGTCTTAGTACACTATCTGCAGTGATCACATTCAAATATTTATTATGTAAGTTCCACTAAGGAATAGTCAATGAGGTTTGTTAGAAAGCTGAGGAGAGTTCAGAGGAGAAAGCTGTGTCAAGCTTGTGACAGTATAAAGAGACTAATACAGAAATATATGCTTGGTCCAAGGGGAGAGCTTTCAGGAAGTGGAAGTTGAAATATAGCATTCAGTCACAGTTTCTTGAATACACACCAGCTTATTACATGAAAGAAAACTGCAGTTCTAGCCATTCTGTGTACTGCACTCCAGGTGTATTTTCTGCCAAGGATGACCTCCTGACAAACACCTTATTTTCATCTCAGTGTCCTGGATTCTCAATTATATACTTCTTAATCACTTTAACATAATGAATACAGACTTCCTAGAATATTGTCTGATAGTTTGTCCTAAGTGCAAATCCCCAAAAATAGAATGCCTGCTCTCAAGAAGAAGCAGACTGCTCTTGTTCCTTTCTCTCTGTTTCTTGAAAGTCTATTCTCAGCTGTTAGACTGCTAACTTTCTAACAGTCATCTTCACTTCCAGAGGCATCCAAGGATCAACAGCTATATTATGAATAGGTTCTCAAGTGTTCTGTGCTTCAGCTTGTCTCTTGTGCAGACTAATACTGCTCTGCCAGTGTTTATTCAGCAGCTGCCATTGTCTGATACAATGGGCCTGGGTTACCATTTATCAGACTTGTTCTTCCAGCTAGTCTACATTCCTTGTCCTTGCCACTTCCAGGATTGGGAGATACTTTATGAAGATACTTCCTGAGCCTGACAAAACGGCATGCTCCCCTCTTCAAAAACAAGAATTGCTTTCATACTAAATTTAAAACTGAAAAAAATGCTTTGAAAAATATTTGATTAATAGCCTTGATATAATAATCTTTTTCGTCTTACACTTCTTGGTTCCAAGAAAATAAAATATCACCTTTTTCCATTCTAGCTTGATTTCATTATGTCTGTTTCAAAATTTTCGTATTTGTAACTTTTGCCACTCTCTGCAAGTTTGGTACAAGCTTTGTGGAGCAGCTTTATTGTAAAGGAGTTTAAACATTTTGCACTGTGCACAAACTATGCCTTAAAATTATTAAAATGCAAAGGGCTAGAAATTAACAACAATAATTTAAAACACTTTATAACTCAAATGAAAAAGTAGTTCAGATAACAAAATGTATTTTTGCTTAGGAAAATCTCTGACCAGTTTTTACCACTCTTCTCACAACCACAGTTTTCATCTGTTTCATATGTACTCATCCAGAGGTTCTCAGAATCTTCACAGAAGACAGGTATGCTCAATAAAGCAATTATCATAAAGCTCCTGATTCATGCACCCATAACTCAGATAACCATAAACAATCCTTTCACTCTCAACTGGAGAGTAATGATGTACTGAACAGTATGAATGCCCTCTGCAGGTAGAACACAAACCCACTGTAATTCTGGACTTCATTTGAGTCTGCCGATTTAAGTGGGAGCAACATAAACAGGCCTATGATAAGTCCTTGTCAGCCTGCTCTGACATTGTCTGACAATTTTAAATGGTACAGTAGCACCTCCACGTACTGCTGACAGGCAGTTTTTAATCTATCACACACTTTTCACCAGTCACCAAGGCAACCTGTGTCTATACTGCTGAATGAGACATGAACATAGAGCCAGATCAAGCCCTGGTATGGTTTGACTGCACCAGCTACTATTCCTTCCCATACCTTCTGTATAATGCTACCTATAAGCCTTTACCACTTGCAGGAGGCATTGTGCATCCTTCCCCTAATTCTAAATATTTGCATACATAAATTATGCCTGAAGCCAAAGCAGTGCTCTGTTTTGTCTAGGGGACATCAAGGGCAAACTGATTCATCTGTGGATATAACCCATTCTGTGCCATTTGCCCTCTGATCTAGAGACCAGTCCCCCCTCTCTAAAGCCTCAATAACCTACTGCAAGAGCCAGGTTTTGAAATAATCAATACTGCATTTTCCTGAAAGGTCAATTTAATGTGGGGGACAGTGTATGGTAGGTAGCACACAAGCAACAGGTGAAAAGAGCTTCCTGTTGAAGCTGTAATCAAAACAGATGCTAAATCACCAGGCTTGTATAGGCCTGCTCTGAGCCTACTGCTATCTTTGTCCACTACATGTTGCCAGAGGTTTCAGGGCTGTGTCACAGCAATCTCCTATTCTTTACAGGAAAACAGCAGTCAGCAACAATTGCATGCTGAACTCCATGACCCTCAGCCCCATGATCTCCATCTCAGCATATTCATGCTGGTTTTCTGACTGGCCAAGTCTACTGTGGATGAGATCAACAGAAATGTAAATATATGCACCCAGTTTAAGAGATGGATGATCTCATCCCTTAGCCAAAGATGAATGTGAATAAAACTGTTTGAAGACAATTATAAAATCAGAGCAGGAAACAAGGTTTTGAACACAGTCTTTACTGGAACAAGAAGACTGATGAACATTGTGTGGAGCACAGTAAATGTCAAATGCAACAGAGTAACAAAGTAAAAAAAGCACTAACAATCAAAACCAGAAAAAGATGAGAGTGTGACAGAGAAAGATCTATGGCTATGCTTAACTCAGTCACAATCATTTTGGTTATTTTCACAGGAGCTTCTAACCTCTTTCATAAGAACATCCCCAAAACAGCTTGCCTTGGGGTAGATGGACTCTAATGGATTTGACTTCTAATTGACTTCCAGCTGCACATGAGCTGCAGCTATAACTTCATGTGCAGTACAGAGTATTAGGTGTATTCAAAGACTCCAGAGGTACAGACAAATTACTTGCTTGTACTTGTCCCTAACTCTGCCACAGAATTTCAGGTAATTCATACAGTCCACAAAATCACTACACAAAACTACAATTCCTGTTTGTTTACTCAAACCAAGAATAAATTACTTAATTCCTGCATTTGAGAAAGCAGAGTGGTATTCTATGTACAGGAGCCACAGTTGCCAGTAGAATAGGAACTAAGGAAGAGAAAACCATTAGATCAGCTTTGAATTCAAAGGCATGCCATAGCATATGTAACTTCTAAACTGGATTATTGTGACATGGCAGTTACAAAAATACTTTTATTTTTCAGTCTATGCCTACAGCTTACCAGTCAGGTCCATTAACATTGCTTTGGACTTTCTGCGTAGTCTGATTCATTCTCAGTTTATCAAAGGTCTTGAGTCACACATTTAAGTTCCACGAAAATCACACTGTATGTATGTGTACACAGTTCTGAACTGAATCCTGATGTACAGTTCAGGTGGTTTTTGAATTATTTTTTTCCTGCTGGAAATACAGCAGTCTCCATAGCTGACATCAGAAAACCTAACAGAGACATGCTTCTCATGGATGCTGCAGGCGTGCCAAGAACTAACCAAGGTGAGTGCAGATCAACTATGACAGCTGTGATTACTTGAAAATGCTTTTCTGAAGGTCCTGTATTGTTTCATTAGCATTAGGGTACCCTTAATGTAATACTGTATTAAGGTCCCTCCTCTTAGGTGCAACCTAACAGAGAAATCCTTACTTTTTCTCCCCTGACACATTTGTTGAAATGCTAATGGAAAGATTATTTTTAAGATTAAGTGTACGACAATAGGCTTAGCAGCAAGAGACAAGACCAGTACCTTGTTTTATTTGCATGTTGTTTTGCAAGTTTTTCTTGTTTCTGAGCTGCATGTTCTGCTTTCCAACGAATGCACAGGTGGTTTTGATTTTGTGTGTATACCCATATAAAATTTCTACTTCCCAAAATCCAGTGTAGTGCATACTAGTTGCATTTTCCTGGAAATTATGAAGCCCAAACTTTGTTACTTGTCATAGACTTCTCACATTAATTGTGAATTCTGTAGCTGTCTCCACTGACATGCAAGTTAGCACTGTACACAACGTGCCTGTCCTGCCAAAGACCAATCTAATTCATGCCTCTTGCACAAAATGCCACCGCCACTACACCACTTGTCGCTTTTTTTATTTTTCATCAAATTTCTCTCTCCACTCCACTTTAGCTACCTCAAGGCAGGTACTGCCAATGTTAAGCTTTTAATATTCAAGCAAAACATTTTCATTAACTTGCCAATATATAAAATAAACTATATGCCTTGGGTGGGGCTTACACAGCTCCCAAGTTAGGCTCATCATCACACTCTGTAAAATAAACTGAACTGGGAATTTATCAAAGTGTCTGCACATGAAATATCCAAGAAAGCAGGGACTGTAAAGCTGCCAAGTTTCAAAGCACCTGGGCATAGCATCCACAGAATCTGCAATATAGCATGTCAACAGGTTGTCACAGCCACAGACTGAGAGTTAGCAGGATGGCAGAGTATGTTGAATTTACTGCATTTTAACACAGGCCGACGCTTATTTTCTGAAACTAACATTGGATTTTCTGATTTGCAGAAAGTTTTATGTTTAATGGACTGTGTGTAAAATTCCCAAGTCTCTTAAGATTACTGTGTATCATTGCACATAAACTTTAGTTCAAACAGAGAATTTTTCTATTTTTAAAAGAAATTAATAACCATCATCTGCATCTACCATCACCCCTCCAAATATTATTACATTTATTCTTAAATCTACAATACAAAGCATCTCAGTCTGATTATGAGAAAAGCCAGAGTTTACAGATAAAGCTGTTAGCATTTGAACTGAAATGAAGAAACACAATAAGATAAAAATTAAACCCAAAAAATATTGCTAGGAAAAAAAACCAAAAACCAGTAAGAATTCAGGGACAGAATTCCACAAATTGCTGGGTATTTTGTTCTTCCATCCTTATTTATACTTTCATTTAATGAAGAAATGTGTGTAATAGCCATTTTCTAAATAACAGAAGCAAACCCAAATAAAAACAAACAAACAAGAACTGAAAATGCACCACTCAATTCTGATGCAACTAATTTTCGAGCACCATCTGCTGGTCTGCTTCTAAAACAACAACCAAATTTCCCAAGAGCTGGTAACACCTGGATAATCATCAGGTCTGTATTGAGTTATCTGTTACATATTTATTAAAAGCTCCCACGAGTCATGCATTGGCCTCATACCAGAGGAAACAGCAGAATTCATGTAATAATGAATGGCTATAGAGAGGATGTGTTGAGAAGTTTAAAATGCCTGAAGTTACATTCCAAATTCTGAAAATACATTCTGAATTCCCAGTTTACATCTAACTAAAGAACTACAAGGAACAATGCTGAGGGGTTTTTTTGCTCTAGTTTTGAAAGCCTGAACCATCAGTTGAGAGTACTTGCAAGTTTTCAACGAAGTTGCTTACTCAGTTCCAGGCGTCTCCTCTTTTGATGTCCCACTAAAATTTCAGGATGTTTTTCTTGTTGCATCCTGCTTTAGTTCGAAGATATAAGCCCTTTTGGAAGCCCCCTACAGTTTCACAGTCTTCCTAAGGAAAAACATTACAACGGACTATCCATCTAAGGAAGAACTGCACTTCAATAAAAGAACATGGGAACAGATTACCAGTAATTAATAATACAAAGTAGAATGCAACAGAACCCAGAAAATCTGACAGAATAAATTCTGCTCCAAGAAGTCCAGACTTTCTTACTTTTACAGACTGAGTTATGTGTGTATTAGAGGAAATAGTATCCCTATCTATTACTCCTGTCCATTTTCTATTGCATTTTGAATGCCTATATTGATATCCTGGTTCAGCTGGTGTTTAATAGCAGCAGAAACTGCCAAAGTGAAAGATTTGTTTCAAGTTTCCTTGCATCTTTCTGCATTTCCCTGCCCTTTTAGGGAATGGCTGCAGTGGACTTCAGAGTAGACAGAGATGACTGAATCAATCCCAGATTCTTGAATTTGTTTACAGCAAGCAGAGTTATTAGTATATTTCTGTTGTTATTCTTAGGCAATACAAGACTGGATATTCACAGAAAGTAGATAAAAATATTCATCCTTTATTTAAAATAACAAGCTTTCTCTGCCATGCTATCTGTATTTTTCATGTGCATGAAATTAAATGTGTTCTCTTGTTCAGTTTCACAATGAGTTAACTTCTCCCAAGTACAATGGCCTGGCCTTCAGAGCACCTGCAGATCCACAGGATCCACAGCTGCACCATTCCCTCTGGTCAAGCTTCTCACACTCTCATCTCTACCTACAAAGTCACAATACTGATCCAGCTTACTTACTCTCATGGTCTTCTCCTATTGCAGAGCCCTGTAAACCCCTTCATGCAATAGATTAGAAACACAGGGCTGAAGGGAGAGACTGTGAGAAAGAAATGTACATTTTGCCGGGATTTCCACTGGTTTTCTAGCTGAAGCCAAGAAAATTGTCAGTGCTACATAGCTCTGTGGTCTAGATTCCCCTTCCTTTCTCTACATGGGCTGGCTTAAGACTGCTGTATCCACATGCTTTTCCCACAGCTGGGACAAGTACCAAAGAATCCACCAGCAACAATTTGATATGCCATCAATTCTGTATTTGCATTTCACCCTTGAGGCCTACTCTTTTTTTATAAAATCTGGATTAAATTACATCTGATTTCTAAAAGACTGAAAATGTCAATTATCCTGTAATAACTTGGTAACTGTACACTTGCCCCATCTTTCCAAGAAGGCTTCAGGGTGGCTATGAAGTCCCTGGGAGGATCAGCACACTACAGATTGTTTTTGGATAATAAGATTTCTACACAAAATATGCTATATAATAATATTTTTGCATAGTTTAAGAATTACTGTCCTCTGAGACAGGGTAATATTCCATTCCATTGCCCAATCAGTAAATGGGAAGAGATTTAACATATACTGTTAAATAAATGAATAGGAGTCTAAGAACACCATTTGTCTCACACTGCAGGCTGACTAGCACTGTTACAAAACTTTGGTGCCAACATACAGCATGCCACTAATTTAAAATGCTGGAAAACACTGTGTTATGGTATTGTCTTATATGCTACCTCCTTCAGAATTTAATTTTAGGAATCTATCTCTTTAGGGATTTCTCTATCCTCTGGAAGACAGCTAACCTTATAGTTCAGGAAAGATAATACCCCTTTTGTGAAAACTGTTATTTTAAGATGTCTATTATTCTACAGTAGGCTGATAAGAATATTTATGTAAAAGAAAATAGAAAATACTTTGTACTTCACACATCAGAACACTGAGCTGTGATATAAAAGGACCTGATTCAAAAGACAGACAATCCTTTCTGGGAAAAAAAAATAAACCACAGAAAAACTAGAAAGAAAAGGAGCAAATAGTCACTCAGTAACGTGTCTCTTGCAACATGACAAAAAAGAACCTGAAACTTAGTGCTGTAGCTCATTAGAAATATTCCTTTGTGAGAGAAAAAGGCATGGTGAAAGGAAAAAGTTAGTGGTCAGTATAAGCGGAAGAGTTTTAAATAGATGTCCCTCTAATCATGTACTTTTGTTTCTCTGTAGGGCATGTTCCATTTTTTTTCCCCAAGTAGTCAGTTTAAGCTTTAAAATATTTGTCCTTTGTCCTCAAAGTTATCTTTCCTAATGGGTTGATGTGCAAGATGGCCAAAATTAGGCAACTTTCACTCCATCAAATGTCACACGACCCCATCTATGCCTCCTTTGATGAGTTTAATCATTGTTCCACAAAGGCCAGAACTGCCCTGTGTTTTAACATGTTCTGTATAATAGACAAGGTACTGCTTTTTGACAAGAGTTTTCATGTGTATGAACACAAAGAAAAATATGAGCCAGCCCCTGCCTCTAGAAACAGAAGTCCCAAGAGGTGGTTACACCATCCCACCATGCCATCTCAGGCAGGTGTTCTTGGCAAGACAGCAGATCACCACTGTCAGCTGTCCTGCCTCCATCAAGACAAAAGACACTGCTGAAGAGTCTGCCAAGTGTGTTGCTGTGGCAGACATAAGCTGCTCCCTGAAAGATAATTTACATGACCCCATCTCAATTCAGGTTTTATAGAATGACATCTATGACATTTATTCCTACAGTGTCTTACAGTAATTTTCACTTGTTTCTAACTTTCTTTGTCTTTGATTCATTACTTCTGTATTTGTATTAATACAGTAATTCCAGGAATCTTGCTGGGAATTTCCAGTTTTAGTGGATACTGTCTCTTTTAGGAAATCACATGTGAAAATCCAGACCTTCCTGAACTTTTCTTGAATGCTGTTTTGGAATTCCATACAGCAACTATAGCTTTTCTACATGGTATTGCCTTATAAAGCACCTAGAATCAACATTTAGTTAGGAGAGAACAGAAAGATAAGCATAAAGAGGTATAACTATATAGTTTACTTTCTCTCCATGAAGAGTTTTGAGTCATGTATTAAGCATGTACCTGAATTTCAACTTCTCCAACAGCAGTGAATGACAGAAACTGGAAAGCTGGTACTTATTTCCTTCACCGGTCTGAATTCATATCTTGAATGTTTTAGAATTTACACCAATTCTTAAAAAAAATAATTTAAAAGTTCCAAAACTCGAGAATTGCTTTTAAAATTAGATCTTCATATAACAGTGCTACTAAAAGTAGAACTATTCTGTCAATTATGTTGGAATTATTCAATCTCATGTTTTGCACTCCAAATACATTTGTTTACTCTCCTGCTTTTATTACTTTCTCCCTTTTATCCCATGTTACCACCAGACTCCAAATGAATCCTCACACTGCTTTTTAAGTTCTGTTCTCCAGTGAGTCACAAATACTAAATAATGTATATCGTAAATAAATATCCTTCCCCTATCAAATGCAGAAAATGTATGTAATGTATGTATGTTATATGAGATATAAGGATTTTGTGTGTGAAAAATATACAAAAATATGTCCATTTAGCAAACCTGAGCCCTTTTGCTTCCCCCTCCAGAGAGAAAGTTGAGGGGGAAGGAAAATTCTCTAGGAAGTCTCAGGTAATATATCAGGTTTGATCATCTGACAAACTTTTAGGAGGAAGTATTTTGTGAATGCTCAGAATTCTGTGATTGATAAGAAGCACTTTACTCTAGAAAGTCATAAACTGTCTGCTTAGCTCCTGTGAGAATGGTAATTGTATATCTGGTGCCCTGAAATGCCTTCTCAGCTGGAGAGAGGAACTTTGAGAAATAGTGAGTCATGCTACCAGCTTCTGATGTGAAAATCCTGCCAGCAAATGCCTGTGGAACATTCTTCTCCCTCCATGCACTCCATGAAGTTCTGTCACCATAGAGCATTTGGAGATGGGGATATTGCTACTCCCAAAAAACCTCTGCTTGAAGCACTAAGATTGTGGTGAGATCCTGCACATGCTGAGGCCAGTGAGAGGTTCCCAACAGATTTTACAATTTTATTTTGGGAAGTCATAAGTGTTTACAAAAAACAATGGTTATCACAACTTTTGTTATGATGTATTATCTTTCTGTATTTAGACCTCCTAGGTTCTAAGAAAGGATTTACCAGATTGCTATTATTTGTCATTTCAATAAAGGTAAGTTTCACTATGTAATATTGGGAAGGAAAGGATCATGGGTTTTATAAAGCCTTTAGGCAAATAGCAGTTAACTTTAAATTCTGGCATCTGTGACACCCAACCTCCCATTTTCAATATACTTACAGCTGGGAGAACCCCATCATCACCTGAGAAATTCACAAATGAAACTAGCAAAGACAGTTTATAATTAATACCTGAAACAAGGTAACTTACTTTAAAAGTAAAAAAAAAAAAAAATCAGAAAAAAAGAACAACAAAGCTTATGAAAGAATTACGATTGATCAAAAAGATCTTCTTAGCTGTCACAAGGAAATATTATTTGGGTTTGATGCCATTTGGCATAGAAGAAAGTGAATCTATTCAGTAACAATTCACCCACAGCTAAGACAAAATCAGCTATTACTGAATCTAAACTGGTGAGAAATATCAGTGAACAGTATCAGGTACCTGGAGAACAAATAAATTATCACCCTCAAAGTTGACCCTTTGTAGAGAAATTAAAGCAGAGTAATAGTCTTCTCTCTAATTGCTTTACAACTTAAAAAAAAACACCAAAGAAACAACAAAAAACCCAGTATATTTAAAACATTTATTTTGAAAGTACTACTTTTAAAAAGTGTGTTATTCTCACAAGTATTATCATAATTTAGCCACCACCCTTGCTTATGCATTTGTTTAGCGGGACGTATTGAATGGCATAGCTTTGTCATGCAAGATGAAGACAAATCTCTCCCCATTAAGCAGCATAAAAATGAAGTAACATTACACATCTAGCTGGCATGAGGAACCACAAGGCTCACAATAATGCAAAAATTTACTCAAATACACATTTTGATTTGGTAGCAAAACATTTTCAAAATGACAGCATTGCTATGACTGAGGATATTCATATTACTCAGCCTCAAGTCCTATTCCATAGGCATGTGAGTATATTTTTTATATACTTATGTATATATGTATATTTATACACATACATATATATACATGAATCCTTGATGTTAGATGAATTTTGGAAAACATAACAAATCACCAAACCATGACAAAATCACTAGTCATATACTGAAAGGAAACAGAGGACTAGAATGATTATTAGGTTTAGGATGTTAATTTAAATACAGCTTCAGAAATAATGAATAATATTATAAATGTAGGAATTGAGCTGCAATGTAATTTCCTTCTTCGTCAATCTTGAAATTTTTACAAAGACTGCCTAGTTCAGTCTTTTTAAATCCACTCTTGTGGATTTTTTGTGCAATAACTTTCAATTACAAGACCACATATTGTAACAGTTACACCTAAATTGTATCAGTTACAGTTCAGTCAGAATACAAAATTTCCTTTGACTCAAGAAACACTAAAAGGCAAGCTTTCAGCTCTAAAGGACAGTTACTGCAGAATCAAAGACAGAATTAATAAGGGTCTTTTGATTTAATAGCAGAGTTGTAGTACACAGAGATCCAGAAATACACTTTCTCAGGACTTCAAAAAGCCCCCATATTATAGTGTGCTAATAAATACACATGAAAGATTATAAAATTAATAAAAACTAAGTTAAATCACTGAAACATGGAAAGGTTTATATTCCAAAACATTTAATTTATCACTTTTAAACAGTATTTCAGACTAAGGTTAAAAAATGCAACCTTTTTGGTAGGCTTGCAAGTTATTCAAGTAATGTCTACTGAAAGGCACCTCTGAGATTTTGTGTTTCAACAGTTAAAACTGAAGTCTTACCTGAAAAAGGATGGCAGCATAAAATCAAGTATGTAAATACAGTGATACAGTTTTAAATTGTTAGTGTATCTCAAAACACAAAAAATCTTTGCTCCACCCTTCTTTAAACTGGCATGTATGGCTCACAGTGAGATGTGCCCAGTCTAGTCTGGAGGTTCGTGTGCTACCTAGGGTGGAAGTGTGCTGTTGTGTAAAGAAACATTACTAGGGGAACAGTAGAACATTTCTTTCCCATGGCTACATTCCTGGGGATGCAAGACAGTCATGACAAACCCAACTGCCATCACTAGCACACCAAGAACAAGAATCAGGCAGGATATGATGTTATCTGAATGGTTCCACCGCTCCTTGGACAGCCTTAGATAACACGCTGATGGGATGATAAAAACAAGGGGGGTAGCACTCAAAACTCCCTGTGTGTGGGAAAGAGCAATAGAAAAAAACCTCATAAGCATGTTTATTTAAATGTGAAGAATAAAAACCTAAATTTATAAACAGTTGTGATTAGATTGATACAGCAGTAAAAATAGAGGATAAAAGCCTTTTCCTGTGTTGCTATATGGAAAACCTTTTTTCCAAACTAAAGGTCCCAAAATATGCAAAAATATCTGTTAAACTATTTCCAATAATTAAGATTTATTTAAATGCTTTTGCTTTGCTGATACATAATACTATTTTAATATTGCAAGAAGCATTTAATCTTATTACCCAAAGTTTCTCAGCTTAAGAGATAAAGTCCAAACATAGTTCTTCGATACTTGAACTGAATTGAAATATTTAAGATAATTCCATGGAGGAGTTTAGATATAACACTGCCTTTAAAAGGAATAAAATTTTTTGAAAAAAAATTCATGTAGCAGTTCAAAGAATTCTGATCAGTTTTGACATTTATAACCTGATTTAGGTTGACTTCCCTATGAAAGCAAAGCTCCTTTTCACAGAGTAGAACCTTTCCTCTCACTAAAAATTCAGCTCCTATTTACATGCTTTCTTAGCAAGGGACAAACAAAAAGCACTTTCAAAAATTCTTTTTATAGTAAAGCCTCTGCAGATTAGCATATGAGTTAAATGCCAAAAGGAAGCAATTTTATGTAGAAATTTTAAATGTATATTTAGTTACATAGTTAACAAACATTATGTTTCAATTTAATTATGGCCAGATAATAATCCAGCCTAAGTAATAATTTTACATCCTTGTTTGTACAAAAATTCCAATGTTTGTATGGTAGAACCTGTTAACAGTGATCAGTAGACATCAAAAATAGGTACAAGCACAAAGTATCTCCTCCATGAAAATTAAGCTTTAGGTCTGTGAAGTAACATAAACCAGCATCCCAGAAAAAGAATAACAAAGCAAACTCTGTGACCCTTTGATTCCCATAGGACTCAATAGTTTCCCTGGGGAATTACCACCAGGCAAACACAATGGCTTGTGTTTTGTTCTAAACAGGGAGAGTAAGCAGACTCAGAGAAATAGTATCAAATGCCATCCGGGATGAAGAGCCAAAAGCCAGCTCTTCTGCTGGACAGAAAGCCAGCTCAAAGACAGATCACCTTTCTTTCACATGTAAATACTCTGTCTGTTCATTTTTCCTACTGCTAGATACCAGGACTGAACAATCTTTCTGAGAACAATTATTACATCCAATAAATACCTACAGCTGTATCATCATTCTCTCTTAAAAAGGAAAAGCAAAAAACCCACAAGATAGGAGCAACCCATGCAAATGCCTGGCTATCAACTTCTATTTGTAACTGAATAAAACTATCAGCTTGACTACTGACTAACTGCTTAGGAAATAGACCACTGCACTGATGGAATGCTTGCTTTTTTGCTTGATTTTGATTGTATATTTCCAGTGACCATCTCTGTGGTCTAGCTACTACCGTTTCTTTCTTTCTACCTGCCTCTGTTTTTTACCCGTGGCACAAGGCAGTCACTAGAATCTGCCCCAGTGTTAAGTAATTTGCCAACTTAATCAGAAAGAAATGCTAAATTCAATACCACTATACAGTTGGGATGAGTATTTCAGTGATTTCTGCTGTGGCTTAACACATTTGGTAGGTCATAGCCACTTGCCTTATCTACAAAACTGTTCTAAAACCCTCCCCAACCATATGAATTTTACTTCTTGATCTTCCTTTCACCTTTAGTTATCTGTTTTTGAAGCAGTAATTCCTTCTTCTAACACTACTACTGACTATGTCAAATTTCCTACGATCTTCAGTAGAGCTGTGGATTTAAAAAATTTCTTATTCATTAATAAGTGATTTATTAAATAAAAGAGTAAACAGGTTCACTTACATTCAGCTCTAAAACTATTCCAAGGCAATCATACACTAATGATACACCAGTCGCCACAGCAATGATAACTACCGTCACAACAACATGGAAAACAGTTGAGAGGTTCCCATGGAAAAACACATTGGCAATCACCTGAAACAGAACCACAATTTTAAACCTTCATTTTTCTCCTTATGTTATCAAACAACTTACTCCAAACCTTCTAACCTTAGGAAACTGAAGGAATGGGTGAGGATACACTGGCTGAATTTTACTTGCCTTGCTTCAAGAAAACATCTTCATATGCTTCCAAAAATTACCCATAACAATCATTACTAAAATTGCAGAACACTTGCCAAATTGACGTAGCTATACCTGTAGGATTTCAGAATTTACTCTTTTCCCATTTGCCCATCACAGAATAAATCCACTTACAATTATTCACTGAATTGATGAATTTCCTAGATGGAGATAATTCTAAAAAGAAAAGCTATTAAGATTGAAAAGTATGTATTTTTTGCTATTCTCAACACTAACAACAGTGTCATTTATGCCAAACTTGAAATTTTAAGCAGTTCTGATATTATTAATTATTAATATATTAATAAATGTGAAACAACATTATATGGCCAGTGTCTAAACAGTACAACTAGTCTCCCCTTCTCATTGCATGTAGCAGGATAAAATATGCTGCTATTTATCACAGATCAACCATAGACTTCAGCTACAATATGTGACAATACTATTAATATATAACAACAGTGTTAAAGGGAAAATGTAATAAATTCTTACCTCTCTGGTCACAAAACATTCAAGGGGGAAGGTCAGAATTACAGTAACTCCATAACAAAACCTTCCAAACGTAGCAAGGTTGTCATCTCTACAGTAGTTTTCAAATATATCTCCTGAGGCATAGCAAAACACCAATTAGCTTGAACTTCACATAATTTACCTATATTTGCAACTTGAAGTGCAGGTTAGTGGAGTATTTGAGGTTTTCTGATCCCCTCTTCTGGCATGTAACTAGAAACTAGTTACAGTCACAAGTTATGTCCGGGAATAACTTTCATCTTATCCTGCTGGTTAAGCTGCGTATTTTACCTCAAGTGACATTTATCTTCAAAAAATATTTTAAAATATACATATCAGAGTTTGTCATCTGTTGTCTTCTCCATAACACAGATTTTGTATGAGACGCCAGTGTTTGATTAAATAAATTTGTGACAGATTCAGAAAGAAAGCTTATGTGTAGAAGATAAATTTTCTAAAAACTCCTGGAACAACAATTACATAAAAAAGAGGTGAGAGTTACCTGTGGAGAACTGCATTTCCCTGACAGTATCTACTCACAGCTAATAAGCTGTAGAAAATAATTTCAAGTATTCTGACCTCAAAAGCCCATTATAAACATATGGATTATTACCTAGCAAATCATCTTATATCTAAAACCAAAAGCATCACTATAAAATTCAAATCATCTCAGTGTGTACCACAAAGAATCTGTAGTAATCATCTCTGAAGCACAAGAGACAGTGCAAGATCTATCAGTTCTCTTTTATGTGGTTACCATACTGTCTCATGATTTACTACTTTAGGAAACACAGCGGCACTGAAGAAGCAATAAAGTGTACTTTAAACAGCCAAAAGATTTTGGCAGGGGAGACAGAAAGTGAGATGGAACCTGCTGACACAAGAGTCATGAGCTGAGGAGGAGCTGCAGGCAGAGGTTTCTGTACCTGAAGTTCTCAGCCAGCCTGCATTCGGTCTAGCTACAGTACATCTAGGACAGTGACTTACTCTGCTGGAGTAAGCACTGGAGGCAGGAAAAAATAAGATAGACAAACCAGGAGTCCCCATCCTACAATTTCTCTGTTCTCAACTAAATGCTGCTGCTCATCAGAAAAGGAAAAAGCTTGGAAGCCTCCTCCTACAATCTGGAATGTCACTACTAACAGAAAAGATGCTTGCTTATGAAATGTGTATTTTCCCTGAAGAAAGTAATGCACTGAAACCAATTTATACCTTGTTCTTATGAACATATATTTTTCACTTCAACAAAATGATGTTAAACAGTATGATGCAAGATTGATTATATATATTTATGTGTATTCATATACCCACAGAGGGGACAGTAGAATTAGTAACACCAGAATAGCTGTTGCAAAGATAGGCAACATCTGTAACTCTACGGTGCTGTATTAGTACAGACAAGAAAAAATGTAAGAAAATATACACAGATATATACCAGATACTCTGTAGGAAATTTTTGTTCTTAACTGCTCTCTGCTGCTAGACCACGTGGAAAAATCATAGCTGTGTAGTCCTCAAAGTGTTTTAATGACAGAAGTATTCAAATGGGACTTCCACTGGCAAGGTTTATGCTTAGGAATCTGACAGCTATTAGCATGACATTTTTGGATCACGTTTTGGTTGTTAGGTAACTATGACAAATGTCCTTTTTCTGCCCAAATATACTATGATATTTGCATTTTTACAGTCACCAAGATGTTTACAGAGAAAAATCAGACAGGAAGGCAGAAATGTAAGGATTATAGCAAGCACCAAAATTGAGGGATCAAGCAGTTTACCTTCTGTGTATCCTGTAAAAGTCATATATCCACAGGCAGCAAACACTACACTGATGATAAGAGCAAGGGCCACAGACATATGTGTGACTTGAGACCAATTCTTTAATGTGGGTTCTTCCAGAGACCCATATATTAAAAAGCTGTTATGATGGCAGATGAATGCTGAAACACACATGACAGTTAAAGCAAATGTATGAATTCATGCATAAATGCATAGAGACACAGCACAGTTTGAATCCACTCATTATTAAATACAAACATTAATCTTGCAATGAGTGGCAAAGATAAGTGGCTTGAACCTTTGCTTGCTTAGTTGATTTGATGAAGGTTTATATTCATCCTTAGATGATTCTGATTACATTATCCTTAAATGCTATGCAATTTCCCACCCTCCACATCTCCATTCCACAGCTATTTCCTCCTCCTGCTCTTCTTTTACTTAAGAACCCAGCAGCAGATTTGAGAAGTTTTTTTTTTTTTTTTAAATCTACAGAGCCATTTGCTACTTTCAGATTTCATATGGCATCCATTTTAGGCAGCAGCAATCATTGGGAGGCCTCAGATTATCACATTGCTAACAAGAAATAATATACCAGATCCTGCAGGCAGGAACACATATCAGAATGAGGCCTTTTCTGTTAGAGGCTACCCAAGGGAATGCAGAATGATCCCAGCCCCCTCAGTTTATCAGTTTGACAAACCCACTGATGCAGGGGCTTTAGGATGACCTGCACAGGTGAGCTGCACTCATGTGCACACTGTCTCTGCTACAGTGGCAAACCTCCAGGGCCAAATGGACAATGGATGAGGTTAATGTCTTACACAATAACAATGACATTCATATGGATCATTCAAACAGTTTCTTTTTTTTTTTCAACATCAGTTTAACATGAATATTAAAAAATATTCTAGTTTCAAAATATTAAATAGTTTCTTACAGTTGATCTTTATATTGAAAAAAAAAAACCCAAACAGCAAAAAACACTTACCAAATGACATCACCCCAATGGCTTGTACTGCATTTGGTTTTGCAAATATCCATGCATTTTCTGATTTGGGTCTAAAACAGACATTTAAATAGGTTACCCTCTTTTCAAATATCAGTTATTACTCTCTGACATAGCCCCAGTGTTTATTAACAAGCTGAAACCAGGGAGATACCTTTCTCATCTCCCTTGTTTTGATTCAAGTATTTCTGTAACGAGTGTTTACAGTCAAAAATGTCAGCCTGTTTCAGTTTTGGAAGTAAACTCTTCATGTCAGCATATACCACAAAACAGCAAGATGGAAGGTAAAAGCTGTTACTGATTATGACTAAGGTTATCTCAACTGAAAATGTCCTCTGACTATTTAGAGGCAATTTCTACCTTTGAATTTAAACATGTAATCCATGCAGTCTAGAGATACCATTTTACTAAGACTACAAATCAAGTGAGGGAGTTTGCCTTTCTTTACACCTCTTCCAACTGCTCCTCATAGTAAAGAGATTCCACTACTTCCCAAAACATACAAGAAATTGTAAGAGAGTACGTGGAGACTTTTATAGTCAGGCAAGAATGTAATACTCACACCTCCTCCTCTAAGATATGCTCACAGATTTGGACCTGTAGTAATTGCAATGCTTAGAGAAGGACCATCAGCAAACTTTGTTAAAAACCATTTACTGCATGAAATTCATCATGGAATAAAGGGCCAAAATGAAAAAACAGGGAAGGACATATTTTCTTTTCCAGAAATACAATTTGCTAAAAATATCAAATGAAATTCACAATCCAGTTAAATATTGAATTTGTAATATTAAAGCACAGACAACTAAAAACAATCCAGAGAAGCTTGCTGTTAAAAAGTTGGCTACTGGTAACCTTGATTGCTCAGTTTTTATTTAGAGGGAAAGCTGCTGCCACCTGAGACCTTAAGATGTTCTTTTCCTACTGCCCTAGGAAGCAGTATGGCACTCAGGCCAGTTCTGTGAAGGTAACAACGGCAGCTTTATCCCTTCCCCTCTTTGGTGATCTCTCCCTCTTGCTGATTTTGACAGTTGCAGTGGCATATGCTATGCCAGGTTTCATTGCTTTCAAATGTTTAAATTACACCTCCAGCCCCTAAAAATAAACAGATTAAAATAAAAGTAATAATACAAAAAGTAAAAAAAAGTTTCCTCTTTCAGAACTCATATCTTACTATTTCTTGAGTTCAAATAGTCAATCCTTTTTCATATTAAAAAAATCCAGATTTAAAGTACCTAATGCACATTCAGTTCAGACTTAGAGCAGCTTTTCAGCTCTTAAGCTGTGGTTATGAAGTTTAACTTTGAAGTTAACAGAACCTGAACATAAAATCAAGTTCCCTTTTTTTGTCCTCATGTACAGTATATTGTCTTGAACTGCTGTAACATACTGCTTCAAGCCTCTGGCAGCTGAATATGGCCCTCCTAAAATATTCTCAGACTCAGAAAAGTTGATGTGAAATACTATGGATGAAACAGAGCTATCTGCTATTTGTCTTGAGAAATAGCTGCTGTTGTTCCTTCTGTAAGCTCCCTTAGTATTATAGCACCACTAATTTCAAATCACTACACATAGAGATGTGTCTGGAAAATTAATATTAATAATTTTGAATGTAGTATTTTTAGGGAAAACATTCACATCTGACTGGAAGCATTGCAATAATATTTCAAAATAAAGAGTGTAGTGGAAGCTAACACTCCATTTATTCCATTCTGTAACCACTAGAGGTCAGCTTTGATAATTAACATACAAAATGAAAATTTGTTTTATATTTTCATTTGACAGCAGAAGTTTTCTTTGACTCTTTCCTAGTAATAATAAAGTTAGATTATCTAATACCTTATAAACGAAATATTTTAAATGCAAAAAAATAAAGAATGCTTTTGCCTGAAACACATTTAATTTCTGTGAAAACAGAAATGTTTCCTGTGCAATGTTATAGCTATATTATGAGCTCCTACAAATACAGATTTAAAAAGGGAATTCAGAAAGCATATGAATTTCACTTGAAACATTTTTAATAAAGTGGCCAATTAATTTTAAAAAAATCACAGGAGCTGGTTTTCCCCTTGCACAGTGTTAGCTTATGCACTAGCAATATGCAAAAGACCAAGATATTGCTCTGCTTTACCAATAAATGACAAATCAGATTAGAAGTATTATTGGGAAAAAAACCCAAAAGAACAAAATCCTGCTTATTTAACAGCCTAAGAAGATAAATTCCTTCCATTCTAGTCACAGAATAGAGGAAGAATTTCAGATCCCTGATTTGAACACTACCAGCAGCTTATAATGTCCAACAATCTGTGCTGGTACAGATGTGCTATTTTTTTCAGTAACTCATGTACTGCTGCATGTGCTTTGGAAAGCATTTTCATATTGTTGGAGTAGAGGGACTTCATGTAATGAAAGCACACAGTCAGAAATTTCATTTCTGAGTGTTTGGAACTGAGAGTCAACAGTTCTAGAGCTGTGATCACATCAATAAGAAATTACTCCCAAGTTCAGTCTGCAGAACAAATAGGCATATGAAAAGCTCCAGGGAAAGGGTGCAGGTGACATGAAAGCGTCTATATAAAATAAGACTTCATAGAAAGACTCCTCAGAAAGAGAAAATTATGTCAGAAAACAGTAGGTGTTAGTTGTAGAAGAGCCATATAAAGAACAGTCACATAAAATCATTCACAAGCCAAAGGGCAGCTAATGGAAACATAATCTGTCAAAGTAAACATACACAAATTGATTTAATATATCTGCATCTCTGTAGGCAGATGCATGCACACACTCAAAGAATATCATAAGAATACAGAATAACTTGTTGTGGTTTTTCAATCCTGCTGATCGCAATGATTTTTTTTTTTTGAGGGGACCTTTGGTCTGACCTACATTCTTGTTAGGAGTTATTAGGGGAAGATTTTAACTGCTTCTTATACAAGAATAGCATTAGCTGTGAAAATCTGTGAATGACAAAATCGGCCAGCTCTCTGCTTCTCACTCAGTGTATAAAAACAAAGGCTATGCCTGCATGAACAGGAAGCTTTTTTTTTAATACTGAAGAAGTATTAGTGAAATAATGAAAGGTAAGAGAAGAAATACATTTTTGAACTAAATGCACTTGCTGACAGCTGTACTGTCTATCATATATAGCAGAAGCTGAAACACAAAGTAAAACCTGAGATGTAATTTACATGTAGGTCTTGGAACAAAAATAGCAAAACACTGAGTAATCATTTCTGAGTGTTTGGAACTGAGAGTCAACAGTTCTAGAGCTGTGATCACATCAATAAGAAATTACTCCCAAGTTCAGTCTGCAGAACAAATAGACATATGAAAAGCTCCAGGGAAAGGGTGCAGGTGACATGAAAGCGTCTATATAAAATAAGACTTCATAGAAAGACTCCTCAGAAAGAGAAAATTATGTCAGAAAACAGTAGGTGTTAGTTGTAGAAGAGCCATATAAAGAACAGTCACATAAAATCATTCACAAGCCAAAGGGCAGCTAATGGAAACATAATCTGTCAAAGTAAACATACACAAATTGATTTAATATATCTGCATCTCTGTAGGCAGATGCATGCACACACTCAAAGAATATCATAAGAATACAGAATAACTTGTTGTGGTTTTTCAATCCTGCTGATCGCAATGATTTTTTTTTTTTTAGGGGACCTTTGGTCTGACCTACATTCTTGTTAGGAGTTATTAGGGGAAGATTTTAACTGCTTCTTATACAAGAATAGCATTAGCTGTGAAAATCTGTGAATGACAAAATCGGCCAGCTCTCTGCTTCTCACTCAGTGTATAAAAACAAAGGCTATGCCTGCATGAACAGGAAGCTTTTTTCACACTGAAGAAGTATTAGTGAAATAATGAAAGGTAAGAGAAGAAATACATTTTTGAACTAAATGCACTTGCTGACAGCTGTACTGTCTATCATATATAGCAGAAGCTGAAACACAAAGTAAAACCTGAGATGTAATTTACATGTAGGTCTTGGAACAAAAATAGCAAAACACTGAGTAAAAAGACAGTCTAAGGGAGTTGCCATACAGGGAAAAAGTCTCAGCTGAAACTAAGACAAAAGCAAGACAGACTGAAGGTAGTGAGGCCTAGCAATGAAGAATACTTAGAGGGAAAGAAAATAAGACTACTGAGTCTTCAATGTATGTAAGTGAAAATACATCATAATAAAGATATTAATGAATTCTAAAAAAAATTTTGAAAATATTCATGTTTATCTACATAAGAAGGGGGAAATTGAGAACAAATGAACCAGACAAAGGATAAGATATCCTAACAGGGTAAGCATCCAGATCATGAGCAAGAGTTGGGCAAATTTGTTTGGCAGTCTAATATGGCATCTCTTTTACCTCTTGCAAAACACTTGCAGCACAATAAACCCATTTTAAGATCAATGCTACACAAAAATCTTTCCTGTCATTTACATAGAAATGTTGGAGTAGAACAGTGCATGAGAAGCAAAACATCCGTAATGAAGGCAAGAGAAAGAAACACCACTGATCTCAACCAGCTTGTGGCTATGAAACACTGACTTGAAAAAAGAAAGGTGATTTCTAGATAGGAACAGTCATATTTTTACAAGGGAGCTACATGTTGGAATGAGCAAAAGACTTCCATTGTTTTGGATTGAAGATCAGTGTCAAACTGCCAAGTTTAGGTGCAAACCAGCAGTTAACAATATAATCCAGAATCATCTCAGAAATGCATTCAGGTTTAATTCAATTATTCAAACATTAAGGAAATTAATTGTAACATTTCAATTTAATTCTATTCTAAGGTAAAATAACTTTCTAGGTCTTTTTGAACTTTAAAAGTTCAAAGACACTGAAAAGTTCAGAGATGCTGAATATAACTTTAATCAATATAATGGAAAGAAAATGAGTACAGCTCACATTAGCCTTGGATTTCATATTAATCAATGTCATCTAGTGAAAGAACACAGACAAGGCAAAGCTATTATGTCAGCCCAACTTAGATACAGCTACGTCTACTCTTCTTTCTTCCTTAATGAAGTACTTAACAGTTCTGTAAATATAAAGTAGCTTAGTTGGGGTTTTTTAATTCCATCACACATTAAAGTTTACCTTTACTTACTACTGGATTTTTTAATATGAAGGAAAGAATCAGCTTTTTACTTTCAAGTTTTTTCCTGAGCCCTTGGTGTTTTATCCCTGGAATCAGCTGCCAGTTGAGTAATTCTCACATCCTCTTTATGTGTAGCAGCTGCTCTTGAAGTTTTTCATAGACATTATGTATTATGGAGACACTGACATCATAACATTCTTGCTAAAGAACACCAAATAAAATTAAAATGATCCCTTGTTATAAGCTACATAAAATATTTCCTTTTACAGCAAGGAACGTTAGTTTCAGGCCAGAAGCATGAAGTTATTTCATGCAGTATTAACATGCGGCACTTTACAGTTTGAATTAACTCTTACCTATTTTTTCTGATCACAGTACAAAAATACCCAGCCATAAGCAGATGGCCATAGAGATCAGGTCAAAATGTATTTTTATCCGGCATCTTAAAATACTGAGAATGAACTCTTAATAATCCAGAACACTGTATTCTATCTGCAGGTTTATTATGTAATTCAGTTAACAATAATTATATGGATGGTAGTTATCAAAACCAAAACTGAAAAAAAGAAGTAACTCAGTTTTATATCTGACATAAGAGGAAATAAATTAAACCAAGCAATCCCGCATCTTAAATACGTTTTGTTTTTCTCATCAGAATGTGACAATAACATTCCTAAAATGTCCTTGGACAACCAGCCCCACACCCAAAGCTAATAAAAACAAAAAAAAAAGAAGCAACATTCAAAACCTTGTAATTCGTGTTTAAAATAGTAATAATCTTGTTGTTTCTCTGATGGTCTAAGACATTGCAGGAAGTTTCAGATTATTGCAGAAAATATCATTTATCACTTTGTTGTCCAAATAAGATTTAATTTTCAACTAGAGCATGGATTGCAGTTAAGTAAAAAATGTTTTATCATTTCCACATAATGAACTTGTACCTCTCAAAGGGTAGAAGTATTCACCTTGAAAAATGTAAAGGTAAATGAAAACTGATTATTACTCAGAAAGTAATTATCAAAGCAGGAAGATATCCAAATGGGTTTCTAGTGGCACCTGACCTGAGTCCAGTACTTTTGAATGTATTCAGCAATGATTTGAATGATGGAACAAAAAGCAAAAAGTGTCCTTAATGGAAAACATGAAATGTGCAATTAACACAACCATGCTAGAGAAAGGGATGAAAAAAATCATAAATATGTTGGTAAATGGAATGTTGGTCATCTGATAAAGCAGCATTCAATTCTATAATGACAAATTCTAGTTATGCAGAGGATAAAAAGGCTTCAAAAGAACAAGGCAGAGAGAACAGACAAACAAAAAAAAATCCCCAACTTCATGAGAAGAGTATCAAAGGAAAAATCACCAGCAAACAGTTCTACAGAGTATCTCGTGCTTGGTAGTTCCACTAGACTGCAAACTCAAGGCACATTCATGATATCATGCTATTTTCCAAAAAGGGTAACATCAAACTAGGTTACATAAACAGAGGCACGGCAATCCCCAACGGACACAGTTGAAAGGGACCTTACAACACTCTGCATTTAAGATAATCATCTTCACTGCTCCTCAGAGGGAATATCCCAGGCAAGTGGGGCATCATGATTCCACTTTTATTTGCAGAAGACTTAAGGCAGCCACTGAGCATGATTAGAAGCACAGGAAATGACAAAAATATAAATCCTTAAGGAACTGTGCTTATTTAGTCTATAGAAAGGATCCCCAAAGGGGGTCAAATTACAGCTTTTTTAGAGGTGTTTTTCAAGCACTTGAAAAAGTATAAATTGCTGTCCATACCCACTGTGGTTAGGCCAAGAAGTAATCAATATGAAATGGAGTCACACACATTCAGGAAGAATTCATAAGAAAAGGCCAGTTAAGGATTGGAATGTGAAACCATGGAATTGTCTAGTTTGTTCTTGGCAATCACCTGTCATCAATGGCAGGCACATAATCAGTTCTGCCATATAACAATTGTAGGGACTGAATATTCTTGTACCCATTGAGCCTTTATCCAGGACTGTACAAATTCTTTCCCTATATGACAGATACAAGGACTGTGTTTTCGTAATAATGATTTTTTAAAATCTCTTTTGGAACTCTTACTTCTAGAATTAAGAAGTAAAACTTCAAGAATCACTCAAAACCAAATAGCATGTATTGTAAGAAAAAATAAAATCGTGCATTCCATATTTTTCAGTGCATCACAACTGTGGAGAAGAAATGTTACCATAGTAACAAGGTTATCCGTAACTATTATATATAGCTTCTTCCTTTTTTAACAGGGAGTTTTGAGATTAACCTTTTAAATACCCCTTTGACACACAGTGTGAAAAACATGCTCCTCCAGAAATATGGTGGGGAGGGAAGTTCCACACTGTTCTGAGAGAGAGATTTTGTGGATGATAGACAACATCATCTGGTACAACTTAAGAAACTGCGTTCCAGGCATCTTCCTACCATTAAACCTGAATACCCTGCAATTAACCCATGTATCACAGCAGTAATACAACTGAACCATTGTGCCTAACACTGATGAAACAATCCTGGTGGAAGAATCTGAGGGAAACATAAGAGTAGCATATAAATCTGTTCCAATAAATAAAAAAGCATGTTCGGAAATAGAATTTTTCATCTTTATTACTATATCTATATATTTAAAGGATGAGAAAAAAAAGACAGCCCTTGTAAGTCTTTAAGGAAAAATAATAGATTTGTAGCACTTTCTTGCAATATAATCATAAAAATATTGTCACAACACATAATTATGTGAATTAAATTGTCTAGAACACTCCAATGTCCAATGTTAAATACTACTTTCAGAGTATGCATGTGTAGGAGTTTTTTGTATCATATAGTTTTTTAAATGACAAAATAAAGATTTTACTATTGTGTTGTTTTTAAAAAAATTACAGTATTTCTATTTTATTTTTATTATGAAATTGTTATATTTATCTTATCAGAAAAAGAAATATTCCTAAGATAGTAGCTATTTTAATGATTGTAATGTAGGCAGTCTGACAATAATGGAAAAAAATAAAAAAAAAAAAATCTCAAATGACCGACAATCTCACATGCCAATCCAGGACCCACCTGCTATTAGTCATCCACAACTCCTCATTTATCTCTAGGGGTTTTGAGATTTTAAATTTGCTTATACCCACTAGAAAAAAAGATTTAAAAGGATGAAGTATATTTAGCTGTTTATTTTGTATTATTGCTGATAGACATTTTTTGATTATCTGTCTGTTCTAAAGCAGGCATGTTCCACAACTACGCAGCAAAATAACAGATTATATATGAACCGAAGTTCACTTTGTGGCAACTGTAAGAATACTCACACTTGTGGACTGAAGGTTACTGTTCTCACCATCACAACCACCAGGATGACAATGGTTAGAATCAGAGAAAGAAGAGACACCTGCAAAGGTAAAAACATGACTTCAGTCAGTAAGCTGCTGAAAGGTGGTCCTTTGAGCAGCATAATGCATTTGTTAATTATTTACACGAAGTTATGACTGGCACTTATTTTCAATGGCATACAGAACAATAAACCAAAAATCAACTGCTGTTATGATTTACCTTTCCCAATTTTGCTATGTCTCGATATAAAGATATAGGTAAGGTAAAGATGATGGTGGTAAGAAGAATTATGAAGTGACGGTCGGTAAGCACGTTATCCACCCCAACTAAAGCAAAAAAGAAAATAATTTATTTCTTTAAGAGACTAACTTGAGGAAAAGATTAGCTACATTTGAAAGGTTAGAAGTAACAAACTATTGGTGATCAAGCTTTTATTCCCTTTACTCAGGCTAAGTAATACTGAAAACTAGGCGTAACTAACACTGAGAAAGCCATGCACAGCATGGGCATCAACACAAGAATTCAGCAAATTCAAACCAAATGCATAACATATGGGATATATTAAATCAAAACTGCAAAATCTAGATTCCTACATATAGATTGGTATTAACGTCTTTCATTGTGTCTGGGTAAATGCTGGGAGACTGCAAGTAAAAAATTCTACTACTTCTTTCTGCCTTTTAGTCTTGAGAATTTTTTGATACTCTGGGTTGACATCAATTACTGTGCTGTTTAGGATAGCATTGTTCTCTAAGAAATGGCCTAAAAGAAGTCAATTTTGAGGTTTCTTTTGGGCACCTCCTTTCCGGCCATCAGCCAGCTTCCACTTGCAAAGTAGATTACCATGTGAAGGCAACAATGCTGTTATAATATTCCATGCAATCAGTGGGACTTGTTTGCATAACTGGTGGGTTTTTTCAAGCCAATGACAACTTAAAATAAAACACCTCCAAGTTTCAGTGAGGCTACCATAAATCATTGGCTTGAATGAACACTTGATGAAAAATTATGGCTGGAAAGTGACTGGCAATTGCCATGGAAAACTCAGTGTTCTGCTCCCTCTTTTCTTTGGGAGATTATAAAGTTTTCCCACCTCTTTCGAGACAGGTATTCTACTGGATAGGTAATAAGATTTGCCATGCTGGGGATTCCCCCTTATTACAGAAGTCATATTATATACAGAGCATTACATATTCACTGTCACTATCAATTTGATCAGGTATTCACAGAACAGCACAGTGTGATAATTAAAACTACATCCACACCTTTCAAGTTTCACATGCTGAAAATTGTAGCTTTCCTGTGGAAATGAAACAGTTCATACAAATTCACATTTCCACTTCATTACAAATATGTTTTCTCTCAGTTTAACTTCCTAGTGAAGAATGCTTTAGCTTAGCTGCTTTTGTGCTAAAGTAGATATCAAACACGTACACAAATCGCTCCACTGATGCTGCTGTGAAAACTTAGAGCACAGGAAGGGAAACAAGGGGGCATGAGTTAAAAGGCATTACATTCATTATATTATTTGCAACTTATCCAGAGTTATTCACTAGATTAAATACAGTTTCACTATTTAAATCATTATTATTACTATAGAAAGTATCTAAAAAATAAATTTACAAACCCCAATAATCTTGTAAATACACAGCTGTGGAAGACTCACTTCTATTTGCTTAGTATTTCACTGAAGCATCTGGTCTCTTCACTGACACTGAGTCCACTGATAGCCAAGGACTAGGATTCATAGTTTTTATTTGGGAAAGGCTTATTAAAGAAAAAAAACTCAAAAAACCCCACTCATAGACATATGCTTCACATTCCTAATTTGAACTAAACTTAATAGTAATTTAGAAGCTATATTACAGGTAATTCCAAAATACTTATGCTACACTTCAATCCATAATCCCCCACTCTTAAAATTTTTAAATGCATCTTACCTCCAGGAATTCTCTGAAAAACTTTAGTTAAAGTGTCTCCTGTTATTATGTTGTAACTGATCATAGCTTAAAGAAAATAAGTTTTTTGTTAGTACAAGTCATATCCAAAATATCTGACTAACACTGAATACACACATTTTGTAGACTTCAGGATTACATGCCACTATCCCTCTAATACAAATTATGGCTAGCAGCAACAACTTGAAAGTTTTACGTTTAAAAAAAATCATTATTTAACACTTCCTTTTTTGTTTGTGGGGTTTTTTTTGTTGTTGTTTTGGTTTGGGGTTTGTTTTGTTTTTTTGTTTTTTTTTTTTAAACAGGTACAACCTAAGTATTAATGCAGCCTGATAAGCAAGACCATTGTGCTGAATGGCCATATAACCTTACTTCACAAGAGGATAAAAAAGGCTTTCTACAACTGTTTGTTTCAAATAGCAATTCTTTATCAGTTTACTTTCAAATGCTTGTTTCTATTTAGTTTGAAAATTTTGAATTTTAGTTTGAAAATTTCCTGTGTTAGTCTAATAATCGGTTCTGCAATTAAATGCAACGGACTTTCTAGCCCATGCAAAAAGCTAGCAAACTCTTTAAACCAGAAAAAAGAAGGAGAAAATAGATTAAGAGATGAGACACGGACTTTGATTCCTCCCCCCTCTCACTAATCAGTGCTGTGGCCTTAACATTCTTATTTCATTCTTATCTAACTCTACACTATGAGTGTGTAAATTTGTGCACGTGTGTATACACAAACAAAATATATATACACTCTCATGGTCTTTAGCATTTAGACACCATATATTTAGGTATTGACCTTAACTATATATAAATATTCTGTGTTGTGAAATTGTAAGTCATCAACTCTACTTATATAAATTAATTCAAACACATACAAGAGCATAACCATAGCTCTGTGGTAAGGACTGAGACCTTTACAATTCTTTTTCTGTATTATCAATGGAGTACTTGGTTTACAAAGGAGTGTAATTTAAATCTGTAACACTGTTGCCTGCAGTAACAGCAACTTGCCACCCTTAAAAATCTCAGGTATCTGTAGCCAGACCCAAAATTGGAATTTTCATCTGTGATTCTGTGATCACCAAGTCCAGACTCTTGATATCTCAAGTCATCACATCCTGCAGCTCGATGTGTGAAAATAACAAGACTATTTAAGATTTGACTTAATTATGTTGCTACAGCAGGGGACAAATTCAGAACAGAACTTTATTTCAAACTTCTGGTCTAATAAATTCCTGCCCAGATTATACCTTTCTGTTCATTTACTGTTTTATCTTCCAAGAGGTCTCAACTGCTGAGTTTCCTAGTACTTTGTTGGGTATGAGGCTGAACTAATGCTTTTGAAGAGCAATGACAGAACATAATAATCTAGCAAGACCTAAACTGTGGCTTCTCCAATTTTAGTAAAATTGCATCTCTGAAAATATACTAATTCAGTATACTCCTAAATTCATATTTTCTTTCAGACACATCAACTTTGTTCTCTGCTACACAATCTAGAACAGAATCTCCTTTGCTATTTTTCTAGCTACTTTGGTCATTAATTTTCATATGTGTGATCATCAATTTCTCTGCTATTACATTTCAGTTCAATTCTATTATTCTGATCCTTCAATTCACTGAAGTCATTCTTCAGAACCCACAAAATAAACTGAATTTTTTTTTAAAAGCAAAGAAGCACATACTCTACATTCTTTATATAGTTCTTAATATTCAATCAGTGAAATGATGAAGTAATGTGAAAAAGCTTGTTACTTATAAAACTTAAACATTTATATTTTATGTGATCTTACCAATAAATGGATATAAAAACTGGAGAATTGAAAGGATTAGATAACCTACAAGACCATACGTTTTTTTGACCAGCTCTTGATAGGTTTTGGTACTGGACAGATTTCCTCCTTTGATCAGTAGTATAATGGAATAATCTGTTAAAACATAAAATTACTGTTAAAGACTATATGAACCAACCTGTAGTTGATTACTTTTCACCTTCTTTCACTCCTCTAACCAAAAATAAGAGGTTGTAAGAAGAAAAGCAATGGTACTAGGAAGAGCAGGGATGAGAAATCTCACAAAATCTCAATCCACTAAATCCAGGAGCTATAGGCTCATATCAGAAGAAAAATACTTAAAATCATAGTACAATCAAAGGTTTTCATTCTGTGGTCTATTTTTAAAAGTCATAAACAACCCTCTCAGGATTCAGTCTCTTAATTAGTCCAGTCTTAACAGTGGACTCAAACAGGTGATTATGAGGGCACAAATAAGAACATTCTTTCAAATGTAACCTTGACTAGGAAACTAAGGCTTCATGAAAATAAATGCAGTCAAAAAACAGCTTCATATGTTGTACAGTGTAATTCTCTACTTTTAGCAACCTACTGAAGGGATTAGTGAGGTAAGGAAAATATTAGTAATTTTTATTGTCATAGATATACTTGTTTAAGGTATCATTAAGCATAAGATAAGCTAAAAATATTGCATTATTAATTTTATCTTTAAAACAGAAACTGCCTTTAGAGTACCTGTGATTAAGGCAACCACAAACAAAAGCAGTATTCCTAGAGGAAAACCAGCTTCCTTCATTGAATATGGCAACCCTGCAAAGCAGAAAAGGAGACATAATAAATATTAAAATAAATAAATAAATATTTTTCCAAATATTTATTTGTGAGAATCAAAATAAAGAAAAACTCAGATTTTAAAAAATGCCAGTAATCTCCCAAATTGGACCAGCATGCTTAATAACCTCCAAAATGTAATTTTCAGTGGAGAAAGTGTTGCTTAAGTATGAAGTTCAGTCACCATCTGCCCAACCTCTCTGACCATTATGGCCAAGAGACTCTGAGGTATTTATCACTAAGGTGTGGTCTCAACTGACACCCCTGCATTTTTGCAAAGTAAGCAAATAATTACAGAGAAAAATCTTTAAAAACAGCAGCAGAGAGTAAGGAGTCAGTGTTATTGTCCAAGCTAGATAGTCATGCATGAATAAACAAGGCTGAATACAGGATAGAGAAGAAAAGCAGATTTACCTATAACGCCTGATCCTATGATTGAATTAATAATGTTAAACCCAGCTGATGCCAGATCACTGTTTCCTCCTTTATTCCTGGGCTTACTAAGGAGGGCTATTTGGTCATCTGTTTCTACCTATTTCAGGAAGACAAGAAAAACATTATACATGAGAAAAATAGGTGAGAACAAGTATTTTTCACACAGCCTATTAAAGATTTTTTTAAAAAATTGTCATAGACTCAGATTTGTGGAGGTATTTTGATAAGTAAATCCCATTTTTTTCAGTGTGAAATCAAAGGGGTATTAAGCAGCTAATTCCTGTATAAGTCTGACCCATAATCTTCTGTTTAATTCTCTGAAAAATATTAAGTGGAAGGAGAGAAATATATATAAACTCAGAGGTAGGCTGCTAAACAAAGACATTCTTAGTCATATTTCAAAGGCAAAAATGTGAATCAAGTACTTTTGAAAATATTTTGGCTAATACAATTGGTCAGTAAAAAAAGGTCCTGAATCAGGGTAATGAAATTAATTTCAAGACTTACTAGTAAAGCATGCCAACATCTTAACATAGTCTAATCCAAGGTTTTATCCAGTATTTTAAATATTTTTGTGCCGTTCAATGGTTTAGTTAATTATGAATAGTTAATAACACTATCAAATCAGCTGGTCCCAGAAAGTTTCTGTGAGAAAGAACCAAAGTTCAGAGCACAATATGTAGCCAGTAGCTTCAAAAATTAATGCTTCATAAAAGAACTTTTTAACAAACATACAGTAAACCTCTCCTTAGATCACCACTGTGCTGCCAGAGAACATTTTAGAATTATTCATCAGAAAGACCATATTTTTGTGCTCTGTGTACTAAGTATGAAGGTAACACCACTATTTCATGAATGCAGAAGCCTATTTAACATATACAGCAGGTAGTACCAACTCAAATGCTTGTCTCTAATATTCCTGGGAAAAAAATTGAATTACTGAAAAATTTAACTAATCTGTAGATAGACACATAAACTGATAAGCATAAGATTGCCTGCCTCTAGTAGGGCTACACATTTAAGTGGAACCTTTAATCCTTAAGCAGCACTAACATAATACTGTCTCAGATCAAAGGCCAGTACAGCATGGCATCCCATTTCTGAGTGATGACCATGAAAGGTGCCTAGGGAAAGCAAAAGACCATAAAAGACAGCTAGTTAGCAAACAACTTTCCTCTCCCAGCTTTCCTCTGTTTGTGTATTTTGGACTTCCCAAAGTGGTTGTGTTCTTGGTGCACCACACTTCTAAATGGACAGCTGCTTGATTTTTTCCCTTTTTAGAAACTGTGCATAACTGTGCATACAATGTCATGTGTCGGTGAATGCCAGGTTTTAATTATGCATCCTAGAAAGAGACAGGTAATTTAATCAGTTCTGAATCTACCATTCAGTATTTTCACTTGGGTGTCCCCAAGTCTTTTGTGTCATCACAGAGAAACTAACCACTATTTCCTATCTTTTTTATATCACATAGTTTCATAAGTAACATTCTCCCACAGCTGTTTCTATCTAGACCCGTGCTACATTTTTATTTCACCACTGATTTCAGCAACAGAAGCATCACTGTCATTCTCTCCTGAAATTCTAATGCTCTCTGCTAACAGCACAGTACAGGTGAAATTGCACAGCCCAGTTCCCTCTCTTCAATTTCTTTTCACAAGAAATTAACACAATGTGCGTTGCTAAGAGCTGGTCCCTTTCCCCAGCTGGAAGGGACATATTTCGATGGGCAAAACCAAAGGGCAAAAAAAAGTTGTGACACAGGTGAAACGGCTCCTGTGTGAAGAGCAGCGCTCCCGAGAGTGTCCCTGGCCCGCAGACAGGGAGGGATGCCAGCTGGGAGCCCGGCCAGAGAGCTCTACTACGCGGGACACATGAACGCCAGGCGTCTGCCTCTCGCAGGGTCCTCTCCTGGGGCCCCTGCGAGCCGGGGGCCAGCCAAGCCACCCGCTATGGCAGCGACAGCAGCGGGCAGGGCAGGAGATGATGGGGCACGGCGGGAGATGATGGGGCACGGCAGGAGATGATGGGGCACGGCGGGAGATGATGGGGCACGGCGGGAGATGATGGGGCGCTCACGCCACACCGAATTTCAGCCTTGCCGAGCAACCGCCCTTCCCCTGCCTCACAAGGTGAGGTCCCGAGAACGCATTTCTCCCCCTGCGTGGTACTTAGGTCTCTTTCTTCCTCCTACGAATTTGGGGACAACTGAACAGAGATGAAAAGGCCATCGCTGCCGCCCGCTCGACCGCGGAGCGGGGACGTTCCAGCGGCCGGTCGTCCTGAGCCGCCGCAACCGGCCGCGGTGCCCCTCACACCCACCCCCGCCCCACGAGCCGCAGAGAGAAGTCCGGCGGGTGCCGGCAGGCTCGCTGAACCGCGCACAGTCCCACAGCTCGCCTGCCCCCAGTGTCCGCCCGGTACCTGGCGAGCGGCGGCCGGCGGCGGCAAAAAAATCTACCTAACTTTATGAAACTACTCCAGTTACTGGAAGGCAGCATCAGAATGTGGACCCAAAATTTTCAACAAGATTAAATCACTAGGGGGAAAAAATGCCTGAGAAATGACAACTAAATAGCAGAGAAAATAGAGCATGCTAATTTCCTTTCTATAGTCTTAAGAATTGCTATATTTGACAATACTTTGCTAGGGTAAACTGTGGTTGTTAAAGGAGCATATGTGCTGTGCATCAGTAATTTTGTCCTTAAAGAGCTATGATGCATATGATTTAATATGAAGAACAAAGTGCACATAAAGAGCATATACAACATTTTTGTTCAATAGCTTAAGCACATTAGCTCAGCTCCTTCAAAAAATCTCTAATCATGTCCATGACAAGCTACAAGCTGACATGTATTCTTGTGTGACTAGTCAGATGACATGACTCAGCAAAGAAACTTTGAGAGGCCTAAGATGCAATTCCTGTGATTTGTAGCAATGTTATTTTCTTTCATGGACTGTACAAAGAATTCTGTGTGAAACCAGAGAATTAAGCTGTTTTAAAGCAGAGCATAATAAACCATATATAGGTTTTCAAGATAGCCTTCTACCAGACTCTATGTTTAGTACTGTAGCAATTTCCTCACAAGGCCTCTGTATCTAACACCCACATGCTCTACAATAGTGCCCTGAATAATGTGATTTTGTTTTAATTGTTGTTTGGAATATGTATTAGTTACCTTAGAAAATAATTTATGTTATATACAAATACTTTCTCCTGTATAACCTTATAATTAATCAGATACATCCTTCAGGCTTTTTTTTGACAAATTAAGTCAAGCTCCCACTATGCAGCTCTTAGTACATAAGGGGGCTGGTGCCTGAATGTGGCACCCACTTAAAATTGTACTTCTATTGGTAACACTGGCATGATTCCGAGTAGTGTTTATAAACCTCTCGTTTAATTCAGTACAGTAACAGTGAATTAGGGAAAGGGATAGACAGTTCCCAAAAGATTGTGCAGAGATGCTTTTCCTATATTATTAGTTTTTGATTTCTTGGATTGCTCTGTGCTTCTTGTTGTGCTTTGGAATGTGGTTATTGTCTAGAATGCTTAATCATGGTTTTAGTCTTAGCCTTAAGACTGGCAGTACATTGTGAATAAAATCGCAGGGTGCACTGCAAGTCCATAATCCACTGTTTACATTAAGTTCTTTGGGAGTTTGCTGTAGGACAGTTTGTACAATTGTGGTGCAGGATCAAGCTCTGAAGGATGCCAACACAATTAAACCACAGGAGACAATTATAAAAAAAAGCAAAACAAATAGATGGCACCTTCAAAAAAGATAGGCACAAAATGAAACAGAAAGAACCATAAATTTTTGTGAAATGCAGAAACATACTAAGGAGGCCAAAACTAGTTAGAGCAACAAACACCAAAAAGGAATCTTTATTAGTACCTTTAGTACTTATGAGCAGAAATTTTGCAAGAGGATCCTGAAGATCCACATAAATGTAAGGCTGGGTGGGAAGAGTAATCACAACAAAACCAGAACAGACAGAGTAAACAGGGGTGGTTTTTGTTTACTGGAGAGTATCTTGGGAAATTTTCCATGGCAAAACACTTTCCACAAGGAGGACTAGAGAAAGAATATGCCTTAAATTGAATTATCAATAGAGTGACTGGAAAATATAAGTAATAATGATTTGGGATGATCATTTTTAAATCATAAATTAACTTGTGGCTGGGGAAGGTAATGCTAAGTTCTTGCTTCACGTCACTGGTACTAGTGGTATTGGAAATGGCACATGTAACATGAATATGGCTGCCTGAAAGATCTCCAAGAATGATCCAGGAAACTACATACAAACATGCCTGCCATCCCCACTGGGCAAGGTGTACACACTGTTATAAATAATAGGATGAGATGGCACTGAACGGTGTTGGCAGAGCTTTGTGGAGAAGCCTACACTGTTGCAACTTCTGTTTTTCCAGTGCTTGAGAACTAGATTTCTAAATGCCAGTGAAACCATTGTCATCTTTCACAAGCATTAAATACATTAAAGCAAGCAAGGCATTTAAAAAGCCAAAGAAGAGTCAATACTATAAGCTCTTTGTGTACTCCAAGAATGTCTGAATCATCTGAAACCATTTCAGATTAAAGATATAAGATTAGACACAAAGTAGGCCTAGAAAAATAAGTCATGTGATGCAAATTGACATATAAAGAAGACTACATTTCCTTTTATCTCTAAATGAAGGAACAAAACAGAAAAAAATTAGTATTCTCTGTAAAGAATGATTGTTATAATCACAGGACACTTTAATGTCAGATTTTTAGTCCTTTGTAAAAAGGTCAGTAACCTTTTACTTTTTAAGAGTTTCTTTGTCTTTGAGGAAAACATGAAAAAAAGGACTAATGTTTTCAACAGCAAATTAATTTAGTTGTGAGATACATAACAGTCTGCCAGAAAGATTATGGACCATTTATTAAAAAGATTTTGTTGAGAAATGTTTGGTGATGCATGTGAGCAATGCGTGGAAACTATCCAGCTATATATTGTGCCCCCTGCAAGGACAATCAGGACTACAGGGGGGTGCAACCCCCAATATGACAGCTGTGGGCAGTCTGCCTGTGTTGCTTAGCTGATCTTAATAAATACCAAGCACCTGGTCTCCTGTAAGGGTGTGTAAAGCTTTACAGAAGCTACTCAATTATGGTTTGAGGAAAATGTTTATATCCTAAAACTTCTAAGCTGGTCTTCATAAGAACCTGTAGTATTTGTGAAGTTAGTGGACGAAAGCTGGAAGTCATCAGTACAGTTTTTCCTCTCCTGCAAGTTGAAGGTACAATAATCTGTTTTAGAGAAACAGAGTCTTTAAGTTTATCATTGCTAAGTCTTGTGTAGGCAGTGTTGGTAACCTTTTGTTGATGGTTCTCATTGTAGATCCTGAGGCTTCAGTCTTACGTGATAACATTTTCTGCCTCCTGTCCTGCACTGTTATGGTCCAAGGAAGCATATGGAGGGAAAACAAAACCTTAAACTGCAACTGGCTATGCCTTACTTGGTTGTGACAAATAATATACTGTTTATTTAAGTCTCACATGAAACCAACTAGGTGAAATTGAAGCTTTACGTATAAATTTTCCTTATCGAAAATTTGAAATGTAAACTCACTGTTTGTCTCTCTGACTCATTAACTTATGAGATCTGTAGCTGGGAAAATCAAAACTGAAATTCTTCTAGTTCAAAATAGCCACAATGAAACCTAGAGAGCAGGCACACTGCTGTTAGAGAACCATACTGAAAACTCATAATTCTGAACTGGGAACTGCCTTGCTGTGTTACACCCTGTAACTCTTCAGCTAAAGTGTGAGTTCAAAAAGAACTGGTTATTTGCTTTCCTAGAAGTTTCTTTCATCTTTCTAGAAGCTTGGTAGTTTTTTCCTTGTGCGCTTTTGAGTCACAGCAGCTTTACTCTTGTTTCTTTACTATAATTGAAAAAGTGAGACAATAAATGGTTGCTTAATATTCCAATTACTCAAAGGTGAGTGCTGTGACAGCCTGTGGGTTAGCAGCTAACTGTGCTGGCGTGTAACTAAGGGTCTAGGATTAAAGGGGATGCTACATTTTTACCTGCTGGACTACCCTTTGTGGGGGGAGAAAGAGGCTGAACAGGATCAGTTGTGTCTCCTTGATTGTTTACTGTGTATGAGCTAGAATTTGAGTGAGGAAGAAGTTACAAAATTGGGATTTGCTTGAAGTATTGCTGTAGCACATTTTTGTGAAAGGATCTAAAGAGAAGTAGAACTAGAGGCAAGAAAGTAAGGCACAAGGGACTGATAACTTACTAGCCATCAGCTTGCCTGAGGGCATTCAGTGTTCAGAGAACGAAAGGTAAGGCCACAGAGCCATGTTTGGCAGGCTTATATTTATATTTACATTATATTTTGAGGTGGTTTTGTGAAGCATTCCTGGTTTCTTAGCCTCATGCATGGTATTGATTTATGCTGAGTGTAATGGCACTGTGTTACCCATTTCTTAGCTTAATTGTTTTGGTTCTGTTTCTGATCTGTAGCAGAAGATGCTAATGTTGCATGTGCTGGTATTCGGCTGGGTGTTACTGATTCACTGGTAATGTGAAGCCATGTGCAATCCTAGAGCTTGCGCTGTAGTATTTTTCCAGTGCCTTAACAGATCCTATACAGAAGGCAACCAAGTTTCTTTGCTTACTGCTTATGTGCTTATATTTTCAGAGTATTAAAATATGTTACAGTATTAATTTCAGTTATTAGTGCTTGTTGTTTCAGCTGTGCTTTTTGTTCTTTCATTCTTGAATGTCTTCAGAACAAATCCTAGTAAATGGCATGATTCTCTTCCTTTTTGGGAACATATCTTCTGTGTTTTCTGAAGTGGATGGTAAACTGATTACTTGTAGTAGCATAAAAATGCTGCCCTTAATGTGGTAAGCTCCTAGTTTATTTGAAAAACTAAGGTCAATTTAATCAACATTTTTCTTCTAGTTTAGAACACAATATACTGTTGAGTATAAACAGACCCCTTTCCTCATCTTTTGACGTGCAAATCCCTTGTATCCCTAACACACAATACGGATTCCTTCCTGAAGTTCTTTGCCGAACGGAGCGGTTCTTGCTCGGGTATACCCCCCTACCGTTAATTTCCAAACAGCGCGGCGAGGAGCTCACGCAGCCGGGCCGAGGAGCGCGGCCGCTCTGCCGGGGCTCGCAATTGCGCGTTCCGGCCGCGGCGGGAGCGCGCCCCGCGGGGGCAGCGCCGCGGGCACCAGGGGGCGCTGCCGCCCCGCGCCGCAGGGCCGGCCAGGGCCAGGGCCGGGCAGGGCCGCGCCGGCAACTGCGAAGGACGGCTCACAACAGCCTCTGAACCCCTTGTGGGCGTGTTGCCGTGCTCCAAAAGATTTACCAGGGATGGAAAATAAAGAGAAAATCAAGTGATAGGGTGTCGTATTATAAAAGCAATAAAAAAATTATGTAGAGTAATTAAGATGATTGTGTCGGAGATTAGCCAATCTCCTGTCTGTTGTTCAGGACTGTCTTTGTAAATTGGCCTGGCCAGTTATGAGTCTTGACTGCTTTCAAACTCATGTTTCTCTCTATGCAGAGCGGTGGGATAAAATATTGCAAATCTGATCAAGAAAGTTGGTGTTTGAATGATGCAATGTAAGTATTTAGCTTATTTATGGTGTAAAATGTTACAATCAGTAAACTGATTATAGTTTATTTATTATGTACCAAGGGGCAGAATATTTTTGCTATCCTCTTGGAAACTATGAACTCCCCATGTGTTTTCACTTGTTCATCACTTAAAAACATGATTTATAGACACAATATAATGATGAAACCTTGTGCAAAGAGCAGTCAATGGTGAAACTCCTAAATGCTCTATGGTATTGTATGAATATAGCAGAAGAGCCAACCAAATCCATATACCTGTAGGAAATAATGGATTACTTTGTTATGCTTCTTGTGTGTTTTTGTTATTTGTAGATGTGGCACACTTGTTTGTATGTATCCCATAGTTGGTTCTGCAGTAATGCAGGTTTGGAATCCATTAGTAAGTGAAAGACTGATTTCTCTTGAGTAGGAGTAGAAGAACAGGTAGTCTTTGTTCTGCCAAAAGGACTAGCCAGGGGAAGGAAGAAAGAGGGAGAAAACTAGAAAGGACTGTGGGAAGGGATAATTTTTAAATGGTTGGGCAAAATAAGTAGGAGGCAATCAGGCTTATCAAGTATTATTTTGCTAATGACTTCCCTGCCATTTAGCTTCTCTTTTGACTACATTTGCAACTTCTTCCATTTTTTCTTTCAAAAGTATTTTCTGATTTGCCAATCCTAATGTTTTATCTTAGTTAGGTGATTAAGTGCCTCCCAATCACTATTCACTTTGTAATCATATTTGATTGCTAATTTTAATGCTAAATTAAAACATTACATCGTGAAATGCAGCCAAGAAGTATCTGGCAAGAGCTGTTGATTTTATTTTAGAGGTTAAGAGCTACATGCAAATATAGTTTCCACTGAAGTTCAGTAAAACAGTAGATCTCATTTTAAGTATCTGCTTGATATAAACCAAGAGATTTGGTAAACATGTAGATCAGTGTTTGGTCCAACATACTCCTACTGGTATGTAGGGGCTCCATGTAACATACAGAGATTTTCCATTAGCAGTAGGATGTGGATGTACCTTGCAAATCTCCCCTCTTTGTCAAAGCATATATGACAGATGGTTACAGTGACACCTTAGTTCTGTCTGCTGCTTCAAAATAGACTTGCTGTCAATTAATTCAGACTAGGAGTGAATTAAATTTGGTTATCTATTTTTTATTGGTTACTTATTATTATTAGCTTTTCCAACTTGTTTGTTTGTTAACATTTGGCAGAATAAATCACAACCCATAACTGAGCTTCTATCTATTAATATAGTGTGATGAATTAGATCAAATAAAAAAGTTGCATTCAACACTCCATTTAATTAACATCACAGAACAACAGTAAAATATCTAGCAATATTTTCCAAAACACTGGAAACAATTGGGAATGAAAAGGATTGTATTTTCAGAAAGGTATTCCCGGTTTCAGCATATTCTTCTCTTATGATGTTGCACATGCAGTTCACTATCTGTGCATGAATTTCCTACTGCTAAAATGAGGGCAATGGTATTTTCTGTTTTATGGAACTACTGTGAAGAAAAAATCCATTAATATTTTATATCAGATATTAATGTGGTATGTGCTATAGAAAATGTAAACAACAACCAGCCACTCCCCATCCCCCCAAAATCTGCTACCTTTATTTGAATTTGGAAAAAAAAAGAAAATTAAGTTTTTTCAGCAAGAAGTTAAAGGATAAAATTCCTTTGAGCATTGAGCTGAATTTTTTCCACTTTTGATCTGTTTGGAGAATGACTTATGTAGGAAGAAATCTGAGAGAAGTTAGAAGTTGCTAATGTGGAGCCTGCATGAAGTTTCTAAAAAGGAAAGCTATGTAGGAAGAGCCTATAATTTTCATTCCTATCTTTGGACTTGGATTAATGCCCAGAATAGTGACAAATAGAGCGTCACTGGGGAAAGACTGAGAATAATCTCCATTGGCAATAGCAACTAACTTAAGGAATGGATAACTGTGATTATAACAATAAAGTATTTGCTAATAAAAACAATCCCTTTCTATTTTCAGTAAAGATAACTGACAAGAGAGACTTCTGTAGCATTTTCAATGGGAGGAAGAAATGGAAAAGTTGATAATTGTTTGTATGTGTAATTGTGTGTATATATATGTGATATATATACATGTATCTATGTTCAACAGACAAGTTCAGCTGGAGGTATTACAGAATATCCTCCACCTCTCAAGGCCAAAAATACAGTTTTTTAGGAGAGGTACTGAAAAGGCACTGTTTTGAAGAGCCCAGTGTAGCAAGTGCATTTATACCTGAGATTACAATTTTCATAGATGTAGGGGTGGCATGTAATATGGTAGTGGTATTTATTTAATTTGTGCTCTCTGTAATTTAATCTTTGTTTTTTTAAAAAAATATAGACAGATATACTCTAGTTTAAGTGTTAAGTACTTCCCCACACATCTTAGTCCCATTTTGCTGTTAATGGTTTCCATTCAGAACCCTGACTTTACCCCTGTGCTCCTCAAGAAACACTGCCTCACCTGCTGCCCTATTTCTGCCTTCCTTCAGAAGACCTAGGCCTACAGAAAACCACCATGTGCTGTCTGAGTTGATAATAGCCTTTGAGAAGAATGGTGATGGACTTTTCTGGCTGCCTTTGAAGCCTGAAGGAACAAGAGTGGCTGCTGCAGTTCTCATATCCCTAATTCAAAACTTAAGTAGTTCTGTCTCTGTTTTGCAGGTGAAGTACTTATGACCGTAAGATGCAGTGACTTTGACTTTCTTTAGGAAAGATTTAAGAAAGTGAGGCTCTGGGAAAAGAACAACACAAAGAGGTACAAATGGAACAAAATTGTAGTATTTTGTAATAAGTAACTCCACATATGATTTTTAAAGCTTCGTAGAGCTTGGTTTTATTTTTGTTTTTTTTAAACATGTTTGCATATATGGAAACGGAAAGCGGACCATACCAGCTAGGTTTGTGTATGGAATACAGTGTTACTCTAGCATGTTCTACTGCATGAAGAAAAGTTCACCCTTTGTAAGGAGGTAATAGTTGTGTTAAGTTTGTGGGTTTTGGATTCCTTGTGGTGCTTTTGAAGCATGGTTGACCTTAAAGGAACGTAGAATTTCAAGAAATCTGCTGCCAGTTCTGGCCAAAAGCATCCAGAAACAAGACATGGGATTTGAACAGTGGAGGTACTTTCCTTATCAAATGGAGAATTTTCTGACAGAGATGTCAGCTTTTAAGTATTCATGCCACTCTAGAATTGTCTGACCTTATGGCTTTCCTTATTCATGAACGTTGTTACATCTTAGTAAAAGGATAAATCATGTAATGAGAGAGGGTCTCTCCAGGTTGGGTCTATGTTGAAAGACCAGCAGACCACTGAATTCCCTTCATGTTTATTATAAAGAAAGAAGTCTTCCAAAACATCTTCCTTTATTATAGAAAAATATGTTAATGCAAAGATGTATGTGAAGTTAGGTATGTTATTTTTTTGCATATCCTGCACATTCTTTCCTAGTACATATAAAATCTGATTATGACTATTGAAACAATTACATTTTCTTTAAAGAATGTCACCATCATATCGCTTCTATTTGGGGTATTCCTTACTATGCATATGGAGTAAAATGAAAGAATATATAGTAAATAATTAAAGTAAAAAATAGTAAATATAAAATTTTAAAATAACCATCTATATTTACAGCAGCAGTTATCACGATGTGATGTTAAATGATCTAAAATATTTGATATCTGCCTTGCTTATAGGGAGGCAGAATTATTTAAGGCAAATCCTATGTATACGTACTTGTGTATATTTGTATAGTAGAACCAAGGGTTAATAGGTACTAGCTGGTAGAGAAATCTACTTTGAGCTGAAAGGCTGCAGTCACTCAAACTAGTGACATTGCTGGGGAGGTAAAGACATGCTGTACATATTAACTGGTATGAAATACCCTGTTGAAGCCTGTTGTTGACACCCGTTCTTTAACAACAACAAGAGTCTGTTTGCAAGCAGAAATAGGAACGTGTCATGATGTGGCTGAGTAAAATACAGTTCTCCATATTATGTGCAGTTGCTAAGGATATAAACCTACCAGTGATATCTCATTTTAGGAGTTCAGAGAATGAATAATAGCTCTGTGACTAACTATTAATGATAAGGATTGAAAAAGAAGAACTGTTGGGTAACAGAAGGTAGAATCATTTTACTATATGCAGCGATGAACATTACCTTGCACAAACAGTACAGCCTTGAAGTAGGGTGGGTGGAGGTGCAGCTGGGTGGGAGGCAGAAAAGGATTGAGAGAATATGATTTATGGGTGAGAATTTTTACATTAGAAATTTAACACTAGAGATGCTGCAGACTGAGCTGTGAGTTTCCAAATGCTCCCTGCTTTCAATTTTGTATTAGTGACAATTATTTCCACAGCAACCATTAGTGACATTGCAGAAAGGACTGCAGTTAGAGTTTTTATATTGTTCAACGCTGTTGTGGGTTACAGCTATTTTATTGTTTTTTGAGATGATCCCCTATCAATCCCTTTCCTCTTTTCCTCAATACATGTTTGTTACTAATCTACTGTATGCAAATAAGCATTGCAATTGCATAATCAAAAATTAGCTAAGCAGTTTTGCCCAAGGTTTCTAAATGTTGATTTTGTAGCATAGTAGTAGAAATAGCACTTTATTCAAGTATTTTAAAAATTATTTTAAGATTCCTGGTGCTGCCTTAAAAGCATAAGTACCACTGATTATAAAATTGGAAGCATCTGCAGGATTGAGGTGATGGCAGGATTGAGGTGATGACAGTAAATTACTGGTGCAGTTAGAATAATAGAATCCTTAATGTTGGAAAAGACACCCAAGATTATTGAGTCCAACCTTTTACCAACCACCACCACATCAACAACTCACTAAATTTGGTCCAGAAGTGCACCAAAGTGGTCACAGTCATTATAGGTAGGATAAGCATAGGTCTGATAAAGCCAAGAAACAAATGTTGTTATGAAGGAACGGAGTTTTTAATTCCTGTTACAGCCAAGAGATAGAATTGCATGGTGAGTTATAGTAGGGTCTTTCTACTTAAAATAGGTGTTTTGTTATTATCCTATGAATAATTATTGTTGAACCATACTGTGATAGTAACAACTTGTCTGACTACTTTCTCTTCAGTCAGTTTTATTTGCAAAATAAATATTTAGTAGTTCTGGTCTACAGTGCCAGTTCAGCAAAGAACACTTGTGTTAATAATTGTTTGCTTGCTGAATCCTCCAGCAGCAAAAAGTTAGGTCCAAGGAGTTCTCTCCCATGCTGGTAACTGCCATGTCACTCCTTTCCTATGCTGCATCTCTGTGTAGAAGACTGCACACTATTGAAACAAGTTGTGGTGAGCTATTGCATTACCACACCAGCACACGAGAGTGCAGTGTAGGGGCTGCACAGCCAAGGATGTCGCAGCCAAGAACACAACGTAACTGATATAGTAAGTCTAATTTTAGGTGCAGGAGTCTCAACAATTTCTTTACAAATAACAAGAAAGACTTAAACTATCTCAGTAGATATTATAAATGAGCAATGTTCTTTTTAGTGTTATTTTTTATCTGTTTCAAATTTGTATTTTGTGTATGTGTGTCCAATTTATTTAGTTACTTAATTTTTAATCTCATATTTTAAGATAATTCAGTCACAATTTCCATATTTATTTGGCAGCTATCTGTGTGTTTTAATAAATTTCACTGCGTTACATATTTTTAATTACTGTTTAATAATATAAGCAAATACTTATTTCACTGAAGGCTAACAGTTTACAAAGCAAATATCTAGTATGACACATTTTAAAAGCATTTTATTGTGGGCTTTCTTTTAAATAGCTGTTTCTGAAAATTTTCTTTCCTTTAAACTGACAGCAGTTTTTGTACATGCAGCATTTTGAGGTGTTAAGACATTTAGTTTATTCCTGCAACACACAGGTTGGAGTACCTACATAGGCATAAATACTCTGAGTGAGCACAGAATGACACCTGCCAGCCACATGTCTAAAATGCCTGCTACAGTCCTTGTCAAATCACTTATAAATAGCAAGGGATCAATTTATACAGCATGAATCTAGTTATTGGTTAGCATTGGCTCCAGAAGTATAGCTTACCTTTTACCCTGCTAATTGTGTACGTTGGATTTAACAAAATTAAATTCTCTAAGCCTTGAGCTAGATGGAGAAGGACACTTTCAGTAATACATCCTTGACAGCAGGGCTCTCTTTAGTATTGTAGAAGCTGACCTGGTCCTTCCTGAGCTGCCTGAAAGCACTTTAAGGCATGGGGGGTTAAAAAAAAAACATTTTCACAAGGATATTTCTTGGGTTGTTACTTAATTTCTCCCTTTACATCACCAATCTGAATGGACCAGGGAGTGGTTTTTTTTCCTTTCTTTTAATTTTTTTAATTGCACTTGCCTTTAGATCTATTTGATCTAAAGGTCGTTAAAACTTGAGTGACACAGACCTTGATGGCGTTGGAGCACCTAAACATACATGTAGAAAATCCTGACACCAGGAATGTAACATCACTAACTTCAACAATTTCTATGGATAATGCTCTTAAAAATACATATGTAATTGAAATTAAGAAATTAATTTTAAAAATGGGATTATGAATTAAGGCTCTTTGGTCTCATAGCAAGAGTCCACAGCCTGTAGAGTCAGAATTTGGGCATGCTCCCTTCTGCTTTATTAGCAGTTCAAAGCAGAAAAAGTGGTTCATGACAGAACTTGATTTGCTTTCAGAGGGAGTCTTAAAATTTTGGCTTCTTGTTGCAGTAGTATTACCAGAAAGAAAATCCAGCGTAACCTCCTTATGTAATACAAAGTCAGTAATGGTGAAACCAATTGTAGTGTTTTAGCTTTATATTTGAGATATTTGCTTTCAAACACTTATACTCTGCAGATTTCTGTGTGTTTGTGGAGACCTAGTTCTGTCAAAAGAGAAATGGTGATAAAATATGCATAGTATTGTTAATAGTACAAAGATAACCCAGTACAAAAACCTCTTTAGAAATTTGTGCCACAGATTGAGGACACAGTAACTTAAACCTGTGTTTAGATAGTTCCTGTTAAAAATCTGTGTGCTCTAAGTAAGAAAAGACTTTATAGTGGACTAAATTTTTTTTTGCCTAAAATTTTATTTTTATTATTATATATATTAAAAATGCTTCTGTTTCTTTTGCTAGGCTTTTTCTGCTCAGTGATAAGCATGTAGAAAGTGTCAGTTTTCTGCTATAGTAGATAGAAATTTTCTGCACTTGTAGTCTACTGCCAGTGGTGCAGCTACTGGCAGTAGATAATGTTTTAAGCATTTGCATCAGTGAGCACATTTTACAGGCACTTTGAGCTATCCTACCATACATTTGAAGGAAACATTGTGTCTCTTTTGACCACAAATTGAATTTACTTGCAGGTCTCCATTTTATAAAAATAAAAAGATTTCTGCCAAATTTTGTTTTGTATTTTAAGGTCTCTCTTCCTAAGACAAACTGAAGGCATTTTGAGTCAGGAAAAACCTTGGTTTTCTGTAAAAAAAAGTGAGGTTTAGTATGGGATATGAATACTGGGGTGTATTGGACCAAAGATTAACCTGTAGAATTGTTTTTAAGTTTTCAAAACAACATAAAATTCAAACCCAGACATTGGTAGGAATTAAAACTTATTTTGATTTCACAAGATAAATTTGCCTATTCCCCTCTTAGCCCATTTTTGAAATTATATTATTCAAATCAACTCTCTTCTACTGTCCCATTAGGTGCTGTGTCATGAATTGAAAAGCACTGTCAGATCCTGTGCTGAGTGCCATTTGTCACCTTCTCCCATTAAAACTGACTAGAAACAAATATATTGAGAAAGGAGGTTAAGGATATGGGAAAGTTAATTTTGTTTTAACTTTGGAGGCTATCATTAGTTGTTTGGGTTTTTTTACAGGGACTTTTTAGCTATGTACAAGTAGCACTTACCAGGACTAAGAAACTGCAAAAATGGGGATGGTAGCCTAGAGAAGAAGTGGGCACCCTGGAATTTTTTCAGTTTCTGGAGTATATTGAAATAGGCATATTAAAGGCATAGTATATTAAAAAGGGCTGGTTTGTGTAGGATGTTGCAGAATGTCTTGGGGTTTTAAATATCCTTGTAAGACAAACCTCTGTGCAAAATGCTGTATGTTTTTTGCCCATAATGATTTATTCTCTGGAAAAAAAGCCCAATGTATTGTCACAAATTAGTGAGATTTCAGTGAAGAATGAATAAACAAATAGCTTTCCATGTTTTTATGTGCCCTGCAATGTCTGGTCTAGTGGTGACAGGGGTTTATGGGTTCACTATGTTTTGGGTTGTGGTTTTTTTTTTTTTTTTATTTAGAGCACCAGTAGTCTTTTTAAATTCTGCCAGTCCTGTATCTAGGTCTGTCCTCTCTCTCGGTGTCCTGTAGGAGTTTTGAAATTTCATTCCTAGGAAGATTTATTTGTGCAATCCTATATATAATTAGGATTTTTGTGTTTTTACAGTTGAGTAATGTCAAGCTTAACTTGCTTAAAGTTTATGTATCTGGAAAGCAGCACAAAAACTTTAATATAACCTTATCTTATACGTAGAGAAGCTTTTAGATCAGACTCTTACACTTCTGAAGCTATTTAAGTTATTTGTTTGTTGTAAAAAGGGGCATTTCCTTTTGCAAGTTCCAAATATAAAATTCTTTAGCTTATAGAATTAAAACTGCTTCTAATTTATGTTAAAAACCAGATGTGGTCTATTTTTTTTTTAATCAAGATCTGCTTATAAGTGTTTTTGCAGTGCCTTCTGAAATCTTTGCTAAACCTTTTGTGCTTCTTGATAAATAACATCTGTATGTGAAATTCATATGCATCAGGACTCGTGATACATTGTTTTTCATATTGAGTTTTGCAATTCATAATTTTAACATGAGTGCTTAACTTTTATACTCTAAAAAACTACTTGTAATGTGAGCTCCACGTGGTGTTTGAATTCTGTAGCAGAGAGTAGGTGTTCACCTGCTCTGTTCCTGGCTCTAATGTAAAGAGAATAGGGAGAAAACAAAGGGATCATGTCAGCAATCTGTCAGCTAACCCAGCAAACAGAGATGGAAATGTCAGCAGCTTATCAGCCCGGAGGGATGAATCACTTGTGTCCCTGTCTGGGGAGAATCGGGATGGAGCGGGCTCATTTGCCTGACCATATGCCCAGAGGTGCTGCCCTGGAAGGGAAACTGGCTGTTGGCTAAAAGCCACCTGGTTAACCTGTAATCTTTTCTCAGATGGTACCACAAGCAAATTAATTGTCTAAGAGAAGGAGAGGACGGTAGAATGATAAATCCAAACATAAGTTACACTAAGGCAGAATCCTCAACAACGAGATGTATATTATTTAAAGAAATATCCGTTAATACATAAAGCTATTCTACTGGTGAAAAAAAATACTGGAGTCAAGCAATTTGAACTCCAAAGCATGTAATCTCATGTGCATGATAATGGCATTGAATCCAAAGAGATATTTTTATGTATGGGGTTTTAAAAAAAAAATCTAATTCTTGCTATTTTATGTTTCTTGAAGGGATTTTGATTGTTATTTTATTCTTTTAGGATTCTAGTAGTACTTCTAATAGCTTTCCTTGTGAGAGTAGAATAAGTTGTGTAAATCATAGTAAATAAAGTGATTTTACAGGGCTGTAGCTCTTATACAGATATTCTGAGATTGGACATTAGACTTTGCATCTATTACAAGATTATGATATTGAAGAGAATAGTATGCAAGACATATTATCTCACTGCATTTTAAGAATGTAAGAGGAGTATCTTCTGCATGCGTTACTTTAGTATTCAGTTGGATAGTTGGTATGTGCAGCACAGTTTTCATTTTCATTATTTAAGGTCTAAAACTGTTCTTTGAATCTTTATTTTTTTGTCTTTTTGTCTTATAACTTTAACTTTTTCAATTTCTTCTCTTTTCTTCTTGCGTGAGTATGGCAGAATGTGATGGAGGACCATGCTCCAGGCTATGATAAATAGGTCTGTGTTACTGTTGGCCAACACCAGCCATGTATAATCTGCATGGAAGCGCTCCATTGTATGAGAAGCATCTCATTTACATTTACCTTTGGATACCTGTATTTTGTATAGTATTGATTTTTGTTTTCTGTATCTCAGAATGTCATAGAAGCCTATTAGAACACTCTGCAAGGCATTTGACGTCAACACAGTTACTTTGATCAAATGAACCTGTATTCAGAAAAAAGTGATGTTTGGCGAGACTTAGTTCTCCTTAAGTTGTTTTGATGCTAATCAGTTATTTTAGAATCTCCAATTCTAAACTGCAGTCTTTATTTTCTATTCTATTCGTTTATCCAGTATCAGTGTCAAAGTAAAAACATTTATTTATATGTCGGGTGTCTTTCATGATTTAAAAATACTTTGTATTAATAAGAGCAAAAGGTCTGAGTAGATGGTAATTAAAACAATAAAGAAATCACAACAATATGAAGACTGAATTTAAGATTAATATGAGGAGCAGAAAGTACACAAATGTATAGTAATGAAATGGTAATATTTCTGTGCTGATGGCAGCCTATTCTTCTACATTTCTTTAATGCACCAGGATCAGATATTTATGTAATCAGATCAGGCACTTGTATTTTTGAATAATATTTGTGTTTTAAATGTACGTTCACAAAGAATGGCAATACATACTTAATTTTAAAAGTGGGTTAATGTTCTGTGACTACTCTATTTCCTATCCTTTATCTTTATCTGTTATTCCTTTTATGAATATTATAGTCTGTGGAAGCAGAAATCTTGTGCTTGTACTATTGAGCGCTGGTCTGTAGAATGCCACATTTTGTTATGAAAATAATTTATATTCCTTACATGGAACAAGTAGGCTTTCCATGGGGAAAGTCTAGAGCACTTCTTTATGTAGATGTTACATATATTTGTGTAACACCTACATTTGGACTCTGAACACAGATAGAAGTAAAGAAAACTAGGTAACAGTCTCAGCCATGAGTCTGAAGTCCTGCAGAGGAGTTGGTAACTGGATACAGTCCTGTTTACTTCAGCATTTGTGCTTTAACTAGAAAGCCATCCTTTGGAGCAGTGACAGGGATGGAGCTAAATTTACTCAGTATAGTTTTTTTAGTATAACATATATTAAGTTTTTGCACCTTTGTCTTCCAGAAGATTTTTCCAGACATGAAGAAGTATAAATTACTTGGGTTCTTTAGCTTCCTTTTAAAATTAGTGCTATAATGCCCTTTGGCACTTTGGCAGTTTTTCTTGTGTTTTCCTGTGTTTAGTTTACAAGCTCTTTGGAACAGAAATTATTTTGATCTAGATAAACTTTCTGCTTGTAATAAGCATCATGTTCAGTAACTAACAGCAAATCCATCCTAGTTAAATAGTAAAAGATGCGAATACAATGAAAATAATTGTTATCAGAGGAAAAGAGTAATGAGTTTGTCTCTGTAAATACTGATGTAGACACCTTTTATGTGGAGTGTTTGTCTGTTGCAAGATGAGTGTCTGGATTTTTAATGGATTCCATACAATAATACACAGATCACTTAGTTCATTGACTCACAGCTTATCTCTTACTTGAAGACTGTCCTGTGAAGTTACACTTTCTGTACATGGTTTATAATTTGAAAGGAATTGCCCACCTAATCTCCTGAATTGTTTACCCCTACTGTTCTTTTTCATTTTTGTGTATGTTTTAGTATCTCTCTGTGGTTTGTTTTTGTCTAAAAAATACGAATACTAATTATGTGCTGTTATTTTCAGTTCTGATGTGGCTTTGTATTAAATGTTAGTTTATGGGTAACTGGGGTTTTTTTGCAGAAATTCAAGGAAAATAAGAGTTTGTTCTTTCACACTTGTTTAAATTTTAATTGCCTTTCAAGTAACAAACAAGCTTCAAGCTACGACTTGCAGATGTTGAAAACTAGGTCATCTTGTTTATGCACAAACTCTGCTTGCTGCACTACAGAGTTATGGTCTATAAAAACATGTTAGAAAGATTTTACTAGGATTAGGCAAGTCAATAAGAAGTTTAGAGTATCCTTATTGCAAGTTGCTATGAAATAACCATTATTTTTTATTAGTTATTGAGCTACTGTAATTCTGGTTTTCGCTTCATTGGATTTATTTTATTCATCCAGAATATGATAGCTAATTTTAAAGGAGGCTCTTCACTAAACATGTAAGCCATGGAATCAAAGACTGGTATTTAACTGAAATTGATCCCGTGGTTTCCGTAATTTAAAATAATTTGTGGTGCACCTTTACACAGGTCACCACAAAGAGAACAGGGTCATGCAAGACCACATAATCATATGTGGCCATTACATAGCCATCTTTTTAGCCATGAAATTAATTTAGAATGTGGTGATTTAAAGGTCCTTCCTTCTGTCACCTCATGTTAGTCAGACCATATGCTGTCAGCCATTCAGTTTACTAAAGCATTGCACAAAGAGGCCAACAGTTTTGCTCTTAACTGCAAAATCTTGTATTTGACCATTAATCAGAAGTAGAGGATAAGTGGTAAAATGGTGACATCACAACTACATATGGAAAAGATCTTTAATGCCACAGGAGCTTTTAGATTTATGCTGCCACTTGTTGAGAGAGACTGAAAAATTTCAGGATCACTTATGGTAAACTTAGAGTAAACACAAAGACATGGTGAGATTTTTGAAAATGTTGTTCTTCCTTATCTGTTCTGCCTGGTCACAGCCAGAATCATCAGTGAATTGCTTCTAGTGAGTTAAAGGGCAGCCTGGTTTCCTAATGAAGACCTACATGCAGTTGGGTTTTGTTTTCTTTCTGGGAATCTCTTACCATTTTGTGGCAGTAATATTAAAGATATTAAGAAAATTTCATTGGATTTCAGAGTTTTTTATGTCATCTTGGTAAATAGCAGAAGATTAGAGCTTCATTTACCCCTACTATTATCCAACCTTTTCAGAATAAATAACACAAAGCTATATGAGAACTGAGAGAAAATTGTTAATGTTTTATTAGTCTTAACTCTTCTGTATTATTTATCTCCGATTCTGTAAATAAGCAGAGTGGTCATGATACTATCCATATTAATACAAATTCAAGAGCCTTAGTGTTTGTATCCAAGACTTATCTTCCTTTTTTAATTTTTGTATTTTATATTTCTCATCTTTTTATTACTCAGAAATAAGATAAGAATAGTTAACCTGGAATCACCGCAGTGGTTGGTAGGTTGAGTATATTGTCCATATGAAAGGCGCTCTCCAATTCCCTGCTTCCTCCTGTTCTGCTTGATATTTTCTTGTCTGCCTCTGCTTTACAGACATTAATGTATGTAAATAGATGATCTTGGGCTATTTGTGTTTATTTTTTATTCCTTCACTTTCTGATAGTGTGTGGGTGTACTCAAAACAGTAGAATTTTAAATTCAGTGGGGAGATAGAAGAGAAATGGAGAAAGTTGACTTTGTTATTTAGAATATAGCTCACTTAGAAAATTTATTTTATTATTTGAGATGCAATTTGTAAAAACAACTAGGCTAGGTTGATAGAGTTCTATTTTTCACCATATGACTAGATTTTTAACAAAAACTTTTCTTCATGACAAATACCTATCTCCTTTGAAGCTAAATAACTGAAAACTGGAAAAGATCCTGTTTTCATCTGAAATTTGCAGTGTTTGAATGTGAATAACACTGTAGTTAGTAAATAATTATCAGGTTTGATGTCACTGCTTTAACTTTTCTTTGTACACTGGATTCTTTGACTTCACTAAATGGTCTGCTCTCCCTTCTTTCCCCCACTTCATCGTGAGGAAAGAAATAATATTTGCTAGTTATTTTATTCATCACTCCTTTACAGATCTAGACATATTAGAAAGAAAAGCTTTAGGCACATTTAATAGCAGCCTGTTTAAGGATTAAAGCAGAATTTAACCCTTGCTAGCATTTTATTGAAGTCTAACCCGTGATTGTTTTTATTCATTTGTGCACAGATCTCAGTGGCATCACTTAAGTAGTTATGCAATGCAGTCTGTATTAATGCCATAAAGTGATTGTATAGGAGCTCTTCATCTCATCTCTTTCAAAATTATCAAAATAACTATACAGACATACTGGCTCCTATGTCAGATGCTAGATTGGAATTCCAGGTACAGGTGATATGTTTTATTGGAACAATTATTGCAGTTCAAAAAGTAGCATTTGATCACAGAAGCCCCTTTTATAGATCTGAAGGTGAACAACAAACTTCAAAATTAAATACCGTTGAGAATAATTGGTCTCAGATCATATGAGAAAGGAATTTGTGACAACTACAGAGGGCAGCACAGAGAAAGGATATAAACAGAAAATAGAGGTGCCAAGATCATCATTTACTTGGGGAGAGTAATAGATAAATTGTATCCTGTGGACAAGAACACTTTTCAGTCAGCACCAGTAGAAAAATCAGAAATCGCTTAGCTTGATCTTCAAATTCTGTTTCTGGAATTTGAATTTGGTATGGAAGGGAAATAAACCAAGCCACACAATTTAGTGAATGATTAACTTAAATTTGCCCAATTTATAATCCAAGCAAATGTAATTTGCGTAAGCAGCACTGAAGCAACCCTATTATTTTAGTGCAATTTTAAAGGCATTTTCTTCAGAGAAGGCTTACAGTTCAGTTCCTCTGAAACTCCTTTTTGTGTATTGCACACTAATGTATTGCAAAGAAAATACAAGACTTGAATAAGCTGGGATTTTTTGTTTGCTAGGAGGTTTTGTTTCAGATTATTTTTCTTCTTTTCTGGGAGGGATATATTGATGGTATTCTTATAACAGTTGACTTGCTTTAGAGACTGTTTAGATAAGTAGGTTCTTTGCCACTGATCAGAGCCCCTTGAGACCTGCCATTCAGGCAGTTCTTAATCCACCTCACCATCCACTTGTCCAGCCTGATCTTTCTGAGCTTGCCTCAGAAGATATCATGGCAGACAGTGTCAAAAACCTTGCTGAAGTCCAGGTTGACAACATCCACTGCTCTCTCCTTGTCTGTCCAGTCACTTGTCATTGTATAAGGCAATGAAGTTAGTGAAGCATGGTTTCTGTTGTTGTCACCTTTGTGTAACAGTGCTGTATTGTTATTAAATCTCCCACCCATTAAATCCAAACTGCATTTTGTGTACGTATATATAATACATGCACATAATGAGAAAAGGCAAAATTATAGATAACTGTACAAATTTATTTCATTTGATATTGTCATTATGTGAAGCCTTTTTAGAATATAATTGTATTCAGATATCACACCAACACCAGTTAGGCTACAACTGGTACAGAATTATAGCAAGAATTTTAATTCAAAACCATTTCCCATATGTAGAATTTGGATTTGCAAACAAGACTTAATTTTAAATTAAACTGAACAAAAACAGTGGCAGTAATTCCATTGAAAGATTAGTAGATCAAAATGCATGTCTTGATTTCATGGCAAGCTTCCATTGCTGATGATGCATTTCACTGAAATTAATCCGTACCCCATAACGTAACTGAGACAACACCCATAAAGGAGCAGAAACAATTCAGGTGGATTGCATAAATAAATATAATATATAGATTTTTCTTAGCTAAATCTGTGTCATATTTTGATTTGTATATCTGTTATAGTACTTTATAAAAGTGGAAGAAGGCATTCTTATCTATGACCTAGGTATAGGTATAATAATTTGTTGCATGGATGAAGGCAAAATTTTAATTCACCAGGCTACCAAGCTAGTCTTCCTTGAAAATATTTAATGTCAGCATTAAACCAAGTATCACATTTATGAATTACCCTCCAACATCCCTTTCTCCAAATCAGCTGCACTGGAGGTAAAAGGTGACTCAAAAGAGGTCTTCTGCTGATCTTGCTCTCCCTGTGACGTAGTTTTGCACCTAGGCAGATTCATTCAAGGACTCAAAACAGCAGTATATCTGCAATGCTTTCATGTCTATCTACTGCTATGATTATCTTTGTCTGGGTAAACAGCCAAAAGCTCTGTAGACTTTTCCCCCAGTCTGAAAATACATCCCAGGTGTTCATTAGAAAATTATTTTTTTTCTCTTGGAAAACATTTTGGTGGGACATCATAAGCTATTGTGAGACATACTTTCTATGGCTATTTCTTCAGATTTTTTCTTATTTTCTTAAGTGAAGATGTCTATTTTCTATAGCTAGCCAATGAAGATTGTAGATTTCCTTTCCAAGAATTAAGCTAAATCCTAAATCCTGCTGAAGAAAAATGTGAATCTTTACCACAATATTTACACAAGTGACACACATCATGGCTCTAACAATGATGTTTTAAAATGCTATTTGCCCCTTCTTTGAGTCCATTTAATTGTTTTTATTAAAACAACCTAAATACCTTTTGTTAAGACGTAACCTGAGTTTTGATTTCCAATTGTTCAAAAAGCAAAATGTTTTAGACACATGATGTCTCCATACTAGTGTATTACTTCTATCTAGTAGGAATATTCCTATGAAAGCATCTCAGAGTCTTATAGCTTTGCAAATAGTCATTATCATCAGAGATAAGTGTCTTGATGGATTAAACTGAAATAAAGTATCTATGTATAAAATAGAATCAATGTTTTACTGTTAATTTTGTAAAGAGTTTCCACAATTCATGACTAGGGAGAGATTTTTATTAGAATAAGAACATATAAAGGACATGAAGCACAATGGAAGTTTGGGAGTTTGTGCCAGGGAGCAACATTTCATGACATGTTGAAGTTAATCACCAATGAAACTCATACAATTTCATTATGCTTTCATGTATTAATGTTGCAATATTCCACACAGAATTGAAGGAGCTGTTTGCATTTTAGAGCTGTATTTAAGCACATTTAAGATTTTTTTTCTTTGATGGCCATAATTTGCTGGAAAGTTTTATATATCTATTGGGAAACAATTTTGATGTTTGTACCATTGCAGAGGCCATTTGTACTTCACCTTTAGATTGGCGCTTGCTCTATGCCACATACAATTTAACTGGCAGCCAAAGCAGTAATGAAGTTGTTACTCAGCACCTTATGACTGATCTTTCTTCCTGTGTTTAATTTTTTTTTTCTTTTTAAAAAACTTATACTAATTTGTTATGCAGTTAACTTGTAATTTGTATGTATATTGTTTTTTGTTTCAAAGTGACCAAGTTTCCATCCTAGAATGTCTGTCCAACTAGAATTTCAACTGTAACTTGGGTAATATTCCTCTGTGGTTACTTCTTTAGGAATTACAGTAATCATTATGTATGTCTTATTTACCAGGTGGTAGGTTGTATTTGTGTCTCCCATTTTTCATTCAGGAACCTTTAGGTAGGTTATATACAAATACAAGATACTAATTTGTCTGTAATAAATTGTATGGTTGATAATTTAAAAAGTGTATTTGTGATATATACCCACAAGATGGCAGATTAACTTTAGCACATGTGACCTTTAGCATTTGTTGAATATTGAGTGTGGACATGAAGATTTTATGTTTATTGATGCCAGAAAGCCTCTGTCTGCCTGTTAAATGGGTATATGTTGGAAGGAGAGTGACTATGGGCAGAGTACATGTGCAGTTGTAAAGATTACTCAAAATTTAATCAGTTAGTACCTGAGAGCACTGAAGCACTCCTAACTTCTCCTGACTTTATCAAAACTATGCCTTTTCTGCTAACCACTTGAAAAATAAAATATTTGCTGTTTACAAATGATGTAGTCATTGATGGAAGAACATCTGATGTAATCGATGATACCTATGACAAGGTGTCTCAGTGGAGGAGGGAAAAGCTGAGGATGTCATCTACCTAGGCATTACTGAAGCCTTTGACACTGTTTTCCACAGCATTCTCCTGTAGAAACTGGCTGCTCCTGGTTTGGATAAGTGTACTCTTCTCTGGGTAAAATACTGGCTGGCTGACTAGGTCCAGAGACTGATGGGGAATGGAGTTAAATGCAGTTGGCTGTGGTGTTCCGCAGGGCTCAGTACTAGGGTCAATACTGTTTAATATCTTTTTTTTATTATCTGGGCAAAGGGATTGAGTGCATCCTCAGTCAACTTGCAGATGGCACCAAATTGGGAGTGTTGATGTGCTTGAAAGCAGGAAGGATCTGCAGAGGGATCTGGCCAGGCTGGATTGATGGGCCAAGGTCAATTACATGAGTTTCAGCAAGACAAAAAGCCAGGTCCTGCACTTGGGGCACAACAACCCCAGGCAGTGCCACAGGCTTGGGACAGAGTGAGTGGAAATCTTTTCAGGCAGAAAAGGACCTGAGGTGTATTGATTGACAGCAGCTGAACAGAAGCCAGATGTGCTCAGGTGGCCAAGAAGGCCACTGGCATCCTGGCCTGTATCAGCAGTAGTGCAGCCAGCAGGACCAGGGCACTGGTGAGGCCACACCTTGAATCCTGCATTCAGTTTTGGGCCTCTCTCTCCCAGAAAGATACTGAAGTGCTGGAGCATGTGCAGAGAAGAGCCAGCCCATGTGAACAGATCCATAAAAGATCCAGGTGTCTAGTAGTTCTTGCCCATATTAGGAAAATAGAGGTCCGGCCCAATTCAACACTGCAGCTTCAGAAAACATATGTACTGTCTCTGATGGTAAATCTAAACCACAAAACAGAATTCTGCAGCTTGCTTTTTAGTCCTGACCATCCAATTCACCCACTCAGAGAACTTGCTGAAAATCCTTACCAGTCTGCATTTCTTTCCTGGGGAAACTCAGTGTACTGAGAAGATAAGAGAAAGGAGATACTCCCATTGTGTCTTGCCTAGTGCAAGCTCAGCCTGAGGTAGGGTATACAGCCACATCTGAGAGCTGTGAGGTGCTGCCTAATGTATGCCTAACCTCACATATAAACTAGATATCTGGGATGAGGAGGAAATACTCTGCTCCCATTCCATTTAGGCCATCTCCTTTCTTTGCTGGGATGCATTTCACCTGCCTGTTTCATTATTTATAATGTTTACTGCTGCCCTTCACTGAGTGGTGTTGTGCTGGTACTTTAGCTGGTTCTCTGTGATTTTTAATCAGCTGATGTTTGGAGTCAGTACCAAAACCAGGAAAATGCTGCAAGCTGAACGTTGTTAAGAACAGGCAAGCAGTATGGAATAGTCTGGGTGCATTTTCACTGGAATAAAAGCAATGTGTGTTAACAGTTGCAGCCTATTTTAAATTCTGCTTCTGTAATGTCGGCATTTTCTGCTTTTGGTCATAAAGCATCCTTTTTTGTGATTTTATGACTAAAATTGCATTTTGAAGAGTGTGAAGCATGCTAATTCATGTAGATTTTCAAGCTACTTTGTTTTATTGATTCATTTTCATAAGCCATTATTAATAAATCTGGAACGTTCTTCAGATTTTATGTTTTGAAAAGTGTTGTCATTTTCTCTGGTTTCTGTTTGAATCAGACTATTTGGAAATGTGCTATATGCATTCAGCTGCAGCAAAACAAAGCTTTGCATTCTGGCTCATTGCCTCCATTGCAGGGGCAGACAGGTGGTGATGTCTTGTCACCATGACTACATACAGCCCTCAGGGAAGGCTCTTGTAAGATGATAGTAATTCCTGAATGGGGGAAGGGCATGAAGATATTCCCCTTCTAGCTGTGGCTTCTTTTGTATGGGTTGCACATGATTACATGCCTACCCTGTCCACCCTATTATGTACGTGCATGCCCCCTGAAATGCAGGAATGGGGAAGAATCAATCACTGCAGACAGTGTGATAGAGGCTACTTGCATTTGCCATTTAAAATCTTTATGTGGATTGGAAAGGCAAGAGGACAATCGCAGTTGGACTGCCTGAGCTTTTGCATTGTACTGACCAAAGGTTTTTCCTGAGTCAGGCACTTCAGAAGGAAAGGTATACCTGTATGCTGAGGTGAAAACACATTAACACGGCAGTGGTTTAGGGCACTGGTTTGAATAAGAAGGGAGAACTCCATAGTTATGACCACTTCTAGCAGCAGAAAATAGATAGGCTTGGTGGGAAATGTTAATGAGAATACATGGGAAAAGTCCTTCATCTCAGTCTTCCACAGCATACCCCAGCAAATTACCTTAGTAGAAATACAAAGTTGGGCTTTGCTTAGGACACACAGACTTTTGCTAGTGAAAGAGGTCTTAAAGTACTTTCAGTGATGAAATACAGTTTGACCTTGTCAATGTCATAGCAGAAAAATGTGATTGCATCTTCTTTGGCTTCAGATTCAAGTGGGTCATAAAAGTGCCACCTAGTGAATTGTTACTATTTTCCTCCCACATGCTTTGTGTGGCCTGACCTGGAGTGGCCTTGTTTAAACTTCTGCAATTTGGCAAGACCACAGCTGGAGTTGGAGTTGCTGCAAGATACTTGTCCTTTCAATTCCACTCCTTCTTTGCAGTAGTGCAAGTAAACACCTCTGCTACAGGAGGAAGTGAAGTGCTTGAGTAAGGAGTGGGAAACTTGAGAGATGTGAGAGTTACCATAACCTCAAAAAAGGTAAAGGACTGTCAGACTTGAAGCATACAGAACAAGATAAATGAAAGCTGGGAATTTTTGTGGTTTACATGAGTGGAATTTTATCTTAAGGACTATGAAGCTGTCACTCTGTATGTCTACACATAATACCTGGAGAAGATGGGTTGTGGAAAAGTGTTTGTTATCTGTGATATTATTAATATTATTCAGTGTTGGAGTTTTCAGCCTAAAGTTCAGTCAGGAATGTTGTACACAGACAACAGGAAGATGTCCCTGCTTCAAATTAATGTACGCTGACATAAAGAAGGAGAGTATAGAGCTTTGGGAGAATAAAGATGGAAAAAAATCCTACCTTTTTAATGGGGAATTAATTAGAGTGATTTGGCTAAATGGAAGAAAGGACTCCAGCTAGTATTTCCTTAAAGTGTCTGAGTCCCTATGTTAAATGAGAGTTACTGTCTGGATCTTATTTTCCCAAAGGAAGCAGCTCTGTGTATGTTTTCAGTGCTGTGGAGCAGTGTGAGAGCAGTGGTGAGCTGCAGAGAACAATTGGTCTCCTTTGTACTCCATCTTCAGATGAAGCATTTCCTTCACTCTGCTGTTTGTTCCTAATGATTTGGGAACAGTAAAAAGCAGTGACCTAGAAAATATAGGAATATCGTTTTACTGTAAAATATTTACAATCTCTAGCTTCAGCTAGAAAAAGTCTGCAGAATGTGGATTGGGAACAGCCAAGCCAGTAAAGAGCATTGTCAGTTATATATTTTAATCTGAAACAAAACAAAGAGCTTGTATATTCTTGTATATATGAACAGTCTGAAAAATAGAAATAAAATTGTTAGAACAAGAAATACAGGCTCACAAAATCACTTTGAGAATTTACTACCCAGTCATCAAATTGCTCTGCCTGTTTCATTAACAGCTTAAATCACCTAACTAAAAACACATTGCATGCTCTGGACAATATTCTGGGCTTAGCTAAGCAACAGGGGGCTTTGTATTTTAGTTACCCACTGTTTTTCATTACAATCATGAAGACATACAAGGTGCCAATGTCAGAGTCATGGTGAACTCAGATCACAGTATGAAAATAGGCTAATTGTGCTGGATCTAGGAACTGAGAATTCCCCTATAGGACTGCCCAGTGGAGACAAAGTACTCTACTCAGTATATATTTCCATGTATATGGGCAACAAGTTGGATGTTGCTTCATGTCCCCATGTGGAATTCTTGAATTCCTGCTGTGAGTGAGGAACGTAGAAGGTATGATGGAGAATGCAGGTAATTTAAATACTGCTTCTGCCTATTGCACAACCTGGATACACACAAGGTAATTTATTACATTACATAAGGTAATTTATTCACATTCTTTGTTATGAAAAAAAAAAGAAAAAAAACCAACAAAAAAAAAACCCCTCACTAAATGGAGCAGTTTATTCACATTCTTTGTTAAGAAAAAAAAAAACCAAACAAAAAAAACCCCTCACTAAATGGAGCAGCTAGAGATTTTAAAGCTAAAACATATAATTGAAACTACACATTAAATTAGATTCTAAGTTAATATACTTCACTATGAAAATAACAGTAAAATAAAAATCATTGCTTGTCCTAATTTCTGAACAAACTCTGCAACACATGAATTAAGGATGTGCCTGGTGCAGATGGGAGATGTTAGTAACATCCTTTCTACACACATTACAGGCACACATTCATGGAAGTAGCATATGCTCTGCCACTTTTGTCTCATCACTTTCAGAGTTTGAAAAGAATGTGCTGTTCCCTGGACTTGCAGAAGCAAAATCCCATCCAAAAAATAAATGATACCTATGATACGTGTCCTATATGTTAGGATCTGACTGTATCAATTAAAACTACCATCCCTTTGACCTTCTGCATATTTTTGTGTTTATGTCTTTCCTTTAATGTTTCTTAGTTGAGAGAGAGAATTTATACAACTTTTGCATTGCATATTTTCACATGCTTCTCAGATCTTTCTCTGCATATTTGCATGAAGAGGTAAGATAAGGCCTTTGATATTCCACAGAGTTAAAATCTGTTATTTTTTTCTGGGTCAATCAATTTCCTTCCTTAGATCAGAGCTGGGATCTCTGAAGTGTATACCAGTACTGAGCTTCCTGCAGTCATGAAATTAGGCCCATCACTGTCATCCCCCAGTAACAGCAACAAGCGAAAAAATTGAAGATGTGTAAATTTTTGTGGCTGTTCAATTCAGTCGATCAGGTCCAAATCTCTGGGAAAGAAATTCATAATACAACTTACAGTGTTTGTGTGACATAATTAAAAAACCTGTGCACGTTATCTTTGAATATAACTGCTGTTATATGATATGTTGTTAAACTGCTTCTTTTGGTTTGCTGGATGTGATATCACTACATTAGACTGAAGGAAAAAATGACATGACCCACTTCAATTTAGGTGTCCAATTTCACTCATTAAGACTGTACTTTGCTGGTATTTCACTATAAGCATGTACCTGGGGCTTTGCCTTCTGAAAGCAAACCAAACACTTCTATATCAGGAAAACGGTGAGGCAGAGTGTTTGTGATCCATGTACAGACTAATAAGGTTTTAAAATAAAGCATAAAGATCCCTGTGATGCTGAAAATCCTGTTATAGAAAAAAACAGTAATGCTATGCAAGGTCTGGTAAGTGCTTTCTATATTTTTATGTGTGTTTCCTATAAAAACAATGAATACTTTTAGGGGTGATAGTGTTTTCCCTGTTACCCCTTAATGTAGGTTATGAGAAAAAAACCCATTAAGTGGCTTTTATTATACAGGAAATGTACTTGAAGTGTGGAATGCTTGGGAATGAATGCCTGCTTTACTGCTATAAATTGTTCATGATATGTCTTTTCATATATGCATCAAACATAGCACTTGCTGCAGAGATGCATGTGATTTGTCTTTTCTCCTGAGAGATGGTAATTGGCTTCAGTTTACTTAGGCTACTGCAGTACAATTTATTCTCTTAGCTTAGCCAAGCCTCATGTTGCAGTATGTTTTCTTCTATGAGGGTGAGGTATTTAATTTGTGAAGTGGTGCAGAGTATGTGTTACATTACAAAGATGAAGCACATCCCTGCTCTGTGGTGTTTAGTGGAAACAGATCACAGCACTTCACCAGCCTCCTTTACCTTATCTTGTCTTATTATTAAATTGTATGTGAATTAATCATGATATTTTAGAAAGTATCCATTGTAACAAGCTCAGTAATTTGGACACATGGCTAATGAACTCTGCTTGCTATTTGCTTTGTCTGCTTGTAATTAAGTTTTTCTGTGGTTTTGAGCTTCGCTCTCATGGCGTTGTCTTTTCCAAGGCTTATATTTTTCTAGATAGCCAAACATTTTCAAAATGGCAAAAAATAAAAAATAATACAAACTTATTTTAAGTGTAAGATTTTGTTGTTAGTTCGGTAATCTTTGGTGCTCAGATTTATGTTTTTTTGCCATTTTATCTATCTAGTTGAGGAACTAAAGAGATGAACATAAAGATCACAACAAATGGCACTTCAAGAGAGTTAAGCTTTGAAATGCAAAAATCCTCACACAATTGTGACATTTAGTGTAGCAATAATAATAATGTATCATGTCAGTCATATACTAGTGATGAACCCTCTGGGCAACGACTTTCCTGATTTTTTTCATTCCTATCATGATTTCACCTCCCAAAGGATTTAATTTTTTTTTTCAATAAATTACAGTATGCAATTTATAATGGACTAAAAAGTGCTGAGTACTCACCATTTCCTTTAATGTATTAATGAATTTCATAGTAAATACATTTGACTATTCAGGCTCCTAACTTCCCATAATGGCAGTCCTGCTTGTCTTTATTGTGGCCAGTCTGCTTCTTAGAAGAAACAGTTGGGATTTTTTTCCACCACACACTGGTCCTTCCTCCTTTGTTAAAATTACTTCAGTGCTGAATTAGCTCCAGTTAATTCTGCAAGCTCGTTACTCTTTTATGACTGTGCACATGGTAGTACTGCTGCATTAGCTCATGTGAGGGACTGGGACTTCTGGGAACACTTGCATGGGAACAGCATTAAGCTGTGCTGCCCTAAGAATTAATTTGTAATGTACTGAACAGGAATATGTCTCCTTTCTGGGCATTCATGTGGAAATTGTTTCATCTGAAAACTCATTAAGGAAGAGTACCAAGCAATGAACTTAGACTAGGAGAGTGACTTAGCTCTACTGTCAGCATTACTAATGCTCTCTTTTTGGCAATACGTGACAGATAAGAAGTTGAATACAGAGTGGAAGGCATTTTGTCTGTGGCTGGACGTGTTGAAAATTCATCTGGAATCAGTGATCAGGACATGGATCAGTATAGTCACACAGTGAGGATTTTAGGATTTAATAAAATGAGGAATCCTTTGCTGACTGGAAGCAAAGGAGGATTAACAGTAGGGAAGGACTACAAGCACAATATGGTAGTAATATAAAACTATGCTCGACTGGAATAGCCATCACTACAGGCTTGCCCTGTAGCATGTGGAGAGTTCTTTCAAGTGTTGTTTCCATTCAAATGCATTGGAAGCATAGGAGTAGAGTAATGTGAGGTTTAAATTACACAAATGGCTGAGAAGGGCTTTTGAGGGTTGAGAGACCTTTTTGGGGGTAGAATTGTGTAGGTGTCCCATTTTATTCACAGACAATATGCTGATAACAAAGAAGTAAAAAGAAATGTAGTTTGATCAAAGTTCTCAGATTTTTTTTATAATTATTTTACGTAGAAGTTAAAATGTGAAGAATAAGGTGTTTAGCTGCAGGGAAAAATCAATTCTTATTCGCACCAAAGTCAGTTTTTATCTTGTTTTAACCAACAGAAGTTCAGAGACAAAGCAAAATAAACATAATTTAAAAAAAAGAAATCTTTATTTTTTGGCTCATATGTAATATTGTTTGCGTTGTTTATGATAATAACAATTTCTTGCATGCATTTCACCAACACATTACAAGTCAAAAGCATTTGTAAAAGAAAGATTCTACGTTTAATGTTAGCTTGTGTATGAAACACAAAATGTCCAGATGTCCTGGATTATACAAATGTGCCATTTTTTTCTTGGGAAATACTTTATTTGTACAAGCCTAGTGAACTGTGATTCAAAAAAGAATAAGAGTAGACTATGTAAACAGACACTGCAAGATAGCAAGGATTTAATCAACTATGAGATTATCTTGGAACTTCTGATGCAAATAGTGCTAGAAATTCACACATTCCCCTAATGCTTTCCTTGCTATGTCCTGTAACTATTTGGAAACAAGCTGGGTTCCAGATTTACACAATTTACTTCACATTGGAATATATGCAAATATATTATTAAAACAAGATAGTCTACAAATACTCACTTTTTTCCCATAGTGTGATGATGCCAGTTTGGAATTACTGTGGTTAGAAAATAAGCCAAGTGAATAAGGAAAGAAATATAAGAAACAGTGATCTAAACTTGAAGACACTTTTCTTATATACAGAACTGTTGCCAAATGGTATTTCTTTACATTATTTATATATGCTAACCACATTGTCAACAGGTTTAACAGTTTGCAATATGGCCTGTACAGTCTGATTCTACACGACATAGCAGCCACTTCAAATTTAAAATGCAAAACTAAAAAAGCTCATAAATAGCTGTAAACTATTGCTTAATGATTTGAAAGAATGAGGTCTGGTTGGACAACTTGATTCACTTCATCACTGACACATGGCTTCCTATAGTGGAGACTGTGGACAGTGAAGGAGAAGGTACAGCAGCAACAGCATTGACATGCATCAGTGATACTCTCCTATCTAGGACACAGAATACAACATATCCTGTTGAGCTCTTGCAAATTAACCATACTGTGGTACATACCTGATGCAATTCAATGCGGTAAAGCCATTTAATTCTCAAATATGCACAACAGTATACTGTTAATATTTACATGGAAAAGGGTATTTTATGGATTCACTGGATGTTCGAGATAATGAAAGACAGTAACCAAAGAATAGCCCAGGGGAAAAAAAAGAGCTGTCAAAACCAAAACAAAACAAAAGAACTCCCAGATATATTTTGGTGAAGCTATTTTTCCAGTGCAGAAACTGCACAATATTTTTTGAACTGTAAATATTTTAAAATAAACATATTAATGTTTAGTCATTCACATAAAAATAAGTCATTGCAGATTCCTGTAAATTAGAGGAGACTCTCCAGGCACATTAATCTGGATGCACATAGTCTGGATGCAGCCATACAAGTAGTTAGAATACTTCAAATTTAAGAGCAACCCTGAAATATGGAAGTTCTTAAAATCTTCAGCTTTGTGCAATGTCATATTTTTATTTATGCATGATTGACAATGCAGCATGTCTATGCAAATCACTCCTATCTGTACATTATAGAGAATCTGAAAGTAGAACTCCTGGTCCTCATACCTCTTTCCCCAACATAAAACCTATTACAAAAATAGTCACATGTAATAGTAAACAACCTGTGAATTAAAAAATGATAAATACACTAATACAGTTTTTGTAAAAATATGACAAGTGTGGCAGTTGCATTACAAACAGTGAAGAGAATTACTGTTCTACATGTTGTGGAAATAAAGTATATTTTTGCACTCATTTCATGCTCCATCTTCTCTATGGAGCCACCTTTTACCTTATTCTTAGCAGTGTCAGCTGTAGTGGAAACAGTAACCTCTTGTCAAGTTTTTTACCCTGATTAACAGAGTCACAGTCTGATGATGGAGGTTCACTGTTTTGTTATAGGCACTGACCTTAAGTATATATATAATGTATATATATGCACACACGCGCGCGCACACGCACACACACACATATATGTGTAAAAACTGTCAGTTTGGCATAAATCTCCTGCAGGAGTCCAGTTGATGATTCATTCTCAAAGACTGTAAACAAGTTGTCCCATTAACAAAATTCTTAGATCATTATTTTTTATTTTCCCTGATGTCTTTACCTTTATAGTTCTTTTCTGCTTTATCTTTTTCATATTTTTCTTGGGAGATACAAAGTACTTCTCAATCATCTCAGCCAAAAACATACCTAGGAAAAAAAAGTAAATAATTAAAATAAAATTTAAAATTAATTAATTACCTATGGAAAGATTGAGTTATTGCTATTTCCAATATAATCAGTGTAGGGATTCTATGCCATAACAAAAAATTATACAAGTGATTCCATTTTATTGAAAGCTGTTAATAAGGTGAAAGCATCTGTCCTTATGTTGAAATGCTATCCTAGAGAAGGTAAATAAGTAAAATAAAGACTGATTATAGCAAGTAGGTAGTCCCTGTCTAAGCTTTCAGTAGTTCTTAAAATGGTTGGGAAAGGGATGTTTATGTCTTAGATACAGCTAATTCTTGAAGCTGAGCCTATAAGCACTTTCTTTATGAAGGATGATATTGGCTTAATTTCTGAAAATCAGAGATTTCTTTAACAGATCTAGGTTTTAGCAGCACAATCTTTCTCAGATGTGTCACTCATTTGCACCTTGGACAGCCACTAGATATTAACTGACAAATCTTAGCAAAAGTAAAAAAAAAAATCTCACCCATTTCAAATAATTTTCAGTTCTAGTACTGAAAGTAAATCTGCGGTTAGTTTGCATATACCACTAAACATTCCTCTTTATATTTGTACACATTAATCTAATGTGCCAAATAGTTTCATTATGTCTTTTGATGTGGAAAATGACAATTAATTTATTGGGAGAGATAAAAATCTTATATACAACATTACATATATTGTATGCTAGATAATACGAAGATCTGAATCAACATTTAAGTCATAGGAAAAAGAAAATTCTGCAATCAGTATTAACATACTTGAAACAAATGTTTCCTATTTCTTCCACTAGTTCTTTCTGGAAAACAAGCTGCTCTTACCTACTATGGAGAGAATCACAACCACAAAATCAAAAATATTCCAGCCTATAGTGAAGTAGTAATGACGAAGTGAAATCAATTTCAGGACAAATTCTCCAGTGAAAAGGACAATGAACACCAGGTTAATCCGGGATAAAATTGTTTCCATTTCTTTACTCTGGTCATCTGTTTCTACCATCATTGTGACCATGTTAAGGCAGATGAGTATCATGATGCTGATGTCAAATACTTGTTTAGTTACAAAATCAAAGATCATGCCTTGGAATTTGTTCTGCAAATACAAGATGGAATACAGTTTATACAGTGTAAATAATTTTCTTTTAAAATGAGAAAACAACTCCCTTCAAGGTTTAGGAGTGCAAAGCAGCACTCATTCACAAGGGAGGCAGTAAGCCCAGCACATGCTGGTTTATATCTCATCTTGCTAGAGTGAATCAAGAAGTTCGCCTCTGTTGGTTGAAGAGACAAGAAGGGAAACACTGCAATAATAAGAGTAATAACAATGACAGTTAATATTATTGGGGTAAATGGATGGTGTAAATTGATAGCCAGCAAGAGTACCAGCCGAATAAAAGCTAATTTTCTTATCTTTATTCTCAGATGGTTTTAAAATGCTAACCCTCTTTCTTCCTTAAACTAATTGTGCTTGGTGAGATCATTGGGCTGCTGAAGACACATGTCTCAAACACACTATGACTGTAATATCCTAGTTTTTCTTTAGTACTTAGCTCAGTGTTTTTTGCCATATGTCTCTGCTTAGAAAGTCTATTTTTAACCACTTGGTGCATAAGGTGCAACAAGTATTTTATTTTTTTAAACAGTGTAGGAGTTCAGTAAATAACAAGAGTAGTGTCTTAGCTTAGTGACAAATTTATCCTAGTCTGTGCTTTACTCCCTAGGACATGATTTTATTCTGTAAGATTTTCCGTATCTGTCTTTCCCAATAGGTTACCAGTGCCCCTTTCTGTCTTCAGCAGCAAGGGCCAGTGCCTCCCCATTTCCTACAAATTCTCTGTGAGGAGAAAAAACAGAAAATGAAGTTTATCCCTGGTAACAAGAACCAATAAATGATTCAAACAATTGTGGTTTTCCAGGACTTAGGCAGGGAATTTTGAAATTTATCATTATTAAATTTAATATTATTAAATAATTTTGTTAATACTTCATTATGTATGTTTTTCAACACAATATTAATAATCAAATCTGATGGATTCAAAAAGGGACAATTTACAGTAAAATAAATTGAAAATATATTTTCTTTCCAGACCTATAATCTTATCTTGTAGACAAGACTATATTCCCAAATGAGTATTTAATATTCAGGGTGTAAAAATCAAATCACTCATACCACTGGCCTCGGTATAGGTTTCTGTGGCTTTTTGGATCCCAATTTTTTCATTGCATTGTAATATTTCTTCTGTTCTTCTGTCATAAATATATCCTGACCTCCAAAGTAAAGAAATAATATCAAAATTAATTAGTATCATGTCCACACATAAAACATTTATCTACATCATGTCTCCCTGTAATATAATAATAAAAATTATATTTAATTTATATAAAAAAGGAAGAGTTCTTTTTCCAGGTGTTTATAGGGTGGATGCTCATATACATTCCTAACGAACAGGAAAAACCCATTGTGGGTTGAGTAATGCATTGAGTTTTTCCAGTGTCTTCATGTTCACTTTTGCTGAAATGGCTAAAAGCATTCTTTCTGTACTGATTCTGTTCAATAACTTACTGATTACGATATGTTTAGTGAATAGGAGCATGACTAGTGCCTTACATGGCTATCTTCTGTATAGATTTTTAGGATTACAGCTAGACAGATCTAAAAGAGGCATAACTTTGAAGCAGACTTTGTGTTGGGAGAGTGTATTAGTATCTAATCTGTGGGTTTTAACAGCAAAAAAAACCACCCCCACCTTTGACATAAAATTAAGAAAAGTAATTCATTTCGTGACATAGCAAATTAAAGCACCACTGGAAGGAACCTTGACAAACTCAAATCAGCCTTTGTCTGAGTTGCAAATACTGCCAGTCAGATGTGCAACTGACTGAATGACTTCCAGTATAGGTAAATTGTGCTTATTGATGAATCTGCACTGAGTCAGATGGAAGCACAATGTCAATGTCACCGTCTGCTAAACTGGGTACCACAGCCTGAAGCATCACAAAATTGATAGTAACCCCAGACATGTTTAGGAAGCTAAAGAATATCTGCACAAGGAAAAATTTCTGTAGTTCACAGTTTTCTTTTACCAGAGATTCTGTCTGGTATTGCTGTTTTTTAATTGGTGATTGAAAAAAACCAAACCATATGAAACTGCTTTTTCACAGCACACAAAAATTTAGAATGAACCTGGCATTTCAAAACTAAAAACTGTGAGGCTTCAAAATATTTTGAATGTGATTATTTGTATTTTTATATTTTAAAGTTCTTTAAAACTGAACTGAATGCACTATCAATACAATTATTTTAAACATACTTGTATGTCAAAAGTATACAGAAATAAACCACCATTCCCTGTATATCTTTGCTTTACTACTGATAAGGAATTATAGATTGTGTTTGTGTCTAATGAATTAATCTCATTCTCATAGAAGTGTTAGGGAAAAAAAAGCCCTTATGTACCCATTTTTACTTATAGATACAAGCCAATTCATACGAGGTCTCTTTTACTTACTCTTAACTTATTATTCAATCAGTTTGCAGATCCACTATTCGTTATATGAACACAATGCCATATTGTGTCTTCATGAAGTGTCAAGAGTTTGTAAAAATAATTATGATGAATGTACCTTAATTTATCCTGATTTTTTAGCGTAAATTGAAAAAGAAATTATTTCATGCCAGATGATATTGCATCTAATCAAAGCAATAATTCACATTCACTTTTCATGTCTTCATTGTAACTGTTTACACAATTTGCAAATTATTATGACCCAACTTTTCACTTGTCGAAATGCTAAAAATGCAAAGTTCAGAAATACATCCACAGATTTTAGTGCAGATTATTATTTAAAAAGAGACATTTTATTTAAGGTCTTGAAATTACTTTTGATTTTTATTAGACTTACAGAAATAACTTTGAAATTCTTTATAGCTAGTAATTCATACCAATATTCAAATATTTTAAATACTTATCTTCTTTTTTTGTTGGTTGAAGTTGTCTATAATAACACCAATGAAAAGGTTCAAGGTAAAAAATGATCCAAATATGATAAAGATGACAAAATAGAGATACATATACAAGTTGTCCTCATACTTAGGTTGATCTTTTACCTACAAAAATATAAAAAATGATACCTATGAGAATATTAGATGTAAAAATATAGAATTAGGTATATGCCATCTCAGACAGAAAAGCTATGAACAGCACTAATTTATTAAAAAGAAAGATTGAACTTGTCCATTCCAATCAATATTTGGAGAACCGGAAGCTGACAGAATTTTTGCTCATATGAAATTTTTAAGTAAATGTGCCCACAGATGTTTGTACATATATAAGAAGTTCCTCATAAAGAAGAAGGAAGCAATGTGGGATGCAGAGCAGTCATTAATACTTAAAATTTTATTAGCAGAAATCTAAATATTTTATATTGTGTTCAGTATATTATCATGCAACAGAAAAAAAAATTTACTACTGCCTAAATCTCTTTGTAACTCTTTTGGTCTTGCAAGAGTGATCTTACATCCAGCTAGGAACAGATGCTTTCAACAAATATTTAGTGAATATATGTTTTGTGAAATCCATTAAATTTAGGAAGTTGTGAAGAAAGATTTTGTTATTGTCTCGGTTTTTCTGGATGCCACATCCCAGCATCTCTACAGCACAACAAGCTTGAGTGTAGAAATGCTGAAGATAATGAAAGAGGGTGTTTTACTCTGGGAGACAATATAATTAACATGAGTATTTGTGTAAGTTAAACAGAGTTTTGTAGCCAAAGTAAAATTCTAATCCCCAGAAAGCTTAACAGGTGATCTTCAGCCTTAAAATTTAATTGCACTAAAATATCTAGGTAACATAGGTACTCAACCTAAGGAAACAACAAAATGCACAGTTACAAATTATAAAACCTGATTAATATATTCCATATTTAATAAATGCATCATATAATCTTAAATTAATTCATACTTATGATTATCAAAAATATGTCAAAAATCTCTTTGTTCTATTACACTGACTGCATCCTTAAAAAAAAAATCCACTTAATTTAGCTTTTTTGGCTAAACAGAAGGAAGTGAAATTCTTTCCAGTAAAAATTCTGAGATTCAAAAAATATGTATTGATGCTGATTATAATTTTTTTTTGTGTTTGTAGCTATTTAAATTTTATACTCTCAGAAAATAATCAATAGATGATCTTTGAAAAATTTACACTTACATCTCTTGAATCAACAGCAGCATACATAATATCCATCCATCCTTTGAAAGTAGCCTAGAAGTAAAACAAAGTTGTTTATCTTCATTATAAAAAATAGTAAAACATACAAGAACTAAATTATTTATTTATCTGGACCTCCACTTTAAATAAAATCACTTCTAAATTTTTGAACCATACTTGACAACACAAGCATCATAAATATTTTTTCTAGTAATACTAGTTTTTTTTTACACTTTTCTTTTTAGTTATTCAAATATTGTTAAAAACCAGCTCTGAAGATCTCAAGTTGACAGTATGTTTGGAGCTGCAGATGTTTACTTTGCAGATGAAGAATGATAGATTTAGGCAGACATTAATGCTGGAGATATGTAGGTAGGATCTACTAGAACCACTCATGACCACAGCCATTTTTTTAAGTTTACAACATGAATTGATGGAATCAGTAACATAACTTCTGGACAGAAACCAAAATGCGTCTGAATGGGGTTTTTTCTGTGTCTAAACTGACCTGGTATTTTTAGAAATGTTTTAATCCCACATAGCTAAAAGGAATAGACTGTTTGAAGTAAAAATACACTTTATTACTTATATTTGTTTTACAGAAGACCAAAAAGTGAACTGTGAAAGAGATGTAATTGATGTAATTGACATCTAAAAATTTGGCTGAGCTCCTATAGGGACTTTCTTCAAGTAAAGAGTAAAAAGATCTGCCATCATTACTCTAAGAAGTTTATTTTAATGCATGCAGGATGTCCATTTTCTAAGGAACACCAGTGTTGGTGAGATATGCTAGTTGAAAGTGTGAGTGTGCAACCATTAGCCAGGGTTTCCAGGCTTATTCACAATAAAGGAAAAAGAGCTAAAAAGCCTGTGAAATGAACAAAGAGCATCACTCCTGAGGAGGTTCAGGAGAGGAACCATTCCAAGGAGTATATTTCCATCTGTGCTTGCCAGAAGTGGCTTTGGTACTTTAGTACAGCTGCCAGTTTCCACAGCAGAAAACTTGCACTCTGGAAGCATTTGTATCCTCCTGAATCTTGCAGTGCAATACCAGTTACTGAGAAGGTGTGCTTGAAGCCAGGCTTCACACTTTCTGGCTCAGTTTTTGGCAATGGCCAGCCATTTGGTGCACATTGCATAGCAATATTAGGAAAGGTTCAGAGTTAGGTAAGAGCAATATATACAGAAGAGTGAAGGAAAAATGTTAATGGAGGCAATCAAATGAAGATGTGACACAAAACATGCTCAAAGATCCCTTAATCTCTGTGGGGCAAGTAAAGGTCAGAAGGAATATTTGAAAAGGAAAATTATGAAAAATCAGGAAAAAAAAATTTAAAAAGAGTGAGAAGAAGGAAAGGTTCACAGTAGTTAAGTAGTTATTGAAGACCTAGACTGTCTGGATGTGTGACACAGATGACATTTATACACAGCTTCAAGAGAAGCAGCTTTCCTTACACATCTTCAGAGGCAAGAGTGGCAATGAGATTTGAAGCCAGAGAATCAATCATTGCTCAGTACTACTATACAGCACATAAAAGTTGCATTGCCTTTACAGGCAAAACATTTTAATCAAGGTAGTTAATTTTGGAATTAAGGTCAGCTAGAAATACTGACCTGCTCTGAGATAGAAGGGACAAGCATATAACTCTTAGATAACTTTTAATATCAGAGCTGTAAGAATCTTTTCATTCAGTGAAGCTGTATGTTGAGTTACAGACAAGTGATTCTACAGAGTTCAATCATCTAAATGTAATTACATACTTTCTTGCTTGTGTTTTGAATCAGATCCTAGATTTAGAAGCTTCATTCTCAGCAAGGAACCTGTAAAGAGCTAAGGTCTTTATTTCTCTGACACAAGTAAAATATGCTCAGTACCTAGAATAAGTGCAGTTCTTAACACAGTGCATAAGATAAGCAATTGAAAGAGAAATGCAATTGCATTTCTCTGTAAATTTACAAATTTTGTATAAGTAGCAGTAATTAATGGAACTAATATGCTATGCAATAACATCCAGTACTTCACAAGGATAATACTTATTTAAATTTATAAGTAGCATAATACTTATTTAATATACTATAATGACTCTTTAATAAGCATAAAGGAATATGATAGTTCTATACTGTGCACCACTACAGAGAATCTTTTATTTTCTACACTTTCTATTTTCACATTATTATTATCATCCTCCTGAGACTGTATTCCCTAGTCTTAGAAAGGAAAATTACTCTACTATCATTAAAACAATACAGGAAACAATGTATTAGGGTTGCGTGAGCTGTGCATTATTGCTATGAAGAAATTATTCCTCTGCTTAACAGTCTTAACTTGCCCATTTTTCCTAGACACCTTTAAAAAGACCAGAAATAAAATATATACATTCACTTACTACTTGAAGCAGAGCAAGATATCCAGCTCCTACATTATCGAAGTTTACTTTCACATTCTTCCATCGGGCACTTTGATTGTTTTTTATGAGTTCCACACACTGAGTATAATTGTTGACATCACTGATATCAAACATCTCACCAGTTGTGGTGTTGACACAATGATAGAATTTTCCAGCAAAAAGATTTACTCCCATGATGCTGAAGATTAGCCAGAATATAAGACATACCAGCAATACATTCATGATAGATGGGATTGCTCCTACAAGGGCATTTACAACCACCTAGTGTACAAGTTAGACAAAATAGCCACTTAGCTTATGGAAAGAAAATGAAAAATACTTGAAAATACTTTAAAAATGTGAAAACAGTATTATTATGGGATGGACAGTTAAAATATTGCAATAAAATTTGTGGGAGAAATTTTAATGAAGATTTAATAAAATGCTAATGGGATTGGAAAAAGCAAGAAATAAAATGAGATGGAAACAAAGACAATGCAAAAGTCTGAAAAAAAATCAAAAAGCAAAAGAAAACCTGTTAGTAGCAAGATGAATTCTTAGAATTTGTGTGCTCTAGAGAAAAAGAGAGAAATAAATGTTAAATTCCAGCAATATAAATTAAAATACATAAATAGAAAATAAACCAGAAAAAGCTCAAAGAATGATGATGTGGAAGACTGAACAAAAATGTCTGCATGTAAAACTATCATTACTAATCATTTTATTCTTAGAAAAGTTATGTATATATTGACATCATTGTAGTTTATTATCCACACAGAATGCAACAAAATTAAGGATATCTGATTTAATAATTATTAACAGCATTTGCTCTAAGTCTTGGTTTTAAATTGCCTGGGTCACTATAGTTGCTCTTACCCGTATCCTTCTTTTTCTTTTTAATTGGTTGCATTTAATGACCAGATGAAATCCTTGGACAAGTTTTATCTTAGTTATTGTAATTCAACTAAAACTTTTATCTTAGTTATTGTAATTCCACTAAAAGAAAGTTGCAGATATTAATTTTCTAGCAAATCAGTAGAGACTGCAGTAGTCTTTTCTGTATGGGTTTGAAAAAGGTACTATTTTTCATTTTACTGAGTTGACCAAAAGTAGTCTAGCATCAACAGAAGCTTTGCTTATTTATTAGATAGACTCTTGATGTGTTGTTTGTATTGCCAATCATGTAAAACATAGTGGTGATGGTGATGTGCACAGGACACACTTCCCTACACTGGCAGGTGTGGCCACCGCTAGGATATCGGCAGCCTTGCCCAGACAGGAACCACATTATTTATTTGGCAAATGAAGACCTATTACTGAACTATAAATACGTATTGAAGTTGAGATGAAAGATTAAAAGGAGCTCTCTCAATAACATTTCTTTTTAAATTTGTTATGTATCAATTTTTTCAATGGATAGCATGGTCTGCTACAATTTATAATATGTTTTTTCCAGGAGGGTTTTTTTTTTTTTTTCTGGTTGGTTGGTTTGTTTTTGTCAGATTGGCAGAATATGAAAATGACAATCTCCTTAGCAGGAAGGTTTTAGCTCTCTTTCCATTCATATGAAGGAAAAAGTCTCTAGCTGAGGAAATGATTTCCCATTTCTCTCCTTCTGTACTTCCAAACCTATCCTTATTTCAGGTCTTTTCAAAATACCTTTCCCTAATACTACAGCATTTACTGTGGGATTTTTTTTTTCCCCAGGCATGTAGATATGGAGACACAGTGAAGCTTTCATTTCTGGTGTGTCACTGTTGTCAGCTTTTTCAGCTTTTGTTGGTTTGTTTTGTTCCTTGGCTTATTGTGTTTTATCCTGAACCACTGACAAACTAGCACAGAATTGAAGTTAGCTACAGAAATTGAGTAAAAAAAATTCCCAGATAAACTGCAGGAAAAAACATCCAACCCTCTACCATAAAATTTGTCATGTCCTTTTATTTTTCTAGGTCCACAAATCAATGGAAATTTTAAGTCAGGGGGCTGGGAAAACACAACTATGCAGCAGTGACCAGGCAAATTTAATGAGCTTGAGGTCTAATTTCCAAATGTGAGGTGTACATTGGTCGTGTTTGTAAGGACATGTTGAAGGGCCTTTTTCCACACATTTTTGCATGCCATCCCGTGTTGGAGTTCTTTGAAGCAAGATGAGTGTAACCATTAATACATTAATTTTTGTATGCATACATTTGTTCAGATTCATTCATTTTATCTCACCCTCATTCCTTCAAATCGTGACAAGGCCCTTAGAGGTCTTAAAGCTCTTAATGTCCGTAGCGATTTAATGGCACCAAGTTCAGAATAGCCCAGAGCATTGGCTATTAAACTAACCAATGAGACCTATCAAATACAGGAAAAAAAAATTAAAAATAGTTATACACTGTTTATTTAAAAAGAATAGAAATTCAAGCAACAAATCAACAGCGACAAGTTATAGAATGCCAACATTTTCATACTTGCTGGAAAGGCAAGAGGTCTTATAAATGCATGGTTGAAAAAGGAATATATGCTATTAAATGTCTATCTATTATGGTTGGATAGAGTTTAACAGTCACATGGAAGCATACTCTTGGTGAAAGATAAAATTTCCAGGAATCTTTAAGGACAAAATACTCATACTTCCTGTAATTCATTAGGGTTCACGCTTTCAAGCAATTTAAAATTCTGAATACACTAAATTATTTTATTAACACCTGTCAATATTGTGAATATCTATAAACACTAATAATAACATATAACCATTAACATAAATAACACGTAAGCACTAATATAAATAATAACATCTACACACTAATAATATCTATAAACACTAACAATATACTAAATATTATAGTAGCTAATTAAAAATATTTGTTATAAATATTACTTCTAAGTGAAACAGTTCATAACAACAATAACCAGGGTATCTCAGAAATATGTATCGATAGTGGTACTATCTCACTTTCCTGGCAAGTCTCTGGTTTTTTTTGAAATCTTCTAAGTATAGAAAAATATTATGGGAAAGATATTAACAGCTGTTCACCTTATAGCAGTAAGAGCTGTATTATCTACAACAGTGTTATGCTCCTGATGCATGTTATTGGAATTTTGTTAAAAGACAATCCACTTAAGTAAGGAGCAATTAATTTGCTTCTCAAATGGAATTGAGCTTTAGACTGTGTTCATATGAAAGGAATTAATTTTCTTCAAGCAGTTTTGGAGACAGGAGTGGGGAAAAACCATGCCTTACTCATATTTTATTCATTTCTACCACCAAAAGCATAGATGACATGTAAATGAACATAGGCATATTTTGGTCCTTAAGAAAATCCCTCAAATGTTAATTTCTGTACCTCAGCTTAAAGAACTCTTCAAAGACTCCACAGAAATAGGAATTCACTGATAATGGTGGTAAGATTTTGACTATTATATGAAAAGTTGTTTTCCTTTGTTACTTATATCCATAAAGAACGATTAGATGACTCACAAACACAAGAGTTACAAGACCATGTCTAAGAAGGCCAGTCCAAGAGCAAAAACAAATCAGTTATTCATTGCTATGTTGCTATGTATATTATCTAACAGAAAACAGTGTTTTAGTGAATTCATATTGCTGGACATTTCAACTGGATTTCATGTCAGAATGTAATTTTTATTAACAAAGGAAAGGATTATTTTATTTCTCTAATGGATAAATGGAACTTGCTGTGATTCATAAGCATATTAAGAAGAAAATCGTACTGATTTTCTTAGTCTGCAATTGAAGACTTTTCACTTACTAGAGATAACATTATTTTTCAGCCATTACATTAACTATTGACATTAATTATTTTTAATAATTATCATTAATCCAATCTATTTTTCCTGTGATGCTACAGTGAGAGAAATCTTTTTTTATCCTTAGTCACCCATAATATATTCCAGAGATAACAAGACATGGAATTTTTTGTATTTTTAATAGAATATTCATTTATTCACTCAAATCAACAAGATACCCAGCATAACAATAAACCTTAGTGTAAAGACAGCACATTTTATGAATTAAAAATAAACACTGAAACAAATATTTTAAAAATATCTCTTTCACTGGGAGAGGGTGGTGTTCTATGAAATTAAACTCCTATTAATTTGCACTATGCCTCACCTATCTTTCACAAACAAGACCTGTTCTAAACTGTTAGGTAGCAGCAGCTGCTGAAATCCTTCAGTGACACTGTGTGTATTGGCAGTTCTTAGGTCCTGACTGTAAAATTCTTCAATCTTGTTTGCGCTGCCTATTTCAGATTATGGGCAGATTTCTTATCATGGTGATAGTGCTCTTACACCATAAACATGAAGTTTTTTCTCAAAGAAATACTTTATCTATTGGAAACAATGTGTTTTCCTCTTTGCAATTCATATGGGATGCAAAGTTTTGCATGGAATTCTATTGGATATACAACTGTTCTGTACTCCTCTGGTGAGCTGAGTACTGTAAACTTGGTCTTCTCTCATCTGTTCCACCTGATTTGTTGCCAGGAAGTAAATGTCTCTGCACACTGACAAATAGATTAGTGCATGCAGATGCAGTACTTTTAAGAAATGAAAATGAACTCAAAATGGTAGAAAGATATGTCTCCTAAAATTGAAGGATTGTATGTCCTCATTTGTATTTTTCTTCTAATATAGACTATCTGTTGCAAAAAAAAAAAAATAAATTTAGAAGCTTAGCAGTGACAGCCTTGCTCAAGATCTTTGGTCAGGCTGTACAGTACGATGGCATGATAGAGTCATAAACTGAAGTAGGCAGATGTACCAAGAGTCATCTGTCACAGCTGTAAAGTGACAGAGCTGAAAATTACCATTCTTAGTGTAATTATTAAAATCTAATTTAGTCACAACCAGTGAGAGCAACTGTGGCTACTTGTCACAGTGAGAGACTCAGGTATGTGAGATACTAAAGGTCAAAGCCCTAAAGGATTATCTGTGTTTACTCTTGAATTATTTTAGAGAATGAATTAAACAATCTGATTAACTTTAGTCACTTCTAATGAAGAAGGAGACATTGGTGTTCTCACTGGCAGAATGCTGCTGAATCACCTCTTTAAACTGACAGTTAAAGCAGTGCACAGCCTGCTTTTCTATAGGAAGATAACATGAGTTCATGTGTTTCTTTCAAGTGCTGGTGGTGCTAAAGAAATTGCTGAGTTAGACTTAAACACAGTAAGGCATTTTTTACATCTTGCTAGAACATTGAAAATAATTCTTCAACAGTAGAAACTTCCAATCTTATTTATTCATGTTTTTGTTTATAAAATTACAAACTATGGTAAAAAGTTAGCAACATAAGCTGCTTTACTTATAATGACGTATTTTTAAGTTTGAAAGCCTGCCCAGATAACATCATCTCTGAGGCTAAGCTAGGAAATCATGGAGTATGGATTAGAACAATCTGTTTAGGTTTAAGATACAAGAAGAATAATTAAAACATGAGTTGTAATTTATCTAAAAAAATCAATTTTTAACACAGTCTTGTAAGAGTGCATCTCTCTACTTCATTAACATGCTCTTAGGAAAACCATAAACACTGCTTCATTCTAGTGTAGATTTTCAGGACAGAGCTAGAGATTAACTGTATAACAAAACTAACTCAGGCTGGTAGGAAAAAAGAGGTCATCCATTTTGAATTATGGGCCACTCCAGCTAGGTTTTTTTTTTTTTCCTGTGGGAGTTACAAATATGATGAATTTTTATATACATATGGAATAAATATTGATGAGACCAGAATTTATGCAAATATCTCAAGAAATATGGTAGCATGGTACAACACAGAAACTTTACTATAGAGAATTTTACAATATTAATTTGTACTTACATCAACAATCAGGAAGTCCAGCCAGCACCAGGCATTAGTAAAATATATTTGAAAACCATATGCTACCCATTTTAAAAGCATTTCCAAAATGAAAATATACGTAAAAACTTTGTCAGCATATTCCAGCATGGTCTTGATAGTTTTGCGTTGTTCAATATATATATCTTCAAAAGCCTATAAAAATATATTGAGGTATTACTACTATTTCACAGAATATACATGATAAAATTAAGGAATAAGGAATAAAAAATAATTAGAGAAGAGCTAATATTTCCCCTTGTTTTTCTTCATTTTCTTTTTTAATATGTTTTCCATCTTTAACTATACTACTAAATGGAACAACAGGAGACCTGTCTGGAGTTAAAAAAAAATAATTTAAAATTCTAAATTTAAATTTAAAATTACTAATGAATGAAGAAAGAAACTCACAGCATGTTTTTTTTATCCTCTGTGGTATTTAAGAAACTTTCACATAGACACAAAACCCCGCTATTCTTATATATCTGATACAGATATTTGTATTGCTTTCTAGAAAGCAGTTAGATAAAACTTATGTCTAAAAAAATTAAAAAGCAATGTATTTGCTAGAATATACAACTATGCACATTGATATTGTAGCAAATGTTCAACCTGAGTGAAGCTGGAAAGTTGTGTAATGCAAATCTTTTTGGACAGTGGTTGTTATGTTTAATTTGCTGCTGAACTTTTCCATTTAATTTGCTGAACTTTTCCACATCTCCTGCCTTCAAAATAGGAATAGAATGAAGTAATTATTCCATTTTTTAGTATGGTCTTTCACAAGCAAAATTCAAAAAGTAGATCAGACTAGGAGGAATTAAAGACTTAAACCCATATATTTAGCTATATATTCACCGGTAACAATAGCCCTTTGTACTCAAATCTCTTGACAAAGATGCTGAAAATTGGCAGGCAATTTAAACTTTGAGGAGCTACGCTGTCTTAAAGGAAATGGCACCATTTCATAGTGGCAAGACAAAAGCATGATTAAAAAAGTGCATATGAAATGTATCAAACTTTTTCAGGTTTGGGTCAAGTTTCATTCCATTATGGAATGATGAGATGTAGGGAGTTTCATACAGCTACAAACAAAACAAGTCTTTCTGAAGCAAATTTAATTTTTATTCCTAAGAGATTTCAAAATACTTCAGCATCTGCAATTTTGTTGTACTTACTAATGCTCCACTGCTGAGGAGAATCATGAATACAATGAAAGTCTCAAACCAGTTGTGCTCAACTATGCTGTAGCAGGTTTTTCTAAGATTCCACCACGTTTTTCCTTTGCCATCTTCTATACTTACTTGACAACATGGAAATTTCTGTACACAACCTGCATTAGATTAAGAGATGTTAGTATCCAAAAGCCAATTACTTCAAAGTCAGTATTTACTGTAGTATATATTGTTAGTGGCTTTTACTAATTTTATATTATGTTTAAAAAGTAATCACTGGAATGCTGAATAGGCTATCACATCACACAGGATGATGAATATCTAAATTAAGAACACTAATCTGGAGAGAAACTAGACAATGGCATACTTAATTATGAAAGAAGTCCATCCAAAAAGATCAGTATTTTTGACTGTTGGCATGTAACTGTTCTATTTGTTGATAAGAGTCACACAAAAATTTACTTCTTTCAATTTTCAAGGGCTTATTCAAATAGCTGAAAAGCATTTTACCAATAGAAAAGTGAAGGAAGTTTCTTAGTTACAAGTTGTATGCAGTGGCCAGATACATTAAGTTACTCAAAACCTAGGGAAACCTTGTTTTTTCATCTGATTTCCAGCATTCTGGGCTAAAAACATTTTCTTTTGATTTTTGAGGACATGAAGATATACCATATTTGAAACCCTCAAGAACCTAAATGTGCATAGTAACAATGTCATTTTAGTAATACATCTAAGTCAATAGTTATTCTACAACCTTCAGTAAAACAGGCTTCTGGTTCAAGAGCTTCTTCACTTTCAATTTCTGCTTGCTCGCCCTCTCCAGGAGGAGCAATATCAACAGTGCTGCCTTCTGATGAGCTTGATGCATTTAGTTTCTGTAAGTAAAGTTCCACAGAACAATTTTTTCTCATTAGATACAAATTCTGTAAAAAATGGTACTGAATCAAATCATGCCAGTCTAACTTTTAAAGAATGACAAATTTATAAATATGCATTATTAAAAGCAAAACCACAGTAACGACGTTATAATTCTGTTTCCCTATCTTCTCATAGGGAACAATGAAATATAATTTGGCTACCAACCTGATCCATAAATATGACTGGTGTAGTATTTTGAGTAATATTTATACTGGAGAGCTCGCATGCAGCACTCTCTCAGGTTATTTAATCTTCTTTACTATAGTGCTGGATTACATTGGAATGTGTCTTAGTTTTCCTAGCAAAATGAACTAACACAAATCTGCACATATACCTTCTTGTCCACTATGAATGGTACTTTCACAAAAATACATGTTACCTGGATTAAAGAGTTGTAAATTTAATGACACTTAATGGCAAATTTCTGCACCATTTAATTTTTGCAGAAAGCACAAATTACCCGCGCTGAAACATCTTCTTTGCATTCCGGTCTCCTGTGCTTTTTGAGAGGCCTCCTGATGCACTTTCCATCCCAAATTTTTCTATCATTCTACTGCTTTTTTATACAATGGAATACTATAGTCCTTACTACAGTAAAAACACTTCTAGATCTGAAAACTGCAAGAACTGGAGATTGATAAAAATAACTCAAATGAAGAAAATTTTTACCAACTACATTAAAAATCTGATCAGGTCATACAGTTTATCAGTCACACAAGACTGCCCATAATTTTGCCCTTTTAAGATAGCATACTTTGAAAGGAATTTACTGCTAAAGATGCAAACAACAAATGCAATTATCAGACATAGTGCTTGTAAATTGTTTTCAGTTGGCACTACTGTTGTACTGTTGTAATTTTTTCATCCAAAATACTCTGACTGTGAAATAAGACTTGTAATCAGAAAGCAGCATTACAGAAATTGTGGCAGTGAAATTTGTCTCATTTATCACATGTAGCAGTTGTAAATACGAATTTCACAAGGGATGTGGAATGCACCTCTCACTTAATACTTTAAATTGTGCAGGTACAGATGCAACAAAAGGGCACTCCAGCACTGAGTAGATTTGTGCTTTTAGCTAAGCAGAATTGATCATGTCCTTTGACCTTTGGAGGAAGGTCATGTTTAGAAAGGATGGAGATCTTTCCATTCAATTTTGTTGAGAGAGTGCTTAATATCAAGTACTTTTCATTTAGTTTTCAAGATAGTGGTATTTTTAGAATAGGAAAATCCCCTACTGTTTAAATTTTGCAACAAATAATAAACAGTAACTTGTTTCTTGAAAGAGGCACTTCCATGTATTCTCTTCTTCTTCAGAGACACTGCTGCAAATTAAAACTAGTTATTTAACTCTTCAGTTGAAACCCAGTCTCTTCAGTAAAATGTATTGGCAGCTGAGGGCTTTTTCTGCCAGAAATTAAGTGGCACATATATCTTAATACAGCTTTGTAAGGAATTATTTCCACATATTTAACTTTTACATTATGTGAATGAAGTTTTAAACAAAGAACATGTTGAATGATGGATAATTTCAGGGACAAATTTCAAGAAGCTGCCTTTTGCACACACAATATGTAGTCAATGTAGGGTCTCTCAGACCTCAGGTCCCATGGTTGTTACTGCATTATGACCAAAAATAATATTGTGTTTCACTTCTCATACTGCACTTCCTCTATGACTTCCGAAATTTATATATGTAAAATAGTTCCAGCCATGTTGCCTCTAAATGGAATAATTTTATTACTGGTCATGTAAATCTGTGAGTCTGAATTAAAATACTGTGTATCTCACTGTGAGAATATTTTAAATCTCACTTTCTCTATTACATTTACAACAAAAATACCAAGTAATATACACTATATTAAACACTATTAGCACACCAATTTATAATGCACACATAAGGCTCTCTCTCTTTTAGAAATAATACTTGTGAATTAACTCTCTTATTGTATATCATGGAAATACCAAGAAATAATACCATTGAAATGACAAGCACTTTCTTCATTAAATAAAACTGAAACATTTTAAAAATAATTTTCTGTCACAGTCAACTTAAGAAAAGTAAAATTAATTCATGTCCTGATCCATCATCATTAAATAAATTGCTGACTTAATAATAGCAAGATAAAGGTTCATAGTAAGCATCCATTATAAATCTAGGAGGGCAAATTAAAAGGCAGTCAAATTTTTAACTGCATCTTCCCATGTAAACTCTGCTGCAGATAGTTCTGTCAGCATCGTTGCTTAAACCAAGTGACAGAAGTGCAATTTGTAACCAGTACAAACAAAAACTACTATAATTATTTTCAGTAATTTTCACACAAAGCATTCGCTTCATTATTTTTATATAATCTCAAACAACTGCATTTTTAAGAGAAAAACCTCATTATTTAATAACACTCCTCTTCTTTGCTTCAAGACCCTAAATTAGGAAAGAACCAATACATTTTAAATAAGGTGACATTAATGATATTCTTTCTAGCAATAAAGCTAATAAAACTAATAGGAAGCTCAAGATACATGATGGATTAGCACAATCTTCTTATCAGCTCATAAATGTGATTATCAGCCTCCAGAACACACCATGCCCTGTAAATATTTATTTGCATCTTCAATGATATCACATTTTCCTTTATAAGGAAACATTTGAAAGCAATTGCTTATGATGCAGCATTCTCAAGGCCTGAATCAGCAAAACAACATGCTTGACTAGAGCAGAAGCCTGAGCAATACTGTGGAAATCACACACAAAAATAAAAGAAACAATCAGACTACCTCAGTGGGATTATATTTTTCTGAAAACAGTATTATAAATATTATTGTGTAGGATATAAAAGAAAAAAATGCTTCATCACCCACCCAAATACTTGGTTAATGTATGTATAATCAGCCTCCATAATGTTCTTTCAGAGCAGTGCATCACTTATCGACAGCTTCGATCATTAAAACAAGCTTTGACCAACAGCGTGTTAATGTGCCCATTTACAAGGAAATGCATTCACTTAAGACCCAGTCTTGCTCTCATTTAATTCTAGTCTAAATTTCAATAAGAGCAAGAGCAGGCTACTGAAGTTTTAAGCTTTACAAACGGCTTCATGATTCAAGTGACAATAAAATAAAAGGATTCAGCCATTACAAATTGCCTTTGATAATTCAGCCATGTGGTTTTATCCTTTCAGTCTTGAAAGCTGCACTGTAATTGAGTGAAAAAATATAAAATAATGGAGATTGATGATTCCAAAGTGATTCTAAACTGACTTTATATCTCAGATCTTACAACCTTTGACTTTTGTATTATGTTAAGAATGTAATTTTAAAATCTCTCTCCTTAGACTTTTATTTGGTGTTTGAAGCATATCTTGGTTTAAAATTTCTTCATTAAAATCTGAGAATTTTCAGAACACTCACCAATATTAATTTTTTTTGGCATCTCTGGGCAATTTAGACCACAATAGGTAGATCATGCCACACTACAATCAAGGGTATAAAATTAACTACTTGGTGATCCTTTTGAAGTGAAACTGCCTGAAGGAAACAGCTTTCAATCCTAATACAGGACTGAAATCTCAACCCCCTCCAAATTTTGATGCCTCATTTTACTAGAATAATTTAACCTCCATAGTTTCATGTAACTTTGGTTCCTGTGTTATAATAGCTGTTGCTATTCCTGAAGGCTCTGCCAATCACTCATCAATGGCATGTTTGCCTATAATGAAAAAAATCCTTAGGATAAATAGATATATGTGCAATTTTATTAAAATTATGCTGACTACTCCACAGACTGTTCAATTTACACAAACAAGTCCCCCAACTAATTTATGGAATGCTATAGTGAAACACATTCCAAACACCACTATTTATAAAGGGGTTTAAGAAAAGAGAAGTTGTAAAATGTTTAGCTTTTGTAGTTCTTTAGGGAGAGTTGTTTGCTAGGTATAATTTTAGCAATTATGAAACTGTTTGCTTTGCTTCCAGTTTATAATACTCAAGATATGCACTGTCCAAATGAATATAGCGTGTAGTTTGTAGCATCTTGAAGATCTGCATTACAGTGCATTGTAGATTTAAAAGTATAACTGTAATTTTTACATCAGTAGCTATTGCAATATTTCAAATGTTATTCATTAAGGAGTTGAACTCATGGCAGTAATTATTTCAAAATCACTTAAAATATTTCATTAAATATTTACATTTATAAGGGCTGAATCAAAAAGGGTTGTTTTTATTTTTTAAAAACTATGCATGCTCCCTTTTTCTTTGGCTTCTTTAGCATAAAACATTCCAGTATTTTTATGATCCATACTTCAAAACCTGAAGAGCATGCAGTTATTGCTAAATACTGTATTTAAATATTCAGAAAAACCATTAGCGGAGTTAAAAAATGTATGTTGGGTTTGCCAATCCCACCTGACCATGCTGTGATGTGAGTCCCATGACTCAGCAGAGAGCAGCTGTGCATGTTTCTACTCTTGCAATGGATAGGGAAGGTACGTAGCTGAATAGCATGCAGGCCAATCAAAATCCATTAAAAAGTGATTATATATATATATACATATATATGTATAACTTGCTTAGGTAACCTGTGTGAAAGTGGTGACACGTTGCTCTACCTGGTTAAAAAGCACCAGAGCTGCATTCTTGATTGCTCCAGCTTGGTTTTACCCCTGTGAGAAGTAAGAATGGTAGGTAGTGAAGTTCAATACACAGGATCACTAGTTTTTCTCTTTTTGGAATCTCTAATTCAAACATGGCTTTAACACAATTAAAACATAATTATTAAATATTTTATTATTAGCTGGGAAAAGGGAAATACATACCACCTGAAATGTTCAACAAACTTTTCTACAGAACTTGTTAGTTTATTTTCGAAAAATTACAAATACAGAAGCTAGAACTACTAATCTGCACACAAAAATTGTGATTCATAAATAAAAATTGAATGAATAAAATTAACAAAGACATGGTTAGCAGATCTGGAAACTATTCCTATATTTATACAGTCTTTAATGCTTATTAATGAAAGTTTTAAGGGTTTTGTTTATTTCATGTCCTAGTCTTTGTTTAACTGACTATGTGATTGCCTGTTTTATTTGAAAAATATGTACATACAGGAAGCAAAATACTTTGAAGATGTATGCCTTCCCATTCCTCCTTCACCCTCTAATAATGGTAGAGCTCCTAGATCTTGATGAAAAGAAACATCTTTAATTTCTCTTCAACTCAAATGTGATGAATTATCAGATTGCGTGAAGTTTCTAGTTCAGATTTAGTATGCTATACACTTCTGAATCTATAATCTTTATCTCATTGTTTCAAAAGAGGATTCTGTCAGTGCCTGGACAGTGGAGCATCAGTGTACCAGAAATATGGTTTAAATCATTAACCACAGCTAGTCTATAACTTAAATAATTTGTCACTTCTGAAGATACTGTCCCAGACCGAGTCAGTTTTAGAAAAAAACCACTTATATTGCTGGACATTTTAAACACAATTTAAAAAATCCAACGAATTGATGAAATCCTGCTGAGTCAGTTTTGGCTAAGAAATTTATTGAAGCCCAATGAAAATGCTTCTATTTTGGGAATGCAATAATTCCGTTCTTTTACTTTTCATTTCATCTAGACACAAAGTCCCTGATGAAGCCAATCAGAAAACTGAATTTATTAATTGTTTTCAAAATTCAGTAGATTCTATGATGAAGGATATTTTTAATTGTATCAAAATCATCTGTTGTGATCATCAAAAGTCTATTGAGTACCCTTATTTCTCCAACCTGAATTTGTATTTACTGTACATACACTGTAGATAGAAAGGTTCTTGGAATTGTGAATGATTGAGGCTGTAGGTATATGTATTTCTTTAGTTGTAAAATAAATTTTCCATAACTGAGAAATATATTTGAAATTATTTTTCCATGTTGAAATGCAAAACTATATTTATAAAGTTGTCAATCAGCTCTAACAAACAGTTGTTAAATAATACACAATATACAATAGTTATGAGTCTTATGTTTGGTAAGATTAACATAGTTACTCATTTCACAATAAAAACAGCATCCACATGCTAAGGTTAAAACCCACCAAATTATCCCCTTAAGCTATTTCTAATTTTTTGATCTTCAAAGCTAATGATCTTGAGCATCTTTTCTTCAGAGCAGAAATCTGTTTCTTTTCTGATGATTATCTCATTAGGTAGTGCACTTCTCTTTTCTGATAATTAAAAAAATCCTCCCTCAAAGTATGACTTAAATGTTCAGTTCTTGCAAGTACTTTCAGCCAATTATTACTCTAAAGCAGCAAGTAACTTTATAATCTAATAAATGTGCTCATTCATCCAAAAAAAGGTGATCTCAAATTTCTAGTGATATGTATTAGAAAGTTCTTGTTTAGGTCTGGAATTTGCAATCAGTTTCCAGAATAGGTTCTGGCAGATTTTGGAAGTTATTAACTAGCAAATTAATTAGAATGGATATCCATGAAAGCATGAAAAGGGGAAAAAAAAAGAAAAAAGAAAAAAGAAAAGAGCTAGCCTTCCCAGTGAAGCTCAATGGCTAGAGTTATTTTCTACTATAGTGTATATGATAAAAAAATAGGAAATATTACAATTTGTTCCTCACTCACCCACAAGTACACTAATTACTTGCTCCTGGTATATTCTTCAGGAAAACACAGGCTATGCCCCACTTCTAGCATAACACACTTCAAATAATCATTCTACTCTTAACATCAGCGACAGTCAGGAAGAGACCAGAGGAAAAAATATTAATTTCACAATGCAGATCTAGCTTTCCACAGCTCTGTGGTTAAATAAAATGTTATCATAGTGGATATGTCCTTGGGGCATTTTAAGTGCTAAGTACTGCCACAGTTACGGCAGGGAAAGTTCTGCTCCATCTCTTACCCCTCCTTTTGCAGACCAGGCCTTCTAGCAGGAATGTTTTCCCAGTGGGACCCCTTGGAAGGCAAAACAAAGCAAGTGATGGTGTACTGTTCTAGAGAGGTAACTTAAACACTGCACCAATGTACTCTTTATCTTCCTTAAAAGACAATCAGAAGGCAGCAAAAGATTCAGCAGTACTGTTGACTTGGTAGGAGAAGTTTGGGAAACTTCACAAATTCCTGTCACACGCCAGAACTTCTGTTCATATATTCCAAATCCAGTGGATTTTTATACACACAATAAAATAACCCCACTTTATTCTTTTCATAGAAATCATCCAGAAGGAATGGAATAAGGAATCCAGAATTAATACAGAATTCACAATGTTCAGGATACTGTCTGATTAGATACTGTTCACAATATGCACACTTGCACGGTATGAATCCATGTCAGGCAGTTAAACAATGGACACTTGTGTGTGAGCAGAACTTGATGGAAGTATTATTGCTTCAGTTTCCCAATGGTACTGACTACTACAGTCTACAAAAATACTGAAGCAGCATAGAAGTCCTAAACCTATCTTAACCCTATTGAAAATTTCTCCACAATTTCTTAATAAAAACACCATCCACCATTTACTGCTGGATTTCCCACAACCACCTGAAATTTTCACTGTCAAATTGCTTATTAATTGGTTTCTCTTCCTGAAGACACACAGATACCAGTCTATTTTAAAAAAAGGGCAAAATCCCTTTTGATTTATTATTGTCCAGAAACTTCAGGATGGCCTTAGAATATACAGGTATGATGCCTAAACCAGGCAAAGCTGGGGTGGAACAGAGCAATTGACTTGTGAAAGTCACCTTGAAATTGGCATTCAGAAGTTGTCAGCACATCCAGAAGGGCTTTTACTCCATTTTCTTGGGGTGTACATACATCACATATTCACCTGGAAAGCAGAGGAGTTTCTGCCTTTGCATTGCATTTAGTTTTTTCCTCAGCTGTTCTGATAGAATATACAGCAGTACATTGTAAACTGAGCCATTCACTCTACCTTACAGGAGAAATAAACAAGTAATACCCATGCCATAATCTGAGGCAGAGAAAGTGGCAAAGACTAGCCAGGTGTGGATAGGAACTTTCCAAGTTCCTTCAGTGAAGAGGCTAACCTGTCATGTAACCACAAATTCAGTGTCTGCACAGCCCCCCGCAATGTCCTAATGCATACTACAAACCTTTTAAAAACTAACATATTCAGGAAATTTTTAGGCTTGTAACTTGATGGAGTTAATAGGAAGGCATTCATTACTGTATTTATCAGAGTTAGCCACAATGACAGAAGAAAATATATAGTGTAATGTCATTTTAAAAAACACCAGAATATATGAAAGTACAGAAAACTTTGTTAAATGTTCATTGGGAATGAAAACCAAATTTTATTAAATCAGCTTATATAAAAAAAACACTTAACTGTCAGACCCACAATCACTCTGAATGTTTTGGGGTTTTTTTAATACTAGTTGATCTCTTAATTTACACTGCTTTATACTTCCTGTATCTCTTATATTCTAAATTTACCATGGATAAGCACTACTGCTGTACTATCTTATACATCTGCATTGAAAGTGTTTGTCTCATAACTGAGCAACTCAGATTATAGAATATCTTGCTCTTCATCTTACAGTTGTTACACAGAGCAGCATTTTTTGCAGCTGCAAATAAACACACACTCTTGATGTTCTTTAGTAAAAGCCCCATACCGTGATTAACTGGCTCATGGCTATGCATTAATGTAACGTGGTGAAGTCTGATATTGCAAATATGCCAGATATACAGCTATGATAAAGTCATGAATGCAGGGCTTCTTTATTGGAGAGCTTTCATCATGGTAAACAAACCCTTTTGGACTAACAAGCTATTGCATAACATCACAGCTTCTAATCTAATTGAAAACAAATTTATCCATGGTTCCTGATGCCTTAAACCTCAAAGTTCCTAAATTTCTAATGGCACTGAATATAATTAGATTCTGCTAATGCATTTATTAGTCATTGATCGCTACCCCAATACAAAGTTTTCCTTGAATACTATCAGCACCTGTTCATGATCACTTCTGGCATTTGAGCCACTTAGATTTTGAAACACATGGCATTGGTTTTTTAGACCACCTTCTGTAACTGCACAATATTAACAGCATAAAGCCTTCAAGTAAGCTGTTTCTGCGTGCATCTAGATCACAAGGTCATTCTGCTCTCCAGGATAACCTGAGCTGCTGCTTTACATGACATTCATCGGTACCTAGATTACTTCATTTCAGCCAGCCTAAGTCTCTGAACCCAAAGTCTGTACAAATATTACTCACAAAACTTTTAGATAATCTAGAATACATTACTGATTTGTGATGTTTCAGGGCTAATTTTTAGAACTACCCTAAATATTGAAAGTAGTATTTTTTTCTCCACTTAGGTTTGATTTGGTATGCATAGATCCTTAATTGTCCCTTAGCCTTCCATCCTTATTCTATACATTCTTATCACATGTAGGTACTACATAAAGAGTGCTTTATCAAGTGTTTACTAGTCCTAAAACCTCATAAAACTGTGAAAGAAATATTAATATTTAAAATCAAATATCTTCCAAATTTTAATAAACAAAACACTAAAAATGTAAACTCTAAGGATCCTCTACTGTACCATGATATATTTTTTCTTGAATGGTAATACATAAAATTCTAAAACATGAAATATATTTACATGGGATATTACAGTTTTAAAAATATTCTAAATATGTAGTTAAAACATGTAAACATATGACTACAATTTAATACTTTTAAGATATGAAAAATCCTACCTGTTTGCTTTCTTCCATGTCAGATTCACTGCTAAATTCTTCTGTATTTAAATTTTCAAAATCTGATTCTCCAAGTGCAATGGGCACTGTCACAGTGAGGCCTGGGTTGTTTATGAATGACATGTAATCATTTTCATCAATTACATATTTTTCCACACTGCTGCCTGTGCCTACACCACTGGTGGTTCCATTCCCGTCTTTGAGATAATTCAGATCTTTGCTTATTTCAACGGCAGTATGATTGGAAATGCAGCTGTCTTTCTTGTTGTTTAGCTCTTCAAGTGCTTTGATTTCCTCTAAAGATTTCTGCTTTCTAACGAAGGCTTTTCGGATGAACTCCTGTATCTTTTTTTTAACATAATCTATGCCTTTCTGAATCCTTGCCACAGCAATCTGGAGATTGTTCATTTCATTGTCGTCATCAGTAGCAGCAAGGTTGTCTGAACTAAATGAGCTCAGCAGCAAGGCCAGAAATAGGTTCAATACCTAAAGATGAGAGAACACAGCTATGTAGTAAATACAATCATATCAGAAGTGTTAAATTTGGCAGTGCTAGGTTAACAGTTGTACTTGATAATCTCAAAGGCCTTTTCCAATGTAAATGATTCTATGATTCTAAAAAAAATCAGTAGAGCAGGTTGCAGATCATAAATAACTTTTTGGGGCTTTTTTCACATTTTTTGCTGGTAAAATGTCAAGATTGCAAGGTCAAGTAAATGACTAAGATACAAACATTTTGAATTCTATTTTATAAAAATTTAAATCATGTTTAAAATATCATTAAAGGAAGAGAATTTAGACAGGAAATTTTGACTGCAAATTTTAACAGGAGAAGAAACTTAAAGTAGAAGTGTAAATGGTACATCCCTCTTATAACACTTCTAGGAAGTTCTGATTAATTCAATATTTTCCAATTGGAATTTTGCATTTTATGTTGTCAGCTTGAATTTAAACTTTTCTATAAAGATTTCTTGTACAATCTTGAGTTAGAAGCTTTTTAAAGCCTTTTTGAGCTGGATGACAAATCACTCTGGGTTTCATTTTTGTTTTTTATATGCAAACAACCCTGAAAGTTCAGTACTAAAAATTAAACATCATCTCTAAATTAGCTGCAACACTCCCATGATAGGATGTTGAAGTTGACATTTTGGTTTCCTTCTAAATGCTTGTACCCATAGTAAGAGTACTTCAGTGTATAGAAATGTATGAAAAAGAGGAAAAGGGACTCTTCAAATGTTTTTACCCAAAATTAGGACATTCAGATTAATTTTTAAATTCTAAACAGAAGGATGACAAACATTTTCATTGTCTAGCTGTAAGTCATGCACATCTGGATCAGAGTTAATGTTAAAAAAAAAGTTCATCACGTACCACTAGGTTTCCAATCACCATGACTAGCATGAAAACAATAAGGCACATGGTTTGGCCTGCAACCTCCATGCAGTCCCACATGGTTTCTATCCATTCTCCACACAGCACTCGGAATACAATCAGGAAGGAGTGGAAAAAGTCGTGCATGTGCCAACGAGGAAGTTCACAGTCACTGGAGATCTTGCAGACACATTCCTTGTAGCTCTTCCCAAAGAGCTGCATCCCAACCACAGCGAAAATGAACACGATGATGGCCAGCACCAGGGTCAGATTCCCCAGAGCCCCCACTGAGTTGCCAATAATCTTAATCAGCATATTTAGAGTTGGCCAAGATTTTGCCAGTTTGAAAACTCGAAGCTGTAAAACAAAAATGCAGATGAACCTTTAGCGTTAGTTACAAAATAGAAGCTAGGTCCAAGTTGTTTAACAGACCATATGAATTTCTGTAGATTAATTCGTTCTTCAGTAGTACCACATTATTATTTTTATTTAAAGCAGGGAACATGGAGTATTTGTCAAAAATGCATTGTTTATAATTTCATTTCAGTGATGCACATAGTAAAAAAAGTAATAATTTGTGGTTTTATTTTACTATTTTTAAACATCCACTTGCAGGTGATTCTTGAGCAATTCTTAAAGACATTTTAGAAGTTTCTATACTTTTCATCACCGTCACTATGCCTATGCTGGCTTAGTTCCACATTCCCTCAGAACCACATTAGGCCTTCCATGCTTAGATAGAGGCCAATTATTTAAGCAAAAACTTGATGCAGACATTGCATGTCCATTCAAATCGTAAGCATTAACTTAAAAGTAATATTCATTACCCAAAGTATTAGGTTATGTGAAGTTGGGTACCATTGCACATAGTGCTAAATAAGTCAGTTCTTCCTGGTCTGTGTATTAGGAGATGAGATTTTCAAGTAATGTGGTAACTATTGGTAGTAAAGGTTTTTAAATCATTACTCTTGTACCTCTAGTAAAGATATTTATAAGCTAGTTTGTGCACAATACCAGTTGCTATAAAAATACAATTCTAGTAGAAGCTCAATAATATTTCAATTTAAATGTTATCTTAAAGTCAGCTTGTTATGATTCTGTTCTACGTAATGGAGTGACTAAAAGTTTATTGTTGGTGTGCATTAAAATAAATGTGAAGAGAGGATCTGTTTAAGTTCCTTACAAGTACCACAAAGTAGTGTTCACAATATAAAGACTAAAAATGTTATGATTATTTGTGCTGTGTATTTGTGATATGTATGTTTTCACAGATATTCAGCTTTTATTATTCTTAATGAAATCAGTATAAAGATTCACAAAATTCTTAATAAGGTAGCAATTAGTGTTATGTTGGCAAAGGATATCAGTTGGATAGAAGATCAATAGGATAATTTGATACTAAAAGGTATCAATCACCTTAAATTTGAACTTACCAAACATGGCTTGCAAATTAGGCACATATGAAAAAAAAAGTGTCATTGAAGTATGTAATATATATTTACAAAATATGGTAATTATTGCAGGCACCATCACTTTTATATTTTTAGTGAGATAACTGCATGCAAATATTTAATTATCAAGGTATTTACCAATCTGAAAGACCGAAGAACAGATAATCCTTCAACATTTGCAAGACCAAGCTCCATTAAACTAAGGCTAACGATAATACCATCAAAAATATTCCAGCCTTCTTGGAAATAATAATAAGGGTCCATGGCAATAATCTTTAGTACCATTTCTGCTGTAAATATCCCAGTGAATACCTAAAACAAAATGTAATGAATTGTTATGAGAAATTTATATACCTGAGGATTTTTTTAAAAATCCAATGAATTCTCTTACCTCTTACTATAAAAACCAACTGATTGCTATCTCCAAATGACATCTAAGTATTTCTAAACACTGAAAACAAGTAACTAAATCAGCATTTATAGTGAGACAGAGATTAAATAAACATATAAAAACCTATTGACCAGTCAGCAGTTCAGCTCCGTGGTATGTGCTGGACTATCCACCCAGCAGATGATGTGATGTGATCTGGTGTTTTAAGTCCTGTTTGATGAGGATGGTTCCAGTAAGAAGACTTGACAGCAAGTATTTTCCTAGCTTAGAGTCTAAAGAGATGATAGTCTCTAATGTCAGACTGCCTAAGCTCAGACTCTCTGAAGTCTGTCTTGTAGACAGGGGAAGTTGGAGTTTCTTGTCCCATGCTTTTTGTAAGAATATAGAATTTCACACATAGTTTACCATGTTGTATGACGGCTATTTCCTTTTAGGAAAATGAACTTCAGGGTCATAATGTTATTTGAAATACCTGCTGCCAAATGTGAAATTATCAATGCATCTTGGTGTTTCCAAGTCCAGAATTTAACTCAACACTTTCTTGCAGTGCGTAGTGATCAGTGGTTTGTGCAGCAAAACAAAAAGGTTGGGAGCATACATTTTTTGTAAAAGTATTTTCACTGGAGCGTATTTGAAAAAAATTCCAAGAGAAATTCTGACTTTGAATATTTTATCAATTTTGTACTGAAGTATTTTCTGTGATGTTATATCAGTACCATGGTAAAAATAACATAATCTACCTTAATGTTTAAAAGAAAAAACCCAAGGTAGATGTCAAGCAATCTGGCATTCCAGTGAAGACTGCACTTCCACACATATTCAGTTATTCCATTACAGTAGTTAAAAACATATATTCATAAAAGATAAAGGCTCCAGTAAAAAAATCATTTTACCTGTGAAAATCATAAATACCAAATCTAAACTTTTTATAAAAAGACATTCTGGAATAGATCTAAACAAATACAATACACTTATAATTTTCTTATTTTAGAAAAGGGTATTTTTACATTAAGTAGTTCATCACAAACTACTTACCAGATTCCCCACAGAAAGGACACTGCTAAACTGCTCTGTCATTGGGTAATGTTCCATGGCCATAAATAAGGTATTTAAAACAATGCAAATAGTTATAGCAAGATCAACAAATGGATCCATCACAACTAAATTGACGACATGCTTTACTTTTAACCACGGACTCCAGCAATCCCAGATCAAGAAAGTATTTGCAAATCTGTACCAGCATGGTGGGCATTTCTGTCTGGATTCTTCAAGCTCTGAAAAAAAACCCAGAAAAAATGAATATTATAAATGTATCTTCTGGAAGTTCTTGTTTAAAATATGAGAGAAGATTATGTCAATCAAATAAACTGCTCTCACTAACATGAGATTTCCCTCACCCATGTTTATCTACCTTAAATAAGGCATTTAATTTATTTCAGATCCTCTACCACCAGTGGACAGTAAAGTCCATTCACTAAAGAGTAAATCATCTGAGACAAATGTTTAAAGGGAGAAATGTGTTTGTCTTTCCCAGGACAGTAGGGAGAATCTAGACATTTTGTTTAGGTTACTTAACTTGCTTACAACAGATATCTTAATTTCAGATATTAAAAGTCAACATGAATCCTTTATGAAGCTTATACCAATCCCTATATTTTCTGTTTGAGGCTCTGGCAATCCTCTAGATACCATTATTTTATCTCTATTAGACCACTCAGTAGCATAATATTTCAGAAGGTGTCATGAAACACGGTTAAGCATTCAGATTGTGTAAATGACCTTAGAAATGCTCAAAAGCTTTTTATATCTGATGTTTAGAGACTCCACATGTCAGTTTTACATTTACAAAGAAAATTATGTAAATAATTTCTCTGTACATAAAGTTAGCAGAACTTCACTGAACTGCCTGTCAGATAAAATGCACTAAATACCTTCCATTGTATTTGTAAGTATGCTGGCTATGCTCATTGCTCTTTGTCTTGCAGCAGATTCTTCCAGCATTTCCATGGAAATTTGGTATGAACTCAGTCTTCTTTTCCTTATTTCTGTTTCTGTAGTGGTGCCCTGTAAATTAAATACTGAGGAATTACACCATCCTTTTCAACATCCAATTAACAGTATTTACTGCATAAATATTGTAGTGATAATCAAATCAGCTTTGTGCAATGTACTATGTTTTTTACTGAATGCTTCTGTTCTTGTCAGGATTTCTTTTTTTTTTTTCATGAAGGGACTCAATGGGAATTTTGTACAGTGGTACAAATAATCAACTGCAGGACCAAACACCAACACAGTGTGGGACCAAAGGTGGTTCACATTTAAATGACTGGCTGAACAAAATTTTTGCTTGGTACCTCCTTGGTAGTGATAATAATAATAGTAATAATAGTAATAACAATAGTGATAATAATTGTAATGATAATAATAATAATTATTATTAATTAAAAAATTACTATAGATGAAAAAGTCTTGCTTCTGTGAATGGCTGAAAGAACATCTTAGTTTGCAGAAGTCTGACACTGAGACTAAAATGTTATGTAATTTCAAATGTACATAGGAATTGTACATATTTTTCTCATGAAAGTTATGACAAAAAAGTCCTTCAGAAGAATTCAGGATGGTGTATTTCTAATAACTATCATGAGAGTAGTAGCCAACTTTTGTTTCATTTTATAGGAGTTTTCCTATATATACTTCCAAGCTATAGCCTTATTTATATATTGAATATCTACTTTATTGAAGTGAAACTATATACACATTATATACAAAGTCAAATTCAATTAATCTTTTTTCCTATATGTAGATCTTTTGCTGAAAACAAGAAGAATATCACACTTTACGAAGGCTTAGACACAGGAGGTTGAGGGTTTTTTCCTTTATGTTCTATTATTTAGAAACTATTGCAAATTATTTCTTTAAGAAATAATAAGGAAGGCAGAGATGAGGAATAAGAGCAAAGTCTGTGCCAGACCCAAATTGTAATAAATACTGCCTTACTTACAATTACCTCTGGTATAAGCTGACCAGTAGGTGAAGTTAGAGTTGAAGGTCCTCCAACCAAGGAAACCACTCCATTGCAGTCCACACTGCTGTGCATCTTCCCATTCATTGGAAGGGCTGGTATAATTCTAGACGACACACTGGCCTGGCTAATGTTACTGTTGCGCCTTTCTCCATGTCGATTTGGAACAAAGAGAGAATCTCTTCTGCTCTCATTGTCTTCAAGAGTGCTGTGTTCATCATCAGCAAAGTCATTTTCAGATCCTATATCCTTTGCATGACCTCTGAAACTGAAAATGCTGGTTTTGCTGTTGCGTCTTGGTGAGAACAGAGAACCACGAATGCTTAACAAAGACTGTAAAAGATTTAAAACAAACCACACAAAACATTAGAACTAGAGTTGTACATTCTTGGCTTTTCAAAGAATAGTTACAGTATTGCTGGAGGAAAGATAGTCACTTTTTTCTTCCATAGTATAATTTGTCCACTAGGGGAACATGTTCACCAGGGAACCTGAAGCAGAGGGGGAAAATTCTTTTAAGGTAAGGTAGCAGTACTGAGGAAAAGTTGTGCAGAAGACATAAGCAAGTTTTGAACAGTCCTGAGTGACTGCATTGAACTGACATGGACTGTGCTGGAGACAGTTTTCAATATCACTATCAGGATTTTGAAGGTACTTGTCTCTTATTCCTTCAGTTACAGTACGGAGCTAAAAGTCTTTTACTTCTTCACTGCCTGGATTCCTAGTGATGAGAACTGATAATGCTCACCAATCACTATTCTGTTTTATTTAGTAGATGCAAAAGTGATCTTAAGTTTGCCACTGAAATCCTTTTAAACTGATGTAAGGAACTTGACTGACCCATTCCCAATAGGCTCAGTAGAGGGGAAACAGTATCTAGAAGACAGAGAGGGCAGCCTGGGGAAGCTTTGGAGGTACAGCAGCAGCACTCTCAGGCACAGCTCTCTGGGGGCCATAGCAGGTCGAACACACCTGCTAGAAAGTATCACTTTGCTATCAGGCAGTTCAAAGGAAGTATTCACCAGGGACACAGTTACCTAAAGATATTCTGTTACAAGTGAGAAAAATAAATCAGTGGTTGTTGGTAATTAATCTTTTAATTACAGTAGAAGCCAGTTAATGAAGTGTTCTTCTCTCTTGCTACATATTTTATTAACAGCATTCATGAATAAATAAAATCAGTACTAATTGTGGAGAAAAGTAAACTGGCATTCAGCCTTCTTCAGTTCTGCATTTTTGCAAATCTTCACATCTTGGTTCATCAAAAACCTGGTTTGAGACTATTGTCACTTTTTCCACTATTTCTGCAGGTGGAAAGTCCTCATATGTAATAGCAATCCTATGTTTGATCTCAGGATAATTAAAGTGAAAGTGAAAACTGTCCTATATTATACAAACCTATGTTAATACTTCAAAAATCAAACACTGCATTTATACATATATCAACCCATGTATATCTCTGTATATGCATAGTCAGATGTATAAATTCACACATTATGTGTGTGCTGCACTGGTAGAACTGCCTGTTATAAGGTCTGGCAGGTGTTTACCATTACAAGATGTATTTTTTCCTGCTCTTACAGCTACACCAAATTTTAATAGTTTGGGCTGAAATTTTCTATGCTGGCTGTCAGCCTCAGGCTGAGTTACTTGAAAAATACCAGTCAAATTATTTTGCTAACCCATTTATGTAAACTTGGCTGGAGGAAAAGTGCTGTTTTGCTTATACTGAAAGATAATTTTATCAAGTAAAACCTCTAGCTTCTATGGAACATGACACTGAATTCTGACAAAGCAGTAAACTAATTACTACACCCTTTTTACATTTCCTTATAAATATATCTGGGCAAAATACAGTCCTTCAAAAAACGACATGTTCACCAGGGTTTCATCTGACTACCAGTGATAGCCTTGTTCTTTTAGAGAATGTTCCCATGGCTGCTATGTTTTATTTGCAGGCCAATCTTTCCAATATTCGTTGCCACATTTTGAGTACAGCTAATTGGATCAGTCCCCTCAGGGATTTGGGAGAAGTAATGTCTATTCTGCAAGTCCCTGCTGCATTGAGACAAAAGATATAAGCCAAAATGGCTGCAATTCTAACACATGTAGAGGCAGAAATATATGTCTACATGCTATCAGAAAGTAAAGACTGAAAGGAAGGTTTGACTTTTCTGGCAAACTGCATCATTCATCTGCATATGGAATGTGGTATCAAAGGACAAAACCTCTTACAGGGCCCAGCTGAGCAGATTATCTCCCCTTACCATTCTGCCTCGCTGTTTCATGCTCTGGACCCTGTCTCACCAGGGAGATTCTCCATGGCTAACAAAACAAATGAGCTCTTCCTTTACCATTTCTACTGTTTGCAATTCTTTTGCTCTTGGGGCACAAAAGTTTTAGTTGTATGCTGTCAACTTTTGCCCCAAAGCTTTGTTACAACTGCAAAAAAACAAAAACAAACAAACAAACAAACAAAAACCACCCCAAAAAACAAAAACAAAATCAACCTGTCAAAAGCATCTTTAATGAAGTATTCCTAACCTGGGTAGTATTCATAGGTAAAAGCCATCTCGGCTCGGACCACACATTATCATTCTGAAGAGATGCATTTTGAATGCTTTTTTCTAAAAATGTAATAACTGTGTGTAGCCTTGAAATAAGCAAAGATAGTACCGAATCATTTCCGCTGGAAAAGACCTCCAAGATCATCAAGCCCAACCTTTTGACTGATCATCACCTTGTCAACTAAACCCTGGCACTGAATGCTATGTCCAGTCATTTCTTGAACACTTCAAAGGACACTGACTCCACCACCTCCCTGAGTAGTCCATTCCGATTTTTTACAATCCTCTCCATGAAGGAATTCCTCCTGATGTCCAACCTCAAATTCCCCTGGCCATCTTGAGGCTATTTCCTCTTATCCTGTCACTGGTTGCCTGGGAGAAGAGGCTGACCTCCACCCAGTCACAATCTTTCATGGAGTTGTAGAGTGATAAGGCACCCCTGAGACTTTTCTTTTCCAGGTTAAACACCCTCAGCTTCCTCAGCTTCTTCTCATATAACTCACTCTCTAGACCTTCACCAGCCCTGTTCTGGGCCTGCTCCAGCACTTCCATGACTATCTTATACTGAGGGACCCAGGACTGGACACAGGTGGCCTCACCAGTGCCAAATACAGACGGATATCCTTGGGTGACAGAAGTGACCCTTTGATTTATGCAAATAGAGCTTAGAACTTTGTATTAAATGATTTCCAGAGGTCCTTCATAAACTACTTGTTTTCCTGTGATGGAAATGATTCTTCATCATTATTTCTAATGAAAAAGAATGGTATGACTAAATTGCTACACATACAGGCCCAAAAGATCCCTGTCTAGTTTGTCCTTATTGTGCAGTACTAGTGCTAGTCTTCTCATTATCTTCGCATTAAAGAAGCTAATTAATTAAAATCATAGAAATTAATGGTAATGTGGGATTTCCTGTGCAGAGCATTTTAATGTTGCAGTCTGCTAAAAACCCTACATATTTGTATAGTTTTGAAATGGATCCAGAACAGAAAATGTACAGTTCATTAATGCATATATATGAATACTAACCTTTCTTTTTCCAGTCTACTAGACACATTCTCAGAAGTACATTTTCAGGAATGTGTTAATTAAGTTTATCAGTATTCTTGGTATGTTGTTTTCATCCCTTTGCTAATAGAATGGGTCAAACCATCTCAAACTTACACTGTGAATGGTCCTATCACTCATTTTTCCTTCCCTTACCATTTACATAACTTCCAATCTGTAAACTTGCTGTAATATCAGTGAAAATAAGAGTGGAGAGGACACACATGATTTAGTAAAATAGAGTGAGGTACCTGGTGAGGAGAAGTGAGCCTTTTTTCATATGTCAGTTGACTTCCTTCTGTGGAGAAGCGGAAACTTTTCCTTCTGATGCTGTCTTCTGACTCAGACTTCGGGAACTTATCAATATCTCCTTTGTCCTCTGCTTCAGACATTTCTTTCTGCCTTCTTTTCTTTCTTCTGTTTCTTCTTTCTTTAGCACTCTTTGAGCTCAACTTTGATGCTTCTGAAGAGCTTTCCAGGAGCTCTCCTAATCCCCCTACACCACTGAAATCTCTTGATGCAACTGATGCCGCTGCTACTGCTGCTGTTGTCTGTCAGGTTATAAAGCAAGGTATTCATAGTAGGCCAAAAATAATAATTTTATAGTCTTTCATCAACTGGTTTTTATTATCACTGTGATAATAATGCTCTTCACACACTCTTCAGTGTGAAAATATACCCAAACAAATGGTACTGAAGATAAATTACTGAGTTATACAGCTCCTCACTGTTTTGCAGCATGAGTTATTTGAAGCACAAACTTTGGCAGAACAATAGCTACACTATTTGTTAAAGAATTGCAGAACAAAACACTTGTCTGAAATAAAAGGAGCCAGAAAAGTGTTAACATAGTGCTTTTTCATGTATTTAGGACCTGTTATTCCATTTTCTCTTGAGAAAAGTCCCACATCATGGTCTAATTCAGCTGATGCCTTCTGAGCTCATACAGACAAAACTAATGCCTAACGTTCATCCTGTGAGTTAATGTATCAAATCCATCTAGCACCCTGAAAGCAGTTGAATCCAGCCTTTCCTCACTGTCTTCACAGCAAGAACACTCTTTACTTTCCTTCTGCCTTTGCTGGTACCAGGCATAACCTCTAGACACATTTTCAAGTCCTTCCTCCTGTTCACATTTTCCCTCTACATGTCCCACTGTATCTGCACTCTAGGTATTTCTTACAAATATGCAAAGATACATTTATTTCCAGTTCATGTTACAGTCTGTGAGAAGAAAATAAGTTTAGATTTCTTCTCTGTGGAAAGGGATGAGATGACTTACTGGAGCAGAGTCATCCCAAAAACTCAGGACCAGTATCTTTAACTACAGTGGTCAGCCTACTTTTGGTTTGTTAGAGAAAGGTTCTTTTAATCATGAAAAAAAGAAGAATTGAGAGTATGTCCAGTGCTGTTCCTCAAAAGAACTGTGGGAGATTGCAATGAAAATCTGTAGTGGAAAGATCTTTAGGGAGATGGTAGACTGCTCGTAGCTTACAAAAATGGGTGGTGTGATAAATGGCAAGAGACTAGGCTTATATAACAAAGATGACTAGTAATTATCCAGCAAAACATATTATATTCAATGCCAAGTATTTCAGGAATGATGACATATCTCTTTACAGCAGGAAAGGATAGTTTCAAAGCTCATAGTATGAATTAATTTCTTTCTTTGCCACAATATACAACCCATGCTATACAAGTTGACTTGATACAGACTTTTTGTGCTAAATGGCGTATTAAAAGGATTCTGAAGTGTTTATAAAATAAAAAAGCAATACTCAAAATTTTGTCATACTGGTTCCAGAATACCATCCTTCAAAGACTGTAACAGAAACAAAGCAGCAGATGCTGAGTCATCACCCATCTACTTCATAGTACCAGCAGTAAAGGTAAACAAGTGGAGCAATTCAAAGACCACTGTGATGACTTAAGTTTGTGTATGAATAACTTCAGTGTCAAGGGGATAAAGAGATGAGTCCCAAACTAATTTCTGCCTTAGCCACTAATTCAACACTTCAGTGATCCACCTTGTACTGCCTACTTTCTGCTAATGTTTTCACAAACAAAAGAGATCCTGACTCTAATAATACTTTACTTATAATGAATGTAGTGGTTGCTCATTTGAAAAAAAATATGACTTTCAGGGTCTTTATTCAACCTTACTTATAGTGTCTGTTTCTTATTTTATTCTTTCTAAGTCTGGATGAGCTTCATTTTCCCCCACTCGTAGATACACAAACATCTAGATGAGCCTGCTGATATCTTTTAGTATAATGTGATTTAGTGGCTTTAAGTCATTAAAACACCAGATTTAAGACAAACCCAGCAATATACACTTTGCTGACATTCAACCTTTCTAAATTTCATTTTTGCAGGATTCTACTCTTTCTTTAGTAATTTGGAAAGGATAAAGTTTAATGACTAAAATAAAGATATGCTAATGAGATTTCACAAGTCATACATAAAGGTTTCTTTTCAAGCAAAAGACAGAGAGTTTGTCTTTTTGTTAGCACTTTACCGAGTCATTCTAACTCGGTGAAAGTACCTGTAAAGTAAGACAAAAATAGAGTTTCATAGGAGTTTCAAATTTGCTAGCATTTTATAAACACTGTCCTGTTGGAAATGACTAAATGCCATTTGAAAAGCAGTTGAAAATCAGTCCAGAAATTAGACAGATGGCTGACTCACAGACCTGGACTCCTGCATATATTTTATTTTCAGATAAAAGCTTTCACAAAAGCATCTATTAAAATGCCTTTTCTCATACAACTTTAAATAATTTTATTCTCTTTTCAAAGGAAACAAAGATTACTTTAAAAGAATTCTGAAGGAATATCTTTGTTATGAATATTGCTCATCTGGTTTTGAATATTGCTTGTCTGTTCTAAGAATACATAAACTTCTGATTTACTATAGTGTCAGTTAGGGATATTTTACATTATTTTGCTGGATGGAAACTGAGAAGAACACTGATTATAATTCTTCTCTTTATTTGATGAATATTTGGGGACAATTATTAAGTACATCAAGCTTGGCAATTTTAACTCAGATGTAAACCAGAAGTAACATCACTAGACTTTTTTCATGCTATTTATAAGATATGTAACATAAAAGACCATTATTTATGACTACTTAAATCAGATTCCTGGAGCCTCTTATGAAAAACATTTTACTTTTACAGTCTTTTGGTGAATGAAGTAAAATTCTTTTCTGTACCATTAGCTTGCTTTTTTTACTATTTGGACAGTTCCTGGTTTTCATTGGCTATTTCCACTTTTATAACTTGCATGGAAAACAAGACTTTTTATTTTCTGAAATTCATTGCACAATTTGTTTGTGTTCTTATTCATAAAATATTTTTTCCTTGCCCTAAGAACAAGGTTGTTCAGAAAGTACAATTTCCTATATTACCTGAGCTTCTTCCTGTTGCTTCTTCAGCTGTTCCAGCATCTGCTGAAATTCTGCCTCTTTCTGCTCTGCTTCTTCCATTGTTGCTTGGTTCTGTTCTTCATAGGCCATGGCAACCACAGCCAGGATCAAGTTAATTAGATAGAAAGAACCCAGGAAAATCACCAGAACAAAAAATATCATGTATGTCTTCCCAGCAGCACGCAGTGTCTAGGGAGTAGAAAGCATATTTATATATTATCCCACAACTTATCTTTTTCAGCTTATGCAATGATAAGCCTATTTATGTACTTCTGGACATGGCCAACAGTGTACTATTTATGTCATAATAATTTCTTACCAGCTGATAGAGGTTTTCCCAGAAGTCCTGAGTCATTAGCCGAAACAGGGACAAAAAAGCCCAACTGAAGGTGTCAAAACTTGTGTAGCCATAGTTGGGATTTCTGCCAGCTTTCACACATATATATCCTTCTGGGCATTGCCTATGTGAAAATCAAACATGAGAACTTAGTCAAAATTTTTATTCCCTTCTAGAAAATATGTATTATCTTTCGGAAGAATATGCATTATTTTTCGTCAGAAAATCCATTAATTATAATTAAATTAATTCAGAAAAAAATTCCCAAGAATTTAACTAATAACATAGCAAACAAAAGATATCTTTCATGCACTCACTGACTGAAATTACCTAAATATTAAAATTCTCCTCAATTACATTTTGCAAATAGGATCTTTATTCCAAATTAATTACTTCCTGGCAGAAATAATTGCTAAATGTTGTTAAGGTTACAGACAGATTAAAAAATATTATCAGCTAAATCCAATTGTAGTACTAGGGATTTCCCTTATATTACTGATAAATATGTTTTTAGTAAACCTCTTCACTGCTGCCAGTCAGGCATCCAAGTTGAGCTAACAATTCTAGGCTTATAATTTGGCACATGTGAATGGCAGAATTTGCTAGAAGTGAAAGAGTTAGACTTGAAAAAACAGATTCAGTCTTGAACTATGAAGTTACTGCTGTGCTTTCTTAATATTTTCCATGTTCTCTTTCTCACTTTTAACTTTTGTTTCCTCCTACTTTCTTCAATCAGTAAATCATCAAAGGAGACTTAAAAAAAATTCAGATCTTATTAATGAAACCAACTTCATTTTCAAATCAAGCAGGAAAAAGGCTGTTAATTGCTATTTCATTCAGCCAGAGTGTAAAACATTTTGACTTCAGTAAGAAATTCTCACTTAGCTGCAAAATTCCAAAAGTTCTGTAACCCTGCTAAATATGGAGTTGCAACTAGATCTCATGTTAATTCTTTTTCTACAGAGCATAACATAGAATGTTTGAAAGGGTCTTACCCTGCATCAGAGCTATTACCACAAAGTAGGGCATCTCTTTGTCCTTCCAAAATGTAAAAATGAGCTGTGTAGAAAGCATTAGAAATATATATTAATAGATCAAATAAACCTGAAAGCAATACAAAGTAAAATAAAAATAAATTGTGTTAAATCATAGTGGCTAGCTACTGATCCCTTTGTAGTTTGTTTAGGAACCTTTCTGGTTGTTGTATTTTTATTGGATGTATTTCATCTTTGTAAATCAGGGACTGTTCTACATAAGTCAGAAATATAAATCCCTCAATGTTCTTTACTTGGTCATAAATAATTACATATTTTTGCCACAAATATATTAAAATAGTTATATCAGACATTCTTACTTTCATCTTCAATGTAATCCTTCCAGTTAAACGTGCTCACTGTCATGTTAACAAAAGTACCATTTTCATTCATTGTGCTGTTAAAGTACGAAATAACATTTATCTCAAAAGTAGAATTGTCTGGAGGCCACTGCAGGCATTTATTCCTCAGGTTGCCCATGAACAGCTGCAGCCCTATCAGTGCAAATACACTCAGACAAAACACAGTCAGGATCATCACATCCGAGAGCTTCTTCACAGACTGAATCAGGGCTCCTACTATAGTCTTCAGGCCTGCAAAGAGAAAAGATCGATAAAGTTATCAAAGAGTGTCTTTGCCCTTCCCATATAATTAAGAGGCCATGCAGACACTTAAAAATAAATTATTTTTTATTTCTCAAAAGGTAAAGCTTCATGAGCAGCCTCAGAGCTTGTGAAGATGAATGAAAGAAAAAGATTCCTTTTTATGAATGTGCAATATACATATATTCCAATAAATCGAATATATAATATTCTCAAGCAGGAAACTTTATCAATCATGCTTTCCTAGTACAGAATTGATTGCATTTACTAATTTTTCTCTGCATTAAAAATTCTACCAATAATTCAGTTTCCAGTTAATTCTAAACATGACTTCACAACAATGCAAAGCAGCATGAGATAGAATTGCTAGTGATTTTGAATGAAAAAATAGTTTGCATTTGATAAATTTTCCTGTGCATAATTTATTTCCTTTTTAGTATCTTCTTTTGTTGTTACTTGCTTATTTTTAAGACAAATGTAAATTTTAAGTGCCAAAAAAAGGAAAAATTTCAAAACCAAGGATGCCATAGAACTAAGCTTTTGTAATGTAGAGGCAATTTGTCACAATAAAATGCAGAAAAACAAAGCAAAATAACCCATAGGCCTCATATTTTGTGTTTCATGCAAGACTGTTAAACTCAAAGGCTGATTTTGCAAAATAAAAGAAGCTAATGCTGAAAAGGCAAAGAATCATAAACTAGGTTAATGATCCATGCCTTTTTATTTCTTTTTATATATTTTTTTTGCAACATGAGCAGCAAACAGCAAGACTTATGCTCAAAGGCAGCGAATTCAATGGAACGAAAGTCAGCCTCGGTGTTTAACCTCGCTCTCACCTGGAATGACTGATATTGTTTTCAAAGCTCGGAGAACTCTGAATGTTCTCAACGCTGAGACATTGCCCAGGTCCACAAACTCTGTCACATATCTGTAATAGGGGAGTTCACACACAAACACAATGACAGCACACAAATAACAGTTGGAGATACGAGGGGCCTAACACCTTACACCAACTACTTCTTACCTGGAATTACAGAAATAGTTTTCAAAGCTCTCAATACTCTGAAAGTTCGAAGAGCTGAAACATTGCCTAGGTTTACAAATTCTGTTACATACCTGTAGGATTAAATCACAGTTATTCAGAATTTAGGCAGAGCTTATACTAATTATGTGGGTCTTCATAACCTCTGTGGCAATACTAGCAATCATATTTCAAAATTTACCTGTCTCTTCAGTACATTTCACTTTAATAATTTTTTTCATCAATTTTGCTTAAGTCATTGGAGTGAAACTCACTGATTTGTATTTGAACATCTAGTTAAACTAATTAGCTTGTAATGGGACGGTAACATGAAGTCAAAGGGATGGCTTCATTTCTGGTCAGCAGAAAAATGTAGGCCATGAAATTAGTGTCCCTCAGCAGTAATTACACCAGTGGCTGACACTCCATTTCGGCTTCTGCCATATTTTACTTTGATTTATGAATACTAAAAAGTGTTATACAGTGTCTAAGCTTCAAAGGTTGCAAAAATTAAATATGTTTAAGTAAATACATTTATTACAATAATATTTACCACTAATTTCATGCCCTAAAAGCTTAAAAAGTTGTTGTACCACTTACGCCATTAAAATGACACTGAAGTCAAGCCAGTTCCATGGGTCTCGCAGAAACGTAAAACCTTCTAAGCAGAAGCCCCTTGCAAGAATTTTGATAAGTGATTCAAAGGTATAAATTCCAGTGAAAGTGTACCTGAAAATCATCAGAGCAGGAATAATGGATTTTTGCATACTTACAGACAGTGCCATTCTTTAGCAAAGATGACTTAAAAAAGAAGAAAAAGTATTTAGAAGTGAAAAGAGCAAATTATTAACTTCACTTGCCCTAAATATTGTAATTGCTGTTCAGTCTTTGTTGAAATTTGAACCTGATATATATGCTACTTATTTTCTAAAAGGTTGGTTTAATCTCAGTTCTTGTACTTACAAATAATTTCTGATTCTACTATTTATGGAAACATTTCAGACTTTGATATTTATATGTACATTCTTTAGCACTCACAGGGTTGCCTCTTTGCTTGCATTCATAAACCAGGTAGATGTCTAAGTGTTACAAAAATGAAAGAATTTTTTTATGTCTAAATCAGAGAGTTTTGTAAAAGTCAGTTCTGGATAATAACTATACTAATGCCTGTATTACATGTTTATTTCATAAATAATCATCAAATATAAGAAATCATGCCCAGACTGTTATTCTCAAAGATGGGGAGCACGATTACCAGCTTACCTGGTGTGGGAACAGCTATTCATTTAACAACATAGAATAGTCAGCTATAACCAGCATAATGCAAGCACTTCCTGAGACCCACATGGATCTCTGTGGACCTCCAGAATAAAGGAACTCTACCTACAGACCCTACTGCTCTCCTTTCAGACTCTGCAACTTTAACAAGCTATCATCACTGTTAACTGGGAATGGGTTAATGGGAGTGGTTTCTAAACAGGGTTCCGTGTAAGGTTCATTAGTGCAGAGAAATAAATAAATAAAAACCAGTAATGGCTCTTTGAGAAAAGGAAGGATTGAAAGAAGCAACAAGTGATTAGAAGTTTTTTCATGAGTAGTATTATTTCAAATAAAAACATAAAGGGCTTTGAGGAACATGACCTAGTGGAAGGGTGTCCCTGCATGCCAGGGGCTTGGAACTGGCAGGGAAGGATCTCTAAGATCCCTTCCAACCCAAACCATTCTATGATTCTACAGTACTTCAGAGGAAAACATATCTGTATTTTGTTAAGGAATAAGCATGCCTTTTTAACCATGAACAAGAAAGATAAATATTCCTTATTTAGGTCAGTTCTTTGTTGCTCTTTCATAGCTATGGCCCTTTCCTTGGCAATTTGAGTTTCTTGTGGTTTGTGGCTTGTGTGTCCTTATTGTGGCAGGCACTTATGAGGTCAAACCAGTAAGGCATGATAAAAGTCCCACTGTGATGACATTGTGGATACTCAAGCAAGGTATGGGAACAATTTTACATGCACAATTTTACATGCACGTCTGTAGATCCCTATCTGATTTACAGCTCAGAATATCCAAGGACAAGAGCTGCTGTTTTTACTACACAGCAGAAGTTCAGATATTCCTCAGGCATAATTTTAACAAACATGGTGTTACTCTCAAACCATTTAAATTGTTCAGGAGGAAAGGGGAAAGATATTGATGATCTCATGGAATCTGATTCTTCCTGACTCTGCACAAGCCCATTCTGGCATTTGCATTTTAATAAATGCTTCTTGTTTGGAGTCACACAAAAACAAAGACATTAAAATAAAGAAGAAAAAATGTTTAACTTACTCTACATTCTTTGTCCAGTCTGGAGGGTTACTCATGGTCATAAATACGCAGTTGGTCAAAATAGTGCACATGATAAGCATGCTGAATAATGTAGGTTATAGTTAAGGCACAAAGTCAAAAAAATAGGACAGCTTTATAACACTAAAATAACTTTAAAATATTAAGTGTTTACAAATGTGTACAAATAACATGACACGCTAATTAAAGCCTACAAACAAATCTTTGCACATAATTTTATGTCTTTTAAATGGTATGTCATCTGGCATATTATAGTGCGCTTCCATAAAAAATGCAATAGTTTCGTAATTATAGCAGGTTTTAAAGGAAGTTTAAACATATCTTTAACTGTAAATCATGAAATGACTACCCAAATGTACTCAGTTAATACAGGTGGATCACTCTAAAAGATCTTTAGTCAGAGGTTGGTTTGTTTAGGCCTGAGTTTTTCTTTGAACATGATTGAAGTATATTTGAAAATACTCTCCTTTATCCCAAATCTTTTATAGGACACCTATCCCAATGCTGAAAACACAATGCCGAAAAACCTGCTCTTTACCCATGCTCTTTTGTCCTTGCAAAGTGAGTCTAGTTCATGAATAGTACTACTGGTCTTGCTAAAAGTGTGACCTTAGATATGTTCAAGTGCAATGGTTTGTTACTAATGTGGCCTTAGCTGCAGGGCTTAGTATGGGATTAGGTCTCCTTTTAGATATAAAGCCTGATATTTAAACTCTGACAGATTTAGGTGGTTCAGTAGAGAATTCTCTCGGCAGGGATGAAGATCATACTCCAATCCACATGTGATATTGCTCTTTTTTTAAAATGTGAGCAACATACATATTTTTAGCATACTTCACTCCTATGGACACAATTTGTACATCCACATGAAAAGTATTATTTCAGTCATTAAGTATTTTTAAATAGCAACACTTAAATCAACATTAGGAAAAAAGGATATGAATGTACCAAAATCTTGATAGCAATTTTTCTGATGGGATTAAAAGGAGTTAGAATATACAAGGCAGACGTGGCACTGAATCGGAAAATTGCTTTTCCCTTATTCAATACTATGAAAGTCTGCAAAAAAGAAATGCAAAATTAAAATACAGTGTTGGCTACATATACACCTCCTACTAAAAGTTTCCATTCTCCACCTGACAGGTACAAGTTCCTTTCTACTGTCTACCCATGGTACAAAAAAACCTGATTTCTATTAATACAATGGAGTAAGTTTTCCACAGCCAATTCTCAAATTTGCAAAATTTTCCAGCATGTGGACTGAATTGTGATGTAATTAAAACTGGTGGGAATTACAAAAAACAACAGCAGTTTATCAATAAAAGCAAAATGCAGAATTTTGCCACTAAAATATTTAAATTTTATTTCTTATGAAGTCTTTAATTAAAGTGATTCAAATTTATCAAATGTATTCCACCTTGTAAGCACACACAAACAAAACCAAAATAGCAAAAGGACAATTCTAATGCCAGTTTGTATTTGGAACAAATACTTGACAAAATTATATACACACATATGTATAGTGACAAGAAGAAATTGTCATTACAAAATCAACCACAATTTAAAGATAATTTTGCTTTCATTTTCTATTTTAGATACTATCAATATCAATTATATACATCTTATATATATACATGTGAAAAAATTAAATTTATTAATATATTGCCAGCTAACATAGCTCTGAGCAATGCAAGACAAACAGATGCCACGATTTGGCATTATATCACAACAATTTTTTTTTTTTAATTGCTGGTTTTCTTGTTAACAATGTGCTCTTACTTCTCCTATATGTGAGCAGAAAATTGAGCTAGTGATTATCTTTTAAAACTTGGTCCAAGAAACCTATGGTTTGTGTTCAGTTTATTCTGCTTCTGTGGGCAGTCGTTGCCTAAGTGTATTTGTCTGTGAATGAGGTTTACTTGCATCTATGGTGCTGCTTGAAATTTCTTCAGGACATAACTATTCTTCATTCCTTTTGCTCGTTGTTGATGGTAATGGTTCTGCTTTGTGTTAACATAAGAGAGTCTTTGTGACACTCTCAGCAGAGCTATAAAGTATCACTGTTCTCCATGTTGATTTCCATTCTCTGTAAAAACTCGGCTGTGATCAGAAAAATTCTGCCCTCTCTGTGGCCTTTACTGCCTACTTGGACAGTAATCTCAGGGAAGGAAAGCAAACAACTCCACGGCGGGGAAGAAAATGGGTAAAGGAGTGTTGCTGGTGCCTGCTCACAGAAAAAGATCCAGCTAACATTGAGGGTGGCAGAGGAGGGACACACACTCCTTGGCATTTCTCCCTGCCCTACAGTCCTTCACCCAGCTGGAAATGCTAGAAAGATGTTGCCTGTCCCAAGGTCACTGCTGAGCCTGAAGACAGACTAAATTCACATATGATTTCCTCTGCACTGACAAGTCAATGATTAAGGGTAGTTTCTACTATATACCAGAGGAGGGATGACTAATTTTAGTCCATGATTTAAGATGTCCATTTGTTTTCTGTTGAGCATAATTATGCTGCTAGGTAATATAAACACAGATGTCACCTGTGACTAAAGATCCTGCAGTTCACTAATTGTTCTCAGATACTAAGAAATCCATCATTAGTGTGAGCTTTTACACCTTTGTTCCAAAAAATCTGACTACTTTTTCTGATCAATGGAGGTTAGAAACTATAGTTCAGAACTTCTCAGGCTTTCTGAAACTTCACTTGTTCAGACAACTTTTATCCCTGAACTTACTTATGCAACTTTATTCTGGAAGCTTTGCAGCTAGTCAAGAAAGAGGTTTATATTCTAAGAATATATATTCTAAGAATTTCCATGGAACTGTTGTTATAACCCAAACCATATAAATTTAAATAACCCTTGACTTAACGCTACTTCTTTGAACTTTAATTTCTTTACATTTCCTTAATAATGTATATACTTGTATTATCTACAGCACTGTTTATTTAACTTTGCCAACTGTTAGGTTATGCAGTTACATACAGATTCTTTCTTTTCTGTTCCCATTACTGAGGCCATAATTTTTAAACCTGTTTTACAAACCAAAGGCAACCACAAATTCAGCCACAAAAGTGACAGTATTATTTGCATGATTTTTATCTAGCAAACAAAGTTTCTTTGGAGTTTAAAGTATTTTATGCCTTGATTTTTTAGTGGCTGAAGATCAAATTTCTTATCTTGATGACAGCCTGGAATGCTTCAAGCCATCAACAGAGCAACTGTGTCCAGTTCTTTCTATTTCAGAGAGATAGGAAAAGATAGTCCCAAGTACTCCTCCATAAAACACCTTCTGCATTTTTTAATTTAGGGGTGTTATCCATCTTCATTCATTCTCCTGATCCACAACACTTTGCAGTCTATCAGAAACTGAGAGAACATCTTGATGCTGCTAAAGGAGCATACAGAAATAAACAAGAGCATAGAGGAAAACTGGCTCTTATTGCTACCTGTACTTTCACTGATCAGTGCAGGACTAAGGTACTTTTACTTGTTCCCAGGTTGGATTATTTCAGACACTGGAGGATTTTAAAACAGTCTACAACTAATCCCAGCTATGGAAATATGCTCGTTTTTTTCCTTGTCTTTCTCTTAACTCAAATAACACCCGTCCATTTCCAGCTGCATGCATCATTGCTACAAGACCAAAACCAATACACTCTACTGCAGAAATGACTTGTAAAAAGTCAAACTTTTTACTTGAATGAGTCTGTTTGAACTACCTTTTCTATCTCCTAGTCCCTGACTTGGGGATCATATGAAAAGGAACACTGTGTATGGTTGTGCAAATTGGAAGGGAAAATGCATCTCTTTTAGGAGCCTGCATGTGTTGCATTCACACATGTAACTTAGATATATTGCTTTTATTTCAGACCTCTTTGCTCTGGTCTTTCTGTATGAAAACTCTTCAGAACACCAGAAATGTGGTTTTTTTAATTCCTTCCTCAAAAACAAGCTTTTCCATGGTCTTCCAGAGACTTCTAAATAACAGCTCTGCAGCAGAAATCTATCATAGCAAACCCAAGCACCTCAAGCAATAGTTTGCATTGTGGTATTTTTGTATGACCCTACATTTACAGAGTCTCTACATGCTACAAATATAGAGATAAATATATTTCATATGTATGTTTGCATGTGTTATATAGCTATACAGAAACAAACAATATGGTTACAGTCCTCTATTTCACTAACTTGAGCGGATGCTAGCTTGTTATCTACAACTATTTCCCTTGCAAAACCATGCTTAGAACATCGCTTTTGTCATATCCAGTCTTACTATTACATTGAAATAAAGAAAATTCATTCTGTGCTTAAGTTCAGGCAAGATCAAGGAAGACACATCTTCCTTACAATGAAATAAATAGCAAGTAACTCAACAGAATTGAAGAAGTTACAGTATGGAAGGGCATAAATCAGTTCTGTTAAATAAAAGGATGGCTCTGGATAGCTAGCAGATTGATAGTTCTAGCCATCATATTTTGTGATTAACTTTTCTAGTGTATAAAGTTATATTCTATTTCATGAAAAAGATAGTTCACTCACTTTTTTATTGATATAATATGGGTCCAGGTCTTCCAAAGGTTCAGATACCATTCCTGGAGGTATGTCACCATAAATAAATGGCAGTGTCTTTCCTGCCTCCAAGTCACTGTTTGGTTTTGGACCATTTTCATCATCATCATCTGTATGTTCTTGCTTGGGCTTTTTAGCTTTTTCTTCTGCAGCACGCTTTTCAATAGCTGCGAGGGAATCTCTAGTAAAATAGCGGAAGCTTTCAGGTCCAGGTGGTACCAGCAGTGCCTGTGCCATGTTTTCATCCTGCAAATTTAATTACTTTTAGCTTCTTGCATAAGAATGACCTATAAAAGAAAATTAAATAATTTAGGCAAGCTAGATTATACCAAGAGGAAAAACCCCAACATTTGGTCAGAAACTCTTTCCAGGCTTAAATAGAAATAGAAGCAGCATATTTCAAGGCTGAATGGCAGTTAAATGCAAATGCTCAGAATTTGTTTTGATATTTTATAAATTATTTTTCAGCTTTTTCCTGCTGATACAGAAAAAGACATTTCTTTTTCTGCCCCCAGATACTGCTTTGCTTGTGTCCTTGGACACTCCCAGATAGAACAAACTGCTGATAAAAGTGTTTTAACCATACAGCTTTTTTTTTTTTTTTAACAGCAAGTATAAATGCATATTCTGTGAGGTACTGCTGAAAATTGTAAACCTACATTCTACAACTTAATAGATTTTATCTTTCCATATTTTTTTAAGTATCAGTAATACAACTTTATAAACATCAATACTTTCATTAAAGTAAAAGATTTGCACAACTGGTGCTCTTTAAATGACAACAACTGAATTATGGGAGGAACAACCATAACTCTTTCTTACTGACACTTAACTGTGGTGAAGGCTAATATTAGATCCCAGAGCAGCTTAGGCTGCATTTATTGACTGTTAGCTGTGAATCAAAACCACAGGCCTTTTAAGTAAAAGTAAACAGCATGTATAATCAAGCCTATATGGGAAAAGATGCTGCTTCTGATTCTTTGCAAGGCAAGTGTCATAGTATTATTTCAGACTGAAACTAGTCCAAAACCTAAGACTCTGGTTCACTGTGAATGGCTTTAGTACCAGTGGTGCAAGATGCTGCTTTTTCCTGCTCTCTGCATTGAACTCTCTACTGTACAGAAGGTCTCTTTATGAAGTCCTGCAGTGCATCAACTGAAAGCAGTGTTATTTTTCTCTCTTCCAAGTCCTTCTGCAGCAAGATCAGTTATTTAAAGTGATGTACTGTACAGCACAGTTGAGAGGTTTGAATAGCTGGAGGGAGAGAATGGTAAAATGAAGGCAGATATGGTTAAATAATGCTGCCACCAGGCAATAAATTAAAGCCTTACTTGGTGTCTACTTTGCAACAGTTTACAGCATACTGTTGTAAAAATGTTAGTTATGAGAACTAATTTTAAGAGTGAATTTCAATGCTTAACTAAGGAGCTTGAATTATGTTTTCTGTTACATGAAGCCATATAGCGTTTGCTGCATTACTTCATGAATGTGCAACATATGTATCCTGGAGATGGCACATGTAAATTTGAGATATTATATTCTGCTCATTTGCACTCATTCAGTAGTCCTTCTCCTACAGCTTCTTGCCTGTCTGAGGCAGTTTGTAGAAATCCACACACATAGAGACACACCCAGTGCCACGGTAATGATCTTATCAAATAAGATATGTGAAGGCTGAAGGGGATGTTAAAAAGTGCTTGAAAAACCTAGAGTAAGGAACCAGAGGAAAGAAATGAAACAGCATACTCCTAAATCTGAATTACCAATCCCATGACATGGTAAGGACTCATGCTCCTATGCCACCTCAAATCTTAATCTCTGGAGTGGGTTCACAACACAGCATCCATCAGTGTGTAGGATCAGCACTGAGGTCACTGAAATAATTTAGTCAGTAGATTACAGCACCAAGCAGATAAGTAATACACAAGCAGAACCAAGATACCTGACCACAAATTCAGAATTAAAATACTCTGTAGTGTAGACATGAAGAAGAAAAAATTTATCTCAAGGAATATCCTGGAGAACTATGAGTTCATGTAATGTGCAGAATGACAGAGACCTTGGAGTGGCTGGAGATACAGATGCAGTATAAAAGCAAAAAGTAAATTACAATGCCAGCCAGAGTCTCCAGCATGCAACTTTATCACAGGTTTCTACGCTGAAATTTCTGCTACGATTTTTTTTTCTTTGTACAAGATGAATGCCTTTGCTAATCCCTTTTGAAAATTAATGTAACTCCCAATTATAAGAATCCTAAACTCAAAGTTGTCCCTTCTTTTTAGAATTAAAAGCACACTCATTTTCTGGATACAGTCCTTTGATTACTACTTTTGCTCATGCAGGATTAATGAACTATGAAGATGTCTGAGGTTTCTCCTTGGTCTTTCTGAATAATTCATTTATTTATTCCCCATTTTACAGGTCTGTGATTCAACTTGTCACTCTAGGTGCCTTTTCTATGAAACTAGTCTCAAAAGATACATCCAAATCAAGTCATTAATGTGTATTTCTTGTCTTTATAATTCAATGCATTTGTTTAGGCTACTTTTCATCCACTAACTGTTACAGCTATGAATGCTGTAACAAAATGCATTGTTACAGCACATAAAGGATATGTATTTGTATTTCTTGAAATCCACAAAGGAGCCAATGACTGACTGGGGAAAGTAATGGCAAACTTAGGGATTCACTGTATTTCACAGGGAAAAAACATGCCCTAAAAAAAAGTTTCCCTGACGAGTTGAAAACATTACTTGAGACCTGCCTCCACTACTGTCTAGTGCAATTATATCTTTTCTTTGCTGTTGCTATTACACAAGAAGGTTTTTCCTATACTAAATATGCCCCAAGCATTTTCATTTAGCTTACAAAGCTTAACAGAACAACACAGAAATATGTATCTGATTACAGTTTCTATACATGCATTAATTTAACAGAACTATGAAACAGAAGTTGTGCTGTTGCCTGTACTGAGCCCTAAACAAGCTCTTTGCAATCCTTGATTCATGAACTGCTCATCTGTTAGTGATAGCTTTCCTCTCCTTCCTTCACTGGTTTTAAAATTGCTTGTTATCTGGTAACTAAACTGCCAGGACATGAATGGTATTAGGCAGAATTCAGATAGTCTGTATATCTAATAATTCAGAGACACTGTCATTAAAAAACAATTTTTAAAGAAAAAGTCTCAAAACTACATGTGGTCCAGGCCCCTCAGTACCATCTGCTGCTCAGCAAAGAGAGTTCCAAGTATTTGAAATACAATTCTAGTTTATATATCATATATGTAATGCTTTATAATTTAATACATTTCATCAGAAAAATGAAATTCCCATTTATTAAAGACATGCTTTTGCCATTTAGTTGTAAATTAGCATTTCATTCTGTAAGTCCTTCTCCAGTTTGCTTTCAGTCCCTACCTTTAAATAATAAGACTGAGCAATAAACACTATCTATATGTTTTTAATTTTATACATATTTCAGCCAGTTATGTCCACTGATAACTTGTTAAATTTTATTTCTAATATAACAATCTTCTCATCATTTACAGAAGATGAGTCAGAAAGTAAGTAAAGTATCTTAGCTAACAGTGTCAAATTAATTTTTCTGTATCTCTGAAAAAGCCAGAAGAAGTGGCCTGAAGGTATCTATTTTTATGATACCTTAAATAGGGCAAATGGTAAAAGTGAAGTACCAGTCTAAGTACCAGGTAGATACCATGATTGTTTATTCAAATCTTCAGGTTATCTACATTTTGCATGAAACTGCATACACCCCCTTCAAAATTTTCAGGGTGGAGAAACAGCAAACCTTGCTGGGTTTTTTTCCTTTAAAGTACTGCTTGCTAAAACCTTGAAAAAGCTGACTACTGAGATTTTCATTCCATTAAAACTGTAACAGTTGATTAGGCTTGGAGTAAGTGTAAGGATGGCAAATGGAATCTGCAAAATAACCAGCTATCCTAATTTTCTTATGGTAATCTTTTATTTGAGAAACTGTAATTTGGAACTAGTGCTTTCCCCTATGCCAAGCCTTTAGGATCTCTGATGCTAAAGCTTGGATTAAAAACTTTTCTCTAAATCACTAGTGTTAATAAGACCAGCTCTCTCAATGGAAGTAAAGCTATTTGTCCAAATCAAAGGGTGGGTCTCCCACAGGAGAAACAGCAGGACTAGTGGCACCACTACCTCAGCATCAGCTGGAGATTGCTTTCTGCTGTTTACAAATAAAAACTGTAGATCTTGTGTGCTGATACCAGAAAAATACCTCAACCCAAGCTCTTACTGTCCCGAGGAGGGCTAAGATACCAGAGAGCATGTGCTGGGACAGTCTGAAAAAATGAGTCATCTTAGCTCCCTCTCTTAGTGTTTGGGAAGCTGCTTTGCAAAATTCAGGTGTTTGTTTTCTGGAAGTGAAGGTAAATTACAGTTAAATTACAGTTCTCTGATCAAATTCCAAAACAGGAAATGCTGCCTGCAGTTTGTTCTAGAAATAAAAGGATAGATAAATATTAGTTGCTTGTGAGAAGAACTAAAATTAAATATATTAATTGAAATTTCTCATGGCTTTTGTACAGAGAATAATTTCATGAAGAAAAATGTGGTCTGAAATATTTTTTTAAGTTACAGATCATTATCTTTTCATATTTGACATTTACCATAGTTTACCATTTATCCTGGCATATTTACCCTATTTTTTACTGCTTTAAAATTT